>NW_021604578.1:7891653-7895455 GCF_004785775.1 Grammomys surdaster | reverse complement strand
TGGAAAAAAAATGTTACCTGTTCAGTATAATAGTCCTGCTTGTAACACACAAATATATGTGTATATATTGTATATGTGTATATATATGCATATATATGTATAGATGTGTGTATATATGTAGTGTGTGTGTGTGTGTGTGTGTGTGTGTGTGTGTGTGTGTTTGCATGCATGTGTGTTTTCAGGGATGACAACTTGGCACTGGGAAACTAATTGGTGTGCTCGTCTCTGGGGAAAACTCTCCTATTCTCAGCTCTCCTCAGTTGCCTTTAGTTCTTTGTGTAGGGTTGAGGCCTCCTGGACTCTCCTTGTCCAGTTTGACATATTCTTTGGTGTCATCTTTGTTTGGCTCACATTTGGGCAGTCGTGTTAGTGAAACTATACGGGTGTAGCTTCTGAGATTACTAAAGGACACAATCTCCTGCTCCCCAGCTCTCACAATCTTTCTGGCTCTTCTTCTGTACCAAAGAACCTACTTCTTATGGATTGCAACATGGACTGGAAACCAGAAGTTCTCTAGGACTCCAGCACCAAATTGGGACTGCTGAGACATCCAGTCTCATGGGCTGAACAACTAGAACAACTACGTTATCCTTAGCCTTTTGATTAGGTAACAGTCATTGCTGAACTACTTGGACCACAATCTGTAAGCCACTCTAATAAATCCTCATATATATATATGTTTGTGTGTGTGTGTGTGTACATACATACATGTATATGTATGTATGTATGTATGTATGTATGTATGTATATGTCTAAGCCTTTTAGTATCAAATCCTCCATCAGTTGGAGGAGTTTGTGAGTGTGTGTGTGTGCATGTGTGTGTGTGTGTATTCTATCACTCTGTTCCTTTAAAGAACCCTGACTAAATACAACTGCCATCTTTGAACCTTAGACAATTTCACCTAAAAGCCAGTAATTTCTCTTGAAAATTTAAGTTCTGGCAACATTGTACTCAAGGTTAGTAGTAATTTCTCTCTTTAAATGAGATGTTTGTTTCACCATTTGTATAAGATGTTTGTTTCACCAATTGACCTACCTGGTCATCATGCCTGATGGGTGCCATCCCCACAACACCATATGTGTCACCACTCATCATCTGTGGTTGGTATACAAGACAAGCAGACAGCCTTCCCTCATGTGCCACATGCTAGACACTATATCCTGTCTCTAAGTGTGCCTTCCTGCCCTGCTGCTAGAACATATCTTTGACAGATATGTCCAGACCTAGGGATCTAGAGCTCGCTGTTTCTTGGCCTTACAATCCCCCTAAAGCTCCCAGGACCACAGAGCACTTACATTGTTTGGTGTCACAGTCATGTGTTATATTCACATGACAGGACTCTATCTACCAACCCAGCCTGAGATCATTTCGTGTACGTGTATTTTGTGAGATGGTCTCACTCTGCAGTCCAGGCTGGCCTGAAATGATGAACCCAGGCTAGCCTGGAACTGTTCACAACAACACTGCTGTCTCAGCTTAAGAACTGTTGATTCTTGGGCCAGTGGTGGTAGCACACACCTTTAATCTCAGCACTCAGTGCATGCAGAGGCATGTGCATCTCTCAGTTTAAGGCCAACCTGGTCTACAAAGTAAGTTCCAAGATAGCCAAGGCTACACAGAGAAACCCTGTCTCAAGATAAGCAAAAAGGAAGGAGGTGGAAGAGGAGAAGAATTATTTTTGGTTCTTTTGTCTTTATTCGCTGGCTTTCTTGACGTAATGGCCTTCAAGGTGGGCTATGAGAGCTGCAGATGCCACAGCATTTTCAGTTTTGTTTGTTTTTTGTTTTTTAGGATGGGAATGAAAGGAACAGTTTTAAAGGGCCCGGGTTATGATACCTCTTCTTCTTCAACCCATCCCCACCAAAGGAAACCATCCACTGCAGGCTACCTCTTACATCTTCTCCTTCAACTCCTTTATGTATTGTTCATCAGAATTGGATTGAATGGAAACCCTGACAAGTCACTGATCACTGGCAACAGAGAATGAGTCCCTTGCCAGGCTCCAGTGTTTAATCTTATGTGTCTTACCTAAGACCAATGATCCCCAGGTCAATCTGCTCTACTCTGCCTGCTCCCTGAATCAACTTGTGCTCAGGAAAAAGGGGAGTTGAGGAAGGCTGTGGCTCTATTTAGACAATATGCAAATGACTGTCTCAGCCTATGTTAGAAATCCAAATGTCCGTTGACTGTATTTGGATGCTGTTGGCAGAGGCAGATAACAGAGTTCTTGTTGATGCCTTGCTCTTTCTTGATTCCCAGTCTCCTCCCCATCTTTCCTATAAACACATACATGCACACTCACATGCACAAGAGCATGAGCACACACATATACAACCACAGATTGAGAAAGAGCCAAGAAGCATCTGGTCATCACCTGGACCAAGAGATTCCTGGGAGAAGGCTGTTCCTCATCCTCCACGTGATCCACAGGCAAAAATCTCCCGGGAAGGTCCCTTTCAGCTATGTACTGTGCTGAAAATGGCACAGCTCCTCCCCCCACCCCCACTTACCCCCTCCCACACACACACATATACACACACAGCCCAACAGCCCCTCTCCATCTCCAAGCATCTTCCCTTGGCCAGGAAGTCAGCTGTGGCTTCACGTCAATGTGCTGAACAAACAGAAGCCTGTAAGAAACTACTCAGGGTAACCCATCTGACTCATCACACCCATCTTAACAGAAATATTTACATTTAGGCCAGCAGGAGCTAACAATCATTCAGCTGGTAGAAACTATGGCTTTTTCCTACTAGAGTTCTTACAGTGAATAAAGATCATCTATAGCCAACAGGTACAAAAACAATCCATTCGGTGTTGGGGCTTCCTGCAGGCAGAGTGCTCCTCCCTCTCCTAACCTGAGCACTGTTTCCCCAGGAGGACTGCATTCACCAGAATCCCAAGAACTCCAGAAACCCCTGCAAGGGCTGTCACTTTAAAGTGTGGGGGAGGGAACAGACAGAACACCAAGCTTCCAGCCATGTCACACTGGTTGTCGTCTGTGAATGCCATGGACGTTGAAGGTGAATCATGAATAAGAAATTATTTTGCTATAAAAGCTAACCCCAAAGACTCCACCAAATAAACAGTTTTTATTGAAAGAATTTGCATGCTTTAGTCCCTTCTCTGACATCATCTTCCGGAAATGATGCAATGGGACTCATTAGCATAGAACAACTCATGTTCCAAACAGAGTGGGATTGCACTGGGGAACCTGGTCCCCAGCAGAGTGGCCTTATCTCTCAGGGCCCAGAAGCCAGGCTGGGTGATGACGCAGAGTCCTTTACCATTGCTGTCCTTATCTAATTAGATTTTGCTTGATGACCTCATTAGATCACTTCCATTCTACAAAGGTCGTGACCTACTTCACTCCCTCTGCTCTTACCAAAGCTGTACCAAATATTCTCCCTCCCAGGAGGACACAGCGCTGCTGTGGGTTTTTTATTGCCCACTGTTATTCACTGCAGTAATAGGGCATATCCCAAAAAGTTATGTTGCCCTGTCATTGAGACCCACTCCTTCCAATTCCTAATAACTGGATTCCTCATCAGGAGAATTTCATTTCTAATCTATGTGGATTAAACAGAATAGAACTTCCTTCCATCAGGCTGAAAAGTAGCTCCAGCTATTGGAGTGCTTGCCTGGCATGTACACAGCCCTAACTTCAGTCCCCAGTACTGTGTCACCCAGGCACAGCAAAACCCTGTGATCCCAGCACGTTGGAGGTGGAGGCAGGAGGACCAGAAAGTCAAAATCATCCTTGACTATACAGCAAGTTCTAAGCCAGTCTGAGATACCTGA
>NW_021604578.1:7872848-7891643 GCF_004785775.1 Grammomys surdaster | reverse complement strand
CCTTGACTATACAGCAAGTTCTAAGCCAGTCTGAGATACCTGAGAGGATCGCAAAGAAACAGCAAACGAGGAAATAATAAAGGAAGTTGTTTGTATTAGCAAAACTCAGAAGGCAGGGATGAAGCAGATACTGGACAGGAAATGCCAGCTCAGAGCCTGGTGACAGCATCATTTACTGTGTAACATACACTTTACTAAGCAGCTGGCATGTGTTAACGGTTCAGTACAACCACCTCACGACACAGGGACTTCTCAGTAAGCCCACTGGTGCAGGTGACAATACAGAGAGCTAGGGAGTCCAGCAGAGCCACCAGCCAGCCTCCTCTTCTCCTGAGATCACAGCAAAGTATGCATAAAGTATACTAGGTTATGGGCGAAGATGTCTTGCAGCTATGCCCTTTGTCCTGTGTGTTTTCAGTTCTCAAAACAAATGAAATATGCTCGTCTGCCTCTGAGCCTAGAGCTTGCCCTGCTGACTTACTTTTGCCAATGAGATGCAAATAAATGTAAGGAATTTGCCCATTTAGTAGTATCTGTGACCCAAAAAGTCACATTCAGCTAAAAATCCAAAATGTAATATTACTTGGAGTCTTACAAATATAACTATGTCAGAAGCGAGAAGAAATCACAGTAAAAGGCTGTCCTAAATCCGACAGAGCATCCTTGTCTAAGACAGGTCTCAGAGAAGGCAGAGGAAGAGAGATACAGAGGAGCGATGCTAACAAAAGCCAAGGTCACATGGAGATAGCAGCCTAGCAGAGTCATGGATGGACTCTTCCCTGGACTATTCAGAGGGATAGTGAGTCTGCTGACACCTTGGTTTTAGACTTGCTGCTAGGTAGCTTGTGAAGAATGTGTTCCTCTTTTTAAAGCACTGTGTTTGTAGTGTTTTGCTACAGCAGCCATAAGAAATTCACCCATATCCTTCTGTCCCTTGGAGAAAGACTTCCTTCAGGTAGTTGAGCCCACATTTGGGGAGCAGCTAGCAACCAAGATCGAGCCCAGTATGCTTGAGCAGAGCCATATGGCCCCGCCTCCATCCGTCATGCTATCATCAACCCACAGAGCTACAGGGCTACGACAAACTCCCACTGTTTAGTGACCACTATGTTTTAGATAGTCTATGAAGTAGCACTGTTACTCCTACAGCTAACAAATACACTGTCCCCACATTCTCTGAGGTTAGATGAGGCTAGTGGGCTAAATCCCAGACAATGCAGTATGAGACACCGTGATATGGACCACTCTGAGTCCTGGCCCTTAAACTCCCATAGGTACTTCCATGTTCTTCCCTCATCCACGATGGTCCTGGGAGCCACATCTAGGCAGGAAAGCTTGGAGACCACAGCTGTCTGATTGCAATACCCAGTCCATTATCAGTTAAAATAGTGCTTCTGTTGTGAGACCTCTGAGAAGTTGAAGTAGGTTCCTGCAGGGCTGTAGTCACCTGACTTTGCCATCAGAGAAGTTAGCCATGCCAGGGGAGATACAGCAAAGAGGTAGAACCTCAAGAAAATTCTTAAACAACAGATATTAGCAGCACTCAAGTGATCAGATAATCTGATCGCTAGAGACACAAAGAAGGCATCCAGCTTTATCAGGCATTCTTCTTCATAGGCTGCAGATACCTCATACCTTCCTCACAACTCTCCTGTGATGATTACCACTTTATCACCAGTGTAAGGAGGAAAGTAAGCCCACAGCAGCTGACGGAACTGCCCAAGAGCATGCAGCTGGTAATGAATGGAGCCAGAACTAAACCACAGGCAGCCTGGCTGCAGGGTTCTGGTGCTAGAGGTACATTCTAGCATCGTGCACTAGAATGTGTGTCCTAGTGTGAGCAAAGCAAGGAACCACCACAAAGAGGGACAAACTCAAGGAGGAAAAGAGCAGTAATGACTGGGCTATCACATGCCTGATATCTCAGCACTCAAGTGGATGAGGCAGGAGGACTACCATGAGTTCCAGGCCAGTTACATACTGAGCTCCAGGTGAACCATAGCTACATAGCAAGACCCTGTATAAAAGGGGGAAAAAACACAGTATCATTATCTACGATACATTTTAAAGTGGTAAAAGTCAGAAGAAATCTGAAATGTTCATCTACACAGTATAGAGAAAGAGGGCACATAGGTGGTATCTATTACTGATTCAGTACTTAAAATCCCTCCTTGAATATGGACAGTCTCACTGACTTTTATCTTTAACATCAGGTCTTTTTGTTCTAGCTTTGGCATACAGTCACCCACATAAAGGCCTTTCAGGGGAGGTCTACTAGACTGTGTCATGGGGGCAGTGTGACCTGCAGCTCTGCTGTTTGCCAGATGTTAACACCAAGCCATGTTGTTAAAGCTAAGTGACCTAAGCAAGTGACCAAGCTTCTAGAAAATGCCATTCCTTCATCAGTAAAATAGACATTATAACAATTCCAACCACAAAGTAAAAGATGCTTAGGCACACACACATACATGCACAGGTATACACACACATACACTATAAACACGCATTTATACATACAAACACACACACCCTCACACACACAAACATGTACATGCACAGACACGTATGCACACACACAAATATACACGCAGCACATCCAGCAAATAAAGCATGTTCTGTAAACATTAGCCACTCTTCCTTTTAAATATGATTGTTGGAATGTATTCTAATTAGTTGACCAGTAATGTAAACGTCTCCACACTCCTAAAAATAAGAACTATTCCTTTGGTCTAGTTTGCTCTTTGACACTTTCGTGCATGTGTGCAATGAGTTCCAAGGATTCGAAGACTCCTCCCTCTCCTGTTCCTGTTCGCAGCCCAATAAAACCCCACTTTCCTATACTTGTATGTTTTCTTTAGAAACCCAATGAGTATAACCAAGGCAAGCTACTTCTATCCCACTTTTGTTTAAAGATTTATCAACTCTGTGTGTGTGTGTGTGTGTACACATATATACATATATTGCATATATATATGTATGTGCATATATATATATATATACACATTTTGTTTAAAACTAAATGGATCTCTTCATCCATTCTCTCTACCACCTCTAGGACATTTTTGTAGATGAATTTGCCAATTTATCTTCCCAGATCACCATCCGTCTCCTGTGACTGAGTCACTCAACAGTGCTCAGTGGCTCCACATGAACTCTCAAATTTCCCCACCCACAACCTTATCTTTCATTTATTTACTCTTCTTTAAATAGGCATACAGTCTTCCTGCTTCTGTATTTCTGCTTTCTGTTTATGGAATGAATATGAAATGTTGCCCCCACACACTTGAGTTTTAAATGCATGATCCCTAGCTGGTAGTGTAATCTTGGAAAGCTCTGGTGGTAATAAGAGGCAAAGTCTCACTGGAGGAAGTAAGTCACAGGGCCAGGTCCTTGAAGATATGTTTTCCATTACAGTTTCTGGTCTTGCTCTCTGCTTCCTGGTCCTCGGTGAAATGAACTGAGCATTCTATTAGCCTTCCAGTGATGGACTGGAATAGTGACCCAAGTATGTCTCTTTAAGTTGTTTCTGTCAGGTGATTTAGTACAGTAGCAATGCAAGCAGCTAATACATACTTCCATCTCCATCTTCCCTATTCCAACTCACCTTTTACATTTTGAGTCAAGCACACCTTATTCACGAGCACCGCTGTAGCAGTTCCCAATTGTAATACTCAAATTGATCCCAGCTGGGGCAGCGCATTCATCCCTACCTGTCCCAGTGTTCTAGGTTCTAGAATAAAAGACATATTCACATAGCCTTTGTATTTTGATATGCCTTAAACAGCTCAATGGCTGGGCTACTTCTTAACCTCCACATGGCTAATCCATCTCTCTCCAATATTCCCAAGTTATTACTTACTAAAATCGATATTCCATCTTTGCTGCCCTCTTAGGGCCACTATTCCCTGGCTCCTATGTGGTGGCTATGCTCTCTGTCCCTCACCATCTCCAGTGCAGCATCTCCTGACCTTCTCTGGCATGGCGGATCTCCTCCTTCTCCTTTCTCCCTGTCCCTAGCCCAGGAATCCTAAAAAGTCTCACCTCTGTCTGCCCTGCCCAGCCATTGGCTGCCAGCAACTTTATTTACCAACCAAAACCAGCTGAGGGGGCAGGGTCTCTCAGTGTCTTATGTGCAGATGTGGGAAGTCTCGTGCAATTCTGGGGACCCAAACTAACATAACACAAGCAGCATTCGACCAAACTACTACACATCGCTTTCTCCCCAAGCCCAGCTCCATCCATTTAAATATATATATCCCTTCTCATTTCTACGGCCCTCATTTTATATCTCTTTTATGTCAAATATCACAACATGTCTTTATCCTAATTAATTTGACATTTGACTCATCCATTCACATGATGGGAACTAATTGAAATCAGAGACTGTGTCTTCCACGTTTAGCATATGCAGGATGCATGGCATGTACTATGTATTGTAAATAAATATTTTAAATCTGAGCATAGCAGCACACACTTCTAATCCTAGCACTTGGAGGAAGAAGAGCCAGAAGTTCAAGGTCATCCTCTGCTACATAGCCTGGGCTACATGAAACCCTGTCTCAAACAGACATATAAATAGTTTTCTGATTAAGTTTAATGTGCACAATTCTCCTATTAAGTAATTTCCATATCTAACTTATGGACACAGCTTCCATGCATTTCATCAGTGTTCTGTGCAGTGGCGAATACTTAATAAACATTTGTGAAATGAACAATGGATGGATGGATGGATGGATGGATGGATGGATGGATGGATGGATGGATAGATGGATGGATGGAAATATGGACAAATGATGAATGGAATGCATTCATTTCTACACAGAACATTTTTTGGTTCTTCTAGTCATTGATCTTGTTGCCAACATACTCTGAAAGAATCGATTGGTGTGGGCTTAGTAAGCCGTTAGAATAGTCAGAATAGAATATCAAAAGCTGAATAGAAGCTTAGCATTAATCTACTGTGTTGTGTTGAATTTGGTTGTGAAGTTGCCACCCAGTGTCACACATCATGTTATAAAGGAGGCATTTCTATAGCCACAGTGTTGGTTGGTCAGGAAGCTAAGCACTGTTGATAAAGTAACTGTTTTTCTACTAATAAAATAGCTTTTGGAATATCATCTCAAATCCTCAAAACAATTCTATAGGTAGGAGACCATGACTTTTGTTGGTAGTGACATCACTATATTTTACAGGCTTAGGAACTGCATGGCCATTTTCCTTTAAGTCATGGCAGCTGATATATGATTAAGCATGGGATTGGAATCTATTTCCTACAAATCAGTATTCTACGTTGTTTTCATTGCACCATGATTCTTTGGCAAACTCTTCCAGCCTTTCCTCCATTTCCTGCTAGGTTAATGGGCCTGCAAATTCGAATATCGAAGGACTGGGCTAGAGGTTATGACCTTCTACGGTCTCCAAAATGCCACGAATACTAGTACATGCAGTCTAACTTCAAGATCCTCACTAAATGCCCATACCCACACTTAACAAGTGGATTCTTCAGTATCTAAGTTGTTCACCCTGGGGGCCTTGATTGAGCACTGGGACTGAGGAATATTTAGAAGTATATTTACTTCTGCCACACATACGTAGCTCTCTGTGTGTAGTGTACCAATTCTTCCCTCTCAACCAATTACCACCAAGTCCTTACAGGGCTTAATCAATCAGGATCTAAGTTCTATGAAATGTCAAACTATAATTTAGAGATCTCTGACGTTCATGAACCCACAATTACTTTCCACTGACGGAACCAGAGCTAACAGTCACGTCAAATCTTCTATTCCATCAACATCTCTCAAAACACATGGCAGAAAGTATGCAACTTGAGTATAAAACCTGCAACTTGAATTCCTTCATCAGCATGGCTGGCTTTTTTTTTTTTTTGAAAAGCACTAATAAACATCAGTGGCATAAGCAGTAGAGATTATAGGCCTCCTTCTTTTCCTGGAAAACCCATTAGTATCTGATGGCTGGAAACCAGCAGTGTATCATTAGCTGGGACTGTTAAGCCACTGCTAATCACTTAAGGCAGAGGTGCCAGGAGGGACAAAAGCCAAGCCTTTGCAGGTTCTTTGAAAAATGTTCAATCTCAGAGTTCATTTATTTACCCTCATAAATTATGAACTTCACTCAAGCATTGCAAACTGCAAGTAGAACTGGAAATGCTGGGCTAATAGCTAGCATTCATCTATCTCTTCTGATAGATGAAAGGGTGCAATTAACCCGTAGGCTTGATAACTCAGAATTCTGATGGAGAAGGCAAAGACTAGGGGTAGATGTTTCTAGAACAATGTTGTCTGAAAGAAACATAATATGGGTCCATAGGTGTAATTTTTAATTTTCTATGAGCCCCAGTGAAAAGGGCCAATGAAATGAAATTAGCTTTAACAATATAAAAATATCCAAATGATTAGTATTTAACATATGGCCAGTGGAAAAACTAATTTTTAGCTTAGCTCTGGGTCTTGGAAATCCAGTCTACATGTCGTACCAGTGCTCAAAGTTTCCATGTCAGAATGGTTCTCTTACTAAGCCTTGAGTAGGTAACGATTACATGAAAATACCACTGGGTGAGCCAAGGAGCTTTGGGGCTGTCCTCCTCAGAAAGACATTCAAAATAGCAAATGCAAAGAGAGGCTAAGGCAAAGACACTGCTCAGCTTCAAAGATGACTATCCGATGTCAAGAGTTCTCATTTCTTCTTCTTTCTATGCCAGGGGCAGCTTCTCACGCCAGCTTTCTCCACAAGGCAGAGCTAAAACTCCCAGACGCTCCTGCCTCACACCACCCAGTAGCACCATGAGGTCTAGGAAGTACTCCATCAATTCTGCATGGAAAACAGATCTAAGCAAGTGCTCTCATTGGTCCATCCATAGAACAAAGAGGCGGGGTACTTTGCTTGGAATCCCTGCTCACTGTTTATTTTATTCCTGAGAGTCCACCCTGGAACCTTGCTGCTGAAATGAAATAGAGCTTGGCTCCCAAGGAAAGAGGCTGCGTATTGCCCAAAAGAATGAGGGAAGATGCACAGTAGGCCAAGAACACTACAGACTGTCTCAAAAAGACCTATAGGATTGGTTCCTGCTCAAGAGCCCCTCCCCAGATCCAGTGAGGAAATGTCAGAAGCCATGAAAGGCCCACTACCTATACTCCTAAACATTGCTGGATAAATCTTGGATCCTGTTTTCCAAGCTCAGGATTCAGCCTTCTTGTTACCATATGGCAATGTTCAGTGAAGGTACCACACCCTAAAGTCATCCTGGGGCATTATTAGCTTTATTGGGGCATTTCTGATTGTCACGACGACTAGGGAGTAATATCAAATTTTAATGGGGGGGGGGGTGGTCAGGAAACATCATTGGATGTTTTCAATCCCCTCCAAACCAAGAATGTTTCCAGGTCACCATGACTTTTGAATATAAATGAAAGAAAAGAAAATGTGCCTCTAATTATCTGGGCATAGAACCTAACTATTTTACATACAGATACACTTATGTTGTTTTCACCTACACCAAACTTTCTAGGAATGGGACCACCATCTCTAGCCAGGAGCTCACACTTTTTTTCACCCTCAATTCACGTGTTCACCGCTTCAGAAAATCTTATCACCAATAGCAGCTCCTTTTGTGGTATTTGAACCACCAAGATGTACACTCCATATAGCATTCTGTATGTTGTAGGG
The DNA here is from genome assembly GCF_004785775.1 of Grammomys surdaster. Lineage (NCBI taxonomy): Eukaryota > Metazoa > Chordata > Mammalia > Rodentia > Muridae > Grammomys > Grammomys surdaster. The sequence goes on along the minus strand of NW_021604578.1, from coordinate 7,883,960 downwards.
AACATTTCACCATAAGACTAAGTGCATGTGTGTATATACCATGTGCACAGATGGAGGGTGGGGTCATTCTAGGACTTTCAGCAACGATATAGTTAGAGACATTTTTAAGTCACTTGCAAGTTTTCTTAATTCCAGAGTCCCATGGACTACAGTCCTTCAGCCAGATGCCCTGGTACAATGTCCAGACTAGAGAAGTAGGTGCCAAACTTCTGTAGCCCTATTGCATACTATAGCATGACAACAGCATTCCTTGCTTCTCTGAAGTGTACAGTATTGATTACTTGGAAGTTCATCTGTCTCCTTCCATGAGCGTTCTTACAGCTGTGCCTGAACACTCATGTGTGTGCGCCACTTTATTTCAAACTTGGCTCTTTTCATTTCTTCCTTTTATAACAATAAGACCATTAGACTGACTCCTGTTAATCATGTCTCTTGGCCTTCTGTGACCTACACATTTCACTTCAGTATAATAATAAAAAAAAGCATAAAGTATCGAGAAAGTGAGTACTGAAACAGTCTAGAATCTCAAAATAATTCCAAGCTCCTGGGTGAAGAATCTGGAGAAAGAAGGAAGGAACTAGAATCAACAAGCAGGTGAGTACTGATGGGTGCCTGGCTATGGGCGGGAAACAAAAGTCAACCAAGGAGAGGGTGCGCCAATACAGCACGTTCCCAGCCTTCACATCTGTCCCCCTCCCTTCAACCCCACAGTCCTGATTCTCCTCATCTCTATCTCCTAAAGCTCGGGGAGGCAGGAGACATCCAAAGACAGAAAACCTACAAGAACACCTACAAGCAAGTATTTTAGGATTCCTAAATGCAAGCTTCCCACTGGCTCAACCTCTGAGTGATGACAACCAGCTCAGAGAAGCAAGCTGGCGCCAAACACACAAAATGAGAGGAAACCCCATGGAGAGTTTGGAACAATTTTTAAGAGAATCATGAAGACTAAGTAGAAATATTGACATATACCAGATACACCTGAAGACAGAAAATCAGAATTCATTCCATTTTGTGTACCCAACATTGCAACATTTTTTTTTTACATACAAATGACTGTAGACAGAAACTTGGCAAGAAAAAGACAGGATGCATCCAAAAGGCAGAAACAACTATTATTATACCATAAGATTGATTTTTTTTCTCTTTAATAGGCTTTGGCTCCAAAATATTTCCCCTCCCCTGGTACCTGAACCCTCATGAAAAAAATCTGTCTGCCTTTCCTTATTTCCTCACTAAATCTTCCTTCTTCTGTTGATTTATTCCCAGGCTTTCAAAATCAAACAGATCCTTTATCCCACTTGACATCTTTCCTTCAGCTTCTCTGCCAACAAATGAAGTTAGCAGTCAATATTTCAACTAATCGTTTGTCTCCCATAAATCTCCCTCAAAATGGTAATTTCAGTCAGACCCATCTGTCCAATGTCAAAATAATTTGCTTAATTTTAAAAGCTGACTACATTTTTTTTCTTTAAAACGTCAAAGATTGATGTTACGGTTTGAATATAAGATGTCCCCAAAGAGCTCCTGTTTGGATACTTGGCTCACCAAATGATGGTGCTGTTTCAGAAGGCTGTGGAATCTGGAGGAGATGGGCTGCTAGGAAGTGGGCTTCGAGGTTTATGGAGAGGACCACTTTCTATAGGCCCCTGCTTCCCACTTAACTGAGATGTGAGCAGATGAGGGGACCCAGCTGCACCCTAGCAATGGCCGAGCTGCCTGGCTCTCATTCCCTGCCATGTCTTCCTCACCACAATAGTTGGCATCCTCTCGAACCATGAGTCCAGCAAGCTCCACCAGTATGGTAGGGATGAGAAAATCCCACAACTGCAAACATAGACACTGGTATATGCATCTTGAGTGAAGACAGCAGAGTTTGATTTTTACCATATGTAAGGTGCCTTTTAACAGAATATTTTATTACTCTGAGAATTTCGTACAACGTATGTTGATAATATTTACCACCCTTCCCCCAACTCCTCTCAGATCTACTCCCACATCTCTCCCCACCCAACTTTGTGCTCTCTGTCCCTACTCAAAAAAATTTTGTTATCTATCTTTATATGTAGGTATATAGATATCTATATCTAGAGTTAGATAGATCGATAGATAGATTGATCGGCAAACAGACAGACAGACAGACAGATCTACTCTCCATATCCCTTTTTTAAAAACCCATCAAGTCCAAACTCAATACTCTTGGAAGGGCCCTGCCCTGAGAATGATCAACATGCCAAGTGTCACACTATTAAAACTGACTCTCATTCTCCCAGCTGCTATTGATGCTGTCACAAGTGCTGTGAGCTCATATGTGCAACTGCCCAGCTAAGCCCAGAAAACAGTTTCCTTGAAGTCACCCACGACCTGTGGCTTTTACAATCCATCTGCCCACCCTTCTGTATAGATCCCTGAGCCTTGATAGGAGGGGTTTTAAGCTCCTTCTTTTGCTAAGCATTCTCCTCCTGACCACAGCTCCAGCTGTTAGGTTGGTGAAACAAGCTGTTCATCAGAGATGCAAATGATTTGCCTCAAATTTGTTTGGTGATTTGCAATCAAACCATTCATACAAATTCTAAAGTATTCAGGCATTATTATAATGTAGGCAGCTGTCTTCTCCAGAGGGCACTGAGTTCTGATTTGTTTTCTTTGTTTCTCCTTTAGCCATTCCTTGAAAACAATATATATTTCCCACTTGTGTTCCATGTCTGATTTGGGTTCCCATCTAGGGTGAGGCAAGACCTCTGTCCCATGGTGCACTCTGGTTCCAGTGTCTAGGACAGTTGCCAGTTCATAGATACTAAACAATAATAATAAGCCACCACTTATAATTCTTTAAATGTAAGAGCTTTATTGATCTGATTTTATATCTTGCAAATATAAGTCATGTACTCATAAATATGAATTTTTCTCCCAGCCATGTACCAAAACTTACTGAGTTATCTTACATCCTGGATTTGGGACTGTGTACTATTAGTCCCCTCAAATAACTCAGAGGCTAGTGAGAAACAAAGCAAGTTGTCTAGCTTTGTACTAGAATAATAGAAGACATAAGCAATAAATGCAAAAAAATCCCTAAGTGCTTTACGAATACAGACCCATATATGAAATTTAGGGAAATGTTCTTTGAGGAAGTTTGTTTGTTTGTTTGTTTGTTTGTTTGTTTGTTTTCTTGGGTTGTTTGTTCTGTTTTGTTTTAAACATGCTACTTGGAAGAGAAGAAAGACAAGGAAGAAGAGTATTATAGCCAACTGAGAAAATAGGTCCTAGCATCAACAGTTACATTTGCACAGCTGTGAAGAGGACACTATGGATAGCTTCCTTACATGCATCATCTCTTTTCTCTTCATCCATACAGACAGGGTCTCTATGATGCTGATGAGAATCATAGAGATTTTCAAAAGCAAGGGTATTGGTCAGGAATATACAGCAAGTATGCCCTTGTGTGTGAACAGTCTTTCCCGAGATTTCATCAACTGTGTGCCAACTTTGAATTCATAATCTTTGTGGCACATAGCCTAGAATTAAAACAAGCAAACACCATCTGCCAAATATTCTATAGAAAGGGGAGAGATCAAATCATTTGGAAAAATCAATAGTGTGATATGAAATGTTCTTAAATGCAAAGATAACCAATGTATTATTAACATAATCACAGATATAGAGAAAATATAAAGAAAGCCAAGAAAATAATTGGTATAAATTGGGTTTGTCCATGAGACTCATAAAACATTATAAGCTATTGCTGTTGCCTCTGGTCAGTCCCTAGAGATAGGTGAAAGGTAAGTCACTATTGCTGAAGGTATCATGCACTTTGAACATGGGGCTCAATTAACACAAACTGGATCTGACCTGAAAGCATTCTCCCTGAGGACTAGCTTTCATGGTACCAGAAGGTTCTATATACATTTCCATAAAAAGGTAACAACCAATAATCCTAGCCAGCTATGATGTCTACAAACCATAACAATGACAAGCATGGCCCAGTAACTTTAAGGGTGTAGTAGTGACACGTATACCTTGGCAGCAACCAGTTGGATTTAAGACCCACTCAACAAAAGCAAAACTGTACCATGCTTGGTACAGAAACCTAGACAAATATCCAGGACTAGTGAAATCATGGATCTTAAAGGAGAATCTACAACCAACACTTTATTAAGCCATTGTAATCACTAAATACATTCTAACCATTTATAGTTCTCACATCATATCAAGGACACTTCTCTTTGAACCAGACAGAGGCCATTACAGAAAACTACAAACAATCAAAATACAGAGTTGTGGAGCCCAGTCCCAGTGAATTCACCCACAAAACAACTCCTGCACCTAAGGCTCAGGGAATATTTCCAAAGAGGAGGCAGACTGATTATAAGAGCCTGTCTAAACTAGGGTTTTACTGCTGAGAACAGACACCTTGACCAAGGCAACTCTTATAAGGACAACATTTAATTGGGGCTGGCTTACAGGTTCAGAGGTTCAGTCCATTATCACTAAGGTGGGAGTATGGCAGCATCCAGGCATGCGTGGTGCAGGAGGAGCTGAGACCTCTACATCTTCACCTGAAGACTGCTAGAAGACTGACATTCAGGCAGCTAGGATGAGGGACTTAAAGCCCATGCCCACAGTGACAGACTTCCTCCAACAAGGCCACACCTCCTAATAGTGTCACTCCCTAGGCCAAGCATATCCAAACTTCCACAGAATGAGAGGATTGGGGAGTTTACTGTGAGGTTACCTCTTCTCAGCGTCATGTGCCCAAGTCCTGAGCGAAACTCCTCTCTATTCTGTCCTGAGTTCAGCTACTTGCTGGTTTAAGTCTGTCTCCAGCTAGAATCTCCTGGACCTCTCAGTGTTTCCCAGAATCCTCTCTCTTCCTGCCAGTGTCCCACCATTTCCTGCCTCAACGCATGGGCCATAGACTTTTTTACTGACAGGGGGTGCTTATAAGAGAGTTTCTCCACACAGTTGTTTGCAATTGAGGGAAACCTGACTACTCTCAAGAAAGGAGGTTTGAATGCAACTCAAAAATGAGTTTTGGGCCAGAGGGTAGGATGAGTAAATAAAAGGATGCCTGGGGCTGTGAACCACTACTTCTGAGCATCTTCTTCCTGCTAGGACATTACAGAACCATCCCATTAAGCCCAATAAACAACTTAAAGCTATCTACTTTTCAGATGGAGAAATGACCCACAGGAGGCAAGTAAGTTTCAGATTCAAGACTGTAGTTCTGTTTTGAGGTTCAGAGCCTCTCAGCCATGCATACTACTTCAAATGGAAATGGAGGTGGATTGTTTTTCTTCTAGTTTGTCAGCTGATGGTAAACTTGTTGTGAGACTTCGGTAGATAAGGGTATATCATCTTCATGTTTACTATGTTCCTCTGAATATATAATTCCTTGTTTTCAAGCTTGACATCTATCTTGTGACTTATTGACTATTCTATGATTTTGAAAGAGCAGTTTGCTAGTAATGAGAGGTTAACTTTTGAACCTTATCTAGAGTTTTTATAAGGATAATTCTACACACATTGATCTGTATGGGCTCACATCTCCCAGTCCAAGCAACGCTGTGTCTTGATGTCAGTGAGTGTGCATCAGACTCAGTGGACAAAAGTAAGGAAGCAAACTGTGTGTTACTTAGGGAGAATTCAGTGGAATAGCTATGTCCGCATCATAGGAAGATCTGTCTCCTGGGATGCAGCAGCATTTTCTAAGAAGGTGGGAACCCTTACAGCTAACCAGAATTTGATTGAGCTAATTTGAGAAATCTTCTCTCAACTAGAACCTAAAAATGTTTTCAATTTTAAACTCCACTCTCTCCCTGTGGATCATTAGGAAAGGATTTATTTTTCTTTTCTTTTCTTTCCTTTTCTTTTTTTTCTTTCTGGCTATCGTAGGGATAACGAACAAACCTACTTCTCTTCTTATATAAGGTCTTTGTTCAGAACCTGACTTTTTCAAGTTTCTTTTCCTCTCTTTTCTCTTAGAAACTTAAGGCAAATCAAACATGATATTATGTACAAGTGATAAAATTATATTATGTACAAGTGATAAAATTATTGGTCCTTAACGAGCCTCTCTTGGTGTACAAGGTTTAGAGATAACATTTGAGTGTATAATAGACTGTGGTTTTAGCACACCAGGCTGCAGCAGGAGTCAGGGACAGATGCACCTAAATGGTTATAATGATGGGCAGTGTTGCTTTATCGTGTGTGAATGTGGTTAATACCTCATTAGTTTATTAAAGACAGAGAACAAAAGGCTGAATAAAGTAATGGCTATGTTCCCAGAGCAATTTCCACAGATGGCTGAGTGAGTTTAGTAAACAAAACAAAACAGAAACCGAAGGTACCATTTGGCCTGTCTGCAGATGGGAGCCCCTGAAAGTTCATATTCCCTCTTAAGTGCCTTGGTGATGGTGTGTTGGTACTGGCTCCAATGCTGCCAACACAGCCAGGTTTGATAAGGGGTAACTCATCAGACTATATAATATATCGATTTGTAATAGCTTCTTCTACTTTTTGTGAGATTACCTCTCTTTTGTCAATTAATTGTTGAGGAAAATTAGGATTTACATCTCTCTTGAGAATATTGAGCAGAGACTTAAATTCTTTTGTGGAGACCTTAAAATAGAATCTTAGCCAATTAGCAACTCCTAGAAACTTTTGAAAATAATTTAAAATAAGTAAACTCTCTCCCTCTCTTTTTTTTTTTTAGACCCTTTATCTGTGTGTGTGTGTATGGTTTTTCTTTTTTTTTTTTTTGGATATTACATGTATTTACCTTTCAATATTAACTCCTCTCCCATTCTCCCCCAAAACCCCTTATCCCATACCCCCTCCTCCTAATTTTTGTGAGGGTGTGCTCCAAACATCCTCCCAGTCCCATCTCCCTGCTCTCGAATTCCCACACAGTAGGGGATCCAAACTTTTGGGGACCATGGCCCTCCACTTTCACTGAAGTCTAACAAGGTCACCCTCAATTCCCTATACAGATGCATGAGTTCCTCCCTTTGTGCTCTCTGGCTGGCGGTTTAGACTTTGGGAGCTCTCGTTGAAACTTTTGATACTCCTTCTAGAAAGGACCAAAGCACCCACACTTTGGTCTTCCTTCTTCTATGTGAGTTTTATGTGGTCTATACATTGTTTCTTAGAAATTGTGAGCTTTTGGGCTAATATCCACTTATCAGTGAGTGCATACTATGTATGTTCTTTTGAGATTGGGTCACCTCACTCAAAATGATATTTTTCAGCTCCATCCATTTGCCTAAGAATTTCATGAACTCATTGTTTTTTTTTTTTTAAAAGATCTGAGAAGATTCATCCAAGTCTTTTTTTTAAACAGTTTTTTAATTTTTATTTTATTTATTATATGTAAGTACACTGTAGCTGTCTTCAGACACCCCACAAGAGGGCATCAGATATCATTACAGATGGTTGTTAGCCACCATGTGGTTGCTGGGATTTGAACTCATGACCTCTGGAAGAGCAGTCAGTGCTCTTAACCACTGAGCCATCTCACCAGCCCTCATTGTTTTTAATAGCTGAGTAGTACTCCATTGTATAAATGTACCACATTTTCTGCATCCATTCTTCTGTTGAGGGGCATCTGGGTTCTTTCCAACTTCTGGCTATTATAAATAAGGCTGCTATGAACATGGTGGAGCATGTGTCCCTGTTGTATGTTGAAACATCTTTTGGGTATATGCCCAGGAGTGGTATAGCTGGGTCCTCAGGTAACACTATGTTCAATTTTCTGAGATACCACCAGACTGCTTTCCATAGTGGTTGTACCAGTTTGTAATCCCACCAACAGTGGAGGAGTGTTTCTCTTTCTCCACATCCTCGCCAACATCTGCTGTCACTTGTGTTTTTGATCTTAGCCATTCTGACTGGTCTGAGGTGGAATCTCAGTGTTGTTTTCATTTGCATTTCCCTGATGACTAGGGATGCTGAACACTTCTTTAGGTGCTTCTCAACCATTCGAGCTTCCTCAGTTGAGAATTCTTTGTTCAGCTCTGTGCTCCATTTTTTAATAGGGTTCTTTGATTGTCTTGAGTCTAACTTCTTCAGTTCTTTGTATACCTGGGATATTAGCCCTTTATCAGATGTAGGGTTGGTGAAGATCTTTTCCCAATCTGTTGGTTGCCGCTCTGTCCTATTGACTGTGTCCTTTGCTTTACAGAAGCTTTGCAGTTTCATGAGGTCCCACTTGTCAATTCTTGGTCTTAGAGCACAAGCCATTGGTGTTCTGTTCAGGAACTTTTCTCCTGTGCCCATGTGTTCCAGGCTTTTCCCCAGTTTCTCTTCTATTAGTTTCAGTGTAGCTGGTTTTAGGTGGAGGTCCTTGATCTACTTGGAATTGAGCTTTGTACAAGGAGATAAGTATGGATCAATTTGCATTCTTCTACATGCTGACCTCCAGTTGGACCAGCACCATTTGCTGAAAATGCTGTCTTTTTTCCACTGGATGGTTTTAACTCCTTTGTCAAAATCAAGTGACCATAGGTATGGGGGTTCATTTCTGGGTCTTCTATTCTATTCCATTGATCCTCTAGCCTATCTCTGTTCCAATTCCATGCAGTTTTTATCACTATTGCTTTGTAGTACAGCTTGAAGTCAGGGATGGTGATTCCCGCAGAAGTTCTTTTATTGCTGAGAGTAGTTTTTGCTATCCTGGGTTTTTTGTTATTCTAAATGAATTTTAAGATTGCTCTTTCTATCTCTGTGAAGAATTGAGTGGGGATTTTGATGGGGATTGCATTAAATCTGTAGATGGCTTTTGGCTAAATAGCCATTTTTACTATATTAATCCTTCCAATCCATGAGCATGGGAGATCTTTCCATCTTCTGAGATCTGCTTCTATTTCTTTCTTCAGGGGCATGAAGTTCTTGTCATACAGGTCTTTTACTTGCTTGGTTAGGTTCACACCCAGGTATTTTATATTATCTGTGACTATTGTGAAGGGTGTCATTTCCATAATTTCTTTCTCAGCCAGTTTATCTTCTGAATAGAGGAAGGCTACTGATTTGCTTGAGTTAATTTTATATCCAGCCATATTGCTAAAGTTGTTTATCAGGTTCAGGAGTTCTCTGGTGGAAGTTTTGGGGTCACTTAAGTATACTATCATATCATCTGCAAATAGTGAGATTTTGACTTCTTTCTTTCCAATTTGTATCCTTTTGACCTCCTTGTGTTGCCTAATTGCTCTGGCTAGGACTTCCAATACTATATTAAATAAGTAGGGGGAGAGTGAGCAGCCTTGCCTAGTCCCTGATTTTAGTGGGATTGCTTCAAGTTTCTCTCCATTTAGTTTGATGCTGGCTACTGGTTTGCTGTATATTGCTTTTACTATGTTTAGGTATGGACCTTGAATTCCTGATCTTTCCAAGACTTTTATCATGAAGGGGTGTTGAATTTTGTCAAATGCTTTCTCAGCATCTAGTGATATGATCATGTGGTTTTTTTTCTTTGAGTTTGTTTATATAGTGGATTACATTGATGGATTTCCGTATATTGAACCAATCCTGCATTCCTGGGATAAAGCCTACTTGATCATGATGGATAATTGTTTTGATGTGTTCTTGGATTCGGTTCGCTAGAATTTTATTGAGTAATTTTGCATCAATGTTCATAAGGGAGATTGGTCTGAAGTTCTCTTTCTTTGTTGGGTCTTTGTGTGGTTTAGGTATGAGTATAATTGTGGCTTCATAGAATGAATTGGGTAGTGTACCTTCTGTTTCTATTTTGTGAAACAGTTTGAAGAGAATTTGAATTAGGTCTTCCTTGAAGGTCTGATAGAATTCAGCACTAAAACCATCTGGTCCCGGACTTTTCTTTGTAAGGAGACTTTTAATGACTGCTTCTATTTCTTTTGGGGTTATGGGACTGTTTAGATGGTTTATCTGGTCCTGATTTAACATTGGCAACTGGTATTTGTCTAGAAAATTGTCCATTTCATCCAAATTTTCCAATTTTGTTGAGTATACGCTTTTGTAGTAGGATCTGATGATTTTTTTTAATTTCCTCGGTTTCTGTTGTTATGTCACCCTTTTCAGTTCTGATTTTATTAATTTGGATACTGTCTCTCTGCCCTCTGATTAGTCTAGCTAAGGGTTTATCTATCTTGTTGATTTTCTCAAAGAACCAGCTCCTGGTTTTATTGATTCTTTGGATAGTTCTTTTTGTTTCTATTTGGTTGATTTCAGCCCTGAGTTTGATTATTTCCTGCCGTCTACTCCTCTTGGGTGTATTAGCTTCTTTTTGTTCTAGGTCTTTCAGGTGCTCTGTCAAGCTGTTAGTGTATGCTCCCTCCAGTTTCTTTTTGTAGGCACTTAGAGCTATGAGTTTTCCTCTTAGCACTGCTTTCATTGTATCCCATAGATTTTGGTATGATGTGTCATCATTTTCATTAAATTCTAAAAAGTTTTTAATTTCTTTCTTTATTTCTTCCCTTACCAGATTATCAAGGAGTAGGGTGTTGTTCAGTTTCCATGTAAATGTGGGCTTTCCATTGTCTTTGTCATTTTTGAAGACTAGCCTTAGACCATGGTGATCTGATAGGATGCAGGGGATTATTTCAATTTTTTATATCTGTTGAGGCCTGTCTTGTGCCCAATTATATGGTCTATTTTGGAGAAGGTACCATGAGGTGCTGAGAAAAAGGCATATTCTTTTGCTTTAGGGTGAAATGTTCTATAGATATCTGTTAAATCCATTTGGTTCATAACTTCTGTTAGTTTCACTGTATCTCTATTTAGTTTCTGTTTCCATGAACTATCCATTGCTGAGAGTGGGGTGTTGAAGTCTCCCACTATTATTGTGTGAGGTGCAATGTGTGTTTTGAGCTTTAGTAAGGTTTCTTTTACGAAAGTGGGTGCTCTTGTATTTGGTGCATAGATATTCAGAATTGAGAGTTCATGTTGGTTGACTTTTCCTTTGACAAGTATGAAATGTCCTTCCTTATCCTTTTTGATAGCTTTAAGTTGAAAGTCGATTTTAGGCCGGGCGGTGGTGGCGCACGCCTTTAATCCCAGCACTTGGGAGGCAGAGGCAGGTGGATTTCTGAGTTCGAGGCCAGCCTGGTCTACAGAGTGAGTTCCAGGACAGCCAGGGCT
>NW_021604578.1:7840677-7872748 GCF_004785775.1 Grammomys surdaster | reverse complement strand
CAAAAAAAAAAAAAAAAAAAAAAGAAAGTCGATTTTATTCAATATTAAAATGGCTACTCTCGCTTGTTTCTTAGGGCCATTTGCTTGAAAAAATTGTTTTCCAACCTTTTACTCTAAGGTAGTGTCTGTCTTTGTCAATGAGGTGAGTTTCCTGTAAGCAGCAAAAAGCTGGGTCCTGTTTGCGTATCCAGTCCATTAGCCTATGCCTTTTTATTGGGAACTGAGTCCATTGATGTTAAGAGATATTAAGGAGAGGGTGTTGTTGCTTCCTGACATTTTTGCTAATAGTGGAGACATCCATCGTTTGTGTGGTTATCTTCTTTTGGGTTTGATGGAAAAGGATTATTTTCTTGCTCTTTCTAGGGTATGATTGCCCTCCTTGTATTGGAGCTTTCCTGCTATTATCTTTTGTAGTGCTGGATTTGTGGGAAGATACTGTGTAAATTCGGTTTTGTCATGGAATATCTTAGTTTCTCCGTCTATGGTAATTGAGAGTTTTGCTGGGTAAAGTAGCCTGGGCTGGCATTTATGTTCTCTTAGGGTCTGTATGATATTTGTCCAGGATCTTCTGGCTTTTATAGTATCTGGTGAGAAGTCAGGTGTAATTCTGATAGATTTGCCTTTATATGTTTCTTGGACTTTTTCCCTCACTGCTTTTAAAATTCTTTGTTTTGTGCATTTTGTGTCTTGATTATTATGTGACGGGAGGTATTTCTTTTTTGATCTAGTCTGTTTGGCATTCTGTAGGCTTCTTGTGTGATTATGGGCATCTCATTCCTTAGGTTAGGGAAATTTTCCTCAATAATTTTGTTGAAAATATTTACTGGCCCTTTAAGTTGGGAATCTTCACTCTCATCTATACCTATTATCCTTAGGTTTGGTCTTCTCATTGCGTCCTGGATTTCCTGGATGTTTTGTGTTAAGAACTTTTTGCATTTTGCGTTTTGACAGTTATGTCAATATTTTCTAAGGTATCTTCTGCACCTGAGATTCTTTCTTCTATCTCTTGTATTCTGTTGGTGATGCTTGTGTCTATGACTCCTGATTTCTTTCTTAGGTTTTCTATCTCCAGGGTAGTCTCCCTTTGTGATTTCTTTATTGTTTCTACTTCCATTTTTATGTCCTGGATGGTTTTGTTCAATTCCTTCATCTGTTTGTTTGTGTTTTCTTGTAATTCTTTAAAGGATTTTTATGGACTTTAAAGGATTTATTAATCTTTAAAGGATTTTTCTTTAAGGACTTCATCCTGTTTATCTGTGTTCTCCTCAAGTTTTTTGATAGTGTTATTTATTTCCTTCTTATAGTCCTCTAGCATCATCATTAGAAGTGATTTTAGATCTGGTTCTTGCTTTCCTGGTGATATGGGGAGTTCAGGACTTTCTAATGTGGGAGAACTCGGTTCTGATGATGGCAAATACCTTAGGTTGCTGATGCTTATGTTCTTGCGCTTGCCTTTCGCCATCTGGATCTCCTTTGTGCTATCTGTGCTGTCTCTGACTGGAGCCTGTCTTTCCTATTATCTAGGTTGTGTCAGAACCGTTTGGGATGGGTTTTGCTGCTGGGGTTAGAGCTGAGGCCCAAGATCTGCTCCGTGCTCAGGTGGAAACCGGAAGGGGCCTGGGCTCCGGATCATGAGTGGATTCCTGGGTCCCAGTGGGTACTGGTTGCTCCCTGATTGGGGCAAGTATTGCCGCTTCCTAGCCTAAGATACTGCTTGGGTTAGAGCTACTGGGAGCCCTGCTTCCTCTGGGTTCTGTGAGATTGAGTGCAGAGCTGACTCCCAGGATCTGCGGAGTGCTCGGGCCCAGACCAGATGGAGCCCGCACTCCGGGCCAGGAGTGAATTCCTGGGTCCCAGTGGGTCCCAGTTGCTCCCTGTTTGGGGCAAGTGCTGCTTTTTCCTTACCTGGGATGCTGCCTGAGTTAAAGCTCCTGGGAGTCCCTCTTTCTCTCGGTTTTCTGGGGTTGGGTACAGAGCTGCTGCCTGTGATCTGCTCTATGCTCGGGCCCAGACCGGAAGTCCTCCCTCTCCTCCAATCTTAATGCTGTCTTGGCACACAGAGCTCCTGCCACCTCCAGCCTCAGGCTATGCCACTTCCTTCGTTAGGATTTCTATAGCTGTGATAAACACCCTGACCAACGTGGCCCACAGAGTCAACTAAGCAGGGCTCATGGAGACTCACAAAGACTGAATCAACAATCAGAGCCTATATGGATTTGAACTAGGCCCTTGGCATAGATATTATGTTGTATAGCTTAGTGTCCTTGTGAGACTCCTAAAAGTAAGAGTGGGGGTTGTCTCTGACTCTCTTGCCTGCTCTTGGGACCCTTTTCCTCCTATTGTTGTGTCTCATCCAGCCTTGATATGAGGGTTTGTGTCTAATCTCATTGTAACTCGTTATACAGTGTTCGGTTGGTATCCCTGGGAAGCCTGCTCTTTTCTGAAGGGAAACAGAGGAGAAGTGGATCTGGGAGAGGAGGGAGTTAGAAGGGAGAAACTGGCCGGCGTAAATGGAGGGAACTACACTTGGGGTATAATATTTGAGAAAAGAATAAATAAAAAAAACTTTTAAAAAATAACCCAGCATGACTAAAAGCAAATTGGGAGGAGGGGGCTTATTTTGGTTTATAGCTCTCAGATCACATTCAACCCTGAGGAAAGACATGGAAGGAACACAATCAGAACAGGAATCCTGAGAAAGGACCTGATGCAGAAATCACGGAAGAGTACTGTATATTTCCCCCAAGGCTTTCTCAGCCTGTTCTCTTATACACCGCAGGACCACCATCCCAGGAATGTCACAGTGAGCTGGGCTCTCCAACAGCAATCATCATTCAAGAAAATGTACCACAGGTTTGCCACAAGCCAATCAGATAGGAGCTTTTTTCAAAAATGAGTCTAATTTCCATCAAGTTGACATAAAACTAATCTAGACAGCCTCTCACCCCTATAAACTGCTCAGAGAAGGCTCTGATCAAGGCCAAAGTGTTCTACTTTGCCAAATCCAAAGGTCAATTAAGACTCTTCAAAGTACCCCCCCCATTCTTTCCCTCCCTCTGACCCTCCTCTAATAAAAAACTAAGTGTTTATCCATCCAATAAAAACCTTTTAGTCCAAGCCAATTTGGACCACTTTGTCAGATTACATTGTAGGACTGGCCTAGGTTTGCTTGGTTTTGTTTTCATTATCTTCTCAGGCCACGATACTTACTTTATCCATTGCTGCAACAAAATACTGGACAAAAACATGTTAAAAGCAGAAGTTTGTTTGGCTCATGGCTTCAGACAGTTGTAGTTCATTCAGCACAGAAAGAAAGGTGTGGTGGAACACATGACTTCAGGAGCGTGTGACAGTAGTCTGTACCTGGCATTCCACCCAGTAAGCAGATACGACACAAGCTGGAACCAGAGGTTGTTGTCCTCTTCAAGACTTACACCTACGAACCTACTTCTACCAGCTAGACCCCACATTTCCCAGGTTCTATAACCTCTCAAAATAGTGTCACCAGCAAGTGTTCAAACCCATGAGTCACATCATAATGCAAAATTTTCATGCCTGCCATACTGTCTACATCCCTAGTTCAGAGCCCAGTGCTTCTTTCTCTCATACTTACTTTTAAATGATGCCTCAAGACACTGTTCAGCCTCTCTCCCATTAGTGGAGTCCCACTCCATAAGTTACTTCATCTTCTAAGACATTACGTGCCATATATTCAGATGACATCCAACCTATTTTTTTCAGCTCTGAACTTCATGCCTGCATTGGCTTCTTTTCCTTTGCTTTGATTAAAAATGCCCTTTAAAAATCAGCTAAAAGGAGAAAGGGCTTATTTGGCTTCACAGATCCAGACTACAGTCTGTCATAGCAGGATACTCACAGAAGCAAGACCTTGAGGGAGCTGGTCACACCATATCCATAATCAGGAACAGAACAGAACGTAGTGAACTCATGCATGCTACTCAGCTTCCTTTTTCCACTCACCCAGTCTAGGACCCAGCCAGGGAATGGTTTCACCCATGGTAGACATGTCTTCCAATAAGCAAGCCCCCACAAGACATTCTGGGAGACCCATGTCAAGTTGACAATGAACATTAACCATCACAGTATCCAACCTACTTAACATTGTCTGTGTATACAGTAGACATTTTGAATATTGCCCAAACTATCCTTCTCAGCCCATTCACCTACTCAGCTGAGCTTCTTCTACTGAGTAAATCACTCAGTTTGGATTCCACACCAAACTGAAGGATCTACAGTGGAGAACTCCATTGATGACAGAGTGGAAAGAACTGCTGAGCAAACCAAAAGTCAATCTCCAAGCCTCCTATTAGCCCAGCCTTCAGATACCCTGCCCAGCCAACAGACCTCCTGCCTCACAAAAAAGAGTTAGGATATCTGCCCATATCTGCACCAATTTTGATCTTCTTAGAGCACTCAGCCCATACCCTTTCCCCTATGCTCCCATGTTCCTTAACTGATACTTGTCTATCAGCCATGCCCTTTTCTTCCCTTACAGTCTTTTCCTCCTAGTTGATACAACTCCATTCACATATCAGCATGTCCAAACTTCACCATCTTAAAATGTTCCAGCTCTTAGCTTCTGTTGCTCTCATCCTCTTCCCAGTCAGGAGGCTCAAGGCAGCAGTTGGTGCTTACTAACTATACTTCATTTCCTTGGTACCTGCCTTGTTCCAGCAACCTGGCCTCCCAGTGGATTGAAACATACAAAGCACTCTCTCAAATCCTGAGCCACTGGCTCGTACCCAAGCCATTTCGGAATCATTACTTCCTCTCCACTTCACAAAGGATGAGCCCTTGATTCCCAGCATGGGAGCTGGCCTAAAGCAAAACAACAGGCTGAATCTGCCTGACAAGTCAGCCCTAAGATACATCAGAATTCCTCAAATTTCCCCATGTTCATCTTTTATTAAATTTATACTAAGCATTAATGATAGAAATAGCTCAAAATACAGACAAAATATTTATTTTTGTAAACTTGATTCATATAAGAATCATATTTTGTTAACATCTTAAAAGTAACTATGTTAATCAAAACATATTGATCTAGTCATAATTACAATTGTGCATGATAGAAGCATGAAGAACAAATCCACCCTTTTGACCATGTCTGCGTCTATAGCATTTCAACAGGGAAGACTGGACCTGGTGAGCATAATGTCCATCAAGCAAAGTGACCCCACAACTACAAACTGGACAACTATCCTCATGAATTTTCTGTGAAACACAAGTGCCCCAAATAAAAATGATCCTAGGAAAAAAACAGAACAACGGGAAATAAAGGATAATTTTAAATGTTCTGAAAATTGATTAAGACATTGAACTAGCTTTATGTCACTAGTCCCATAAAACGTACTGTCATTCAATTTTCTTAAAGTCAGCCTAGTGCTTTGGAGATTGCTGCATTCATAAATCCACTAATATATTCCATATTCATGAATGTATTTACATGCACAAAAGCATACATCTCCAGAGTCAGTCAGCGGGATAAAAGAATCTGCTTGATTAAAACAGCAGGACTACGATAATCCTGTCTCCCCAGTACTTTCTTCATCTCCAAGCCTGGCCTGCTGCTTTGCTTCCCTGGTAACTACCAGCCTGTGCCTAAATTACCTGCCAAATGTAAACTCTTCAAGGCCAAGATAGTTCTAACCATCTTCGAATCCCAGGTGCCTACACCTAGCACTTAGGACAAGCTCAACAACCATCCAACAAACTGAATTCACTAAGTCAACACATGACTAATGCATCTCACGGCCACTGTGCATCTGGATTCCCTAGGGATGGTGCCATGTAAACTCAGAGACCGAATTTCCAGAAAATTCTGAATCCCCAGACAGAACTTGATATAGTTTTAATGAAAAGGTTACCAAACAACACATTTTTAAAATGTGGAAAGAATTATAATAACCTGGGAACATCTATCACATGTATCAGCTAGCAATGCTTTCAGCTGTCCAAAACAGGGGGCCTTACCAGCAAGAAGCCTGATGTAGGTGCTACCGGTGTTTCTTCAGCATGAAGAAGCCAGGACCATTGTGGCTAAGATTCTCTCAGCTTCTAATTTGCTCATCACTTTATGGTTGATAAATGCC
This sequence comes from Grammomys surdaster, assembly GCF_004785775.1. NCBI lineage: Eukaryota > Metazoa > Chordata > Mammalia > Rodentia > Muridae > Grammomys > Grammomys surdaster. Next base: position 7,866,635 of record NW_021604578.1, on the reverse strand, counting down.
TGCTGTAGTTCTGGACATCATATCCATAGTCAAAGCAAGAAAAGAAGGAAAGGTATCAATTGAAAGTGATCCTTTGTCAGAGAGCAAAATCATCCTAGGACTCTGTCCCGTAGACTCTCTCTCTTCCATTCCATTGCCTAGAACTGTAGGAAATGGCTAGAACTGTGTAAGTAGCTTGCCTAGAGTCACTCAGCTGGCCACGCCCCCACCTCACCTCCACACCTCCCACCCCCTGGCTGCAAGGGTAACTGAAAGGAAAGAATGCTAGCTTTCCTTTGTAGCTTCCTTGGTGAAAAGCTTTGGGGGACTGGGAATGAAGGGTTATTGATTTTGCCCAGTGGTTCTCAACCTCCCTAATGCTGCAACCCTTTAATGTCATGGTGATCTCCAGCCATAACATTATTTCATTGCTACTTCCTAACTGTACATTTGCTACTGTTATGAATCGTAATGTAAATATCTGATATTCAGGATATCTGATATGCCATCCCTGTGAGGAGCTCGACCCACAGATTGAGAACCATGGGTTTAGCAAGCATCTGCCATATAGTCGTTCCTGTCAATTTGATATCTACCCTGTTCAACAAATAAAGCTCACAACAACCCAATGATGTAGGTATCTTTATTGTACAGATTTAAAAAAAAAAACAATTGGGCACAGATAGAATAAGTATCTTTCCCAGAATCCCCCAATCAAACCCAGGTCATTTGTCCTCAAAACCCACGCCCTTTCCCTCTCCACTCCAGGGCTTTAGAAGCAGGTCTGTGGTGACTGAATGTCTGCCAGCTCAGGTGTTGTCAGACTTTAATGCACTACAACACCTACTGGGGAAGCAGGCCTTTAAATATCACCTTTATCTTTATGTCTCCCTCTCAGTGTAGACCCAGGATGGTGTAACGTTTTTAATGCACATTAAAATTCAGGACTTGTCCTACTGTCTGGTTTACTTTGGATCTGGTTATCTTTCATCCTACACCTTGGGCACATGAACCCTGCTCAAATTGCAAGCACGTGAGGAATGTGTTGCAAATGAGGTCCCAGGACAACAGTAGGCATTTTCTTATTATAGGTCTGTTTTCCAAACTGAAGGATATATTAAAATTCTGCAACATGGAGCCCCTGAGGTGCCTCAAGTCACTAAGCCTATTTATCCTAACTAAGATGTGTTCAGGAAGTTCAAACATCCAAAAAAAAAGATAATTTTCCCCTGGAGCTGTACATATAGAAATAGAAATAAAGTAAGGCAAAATGAAAAACCAACAGTCAGCTCCCTTAGAGAGTCTGGAACCCTTCCCTTCCCCTAGCCATACCTAAGTGGTATTACCTCCAAATTACTTATGCATTTCAGAGGTTCTAATATTAAGAATCAATAATGCGTGCCATTGTTTCCCACTATTGAAAGTGAAGAGTTGCTACACATTTTAAAATTAGAAATAGCTGTGGTCTCTGTGTTATAGTAACAGGGACCTAGTTTTTACCTCTGTTGGTAGGATAAAGCACACTGACCAAGAGCAATGTAGAAGCGTTCATTTCAGCATATGCTTCCAGATCACAGACCATTATGAAGAAAGTCAAGAGAGGAACTCAAAACAGGAAGTTTAAAGGAGACCTAATTACTACTTCACACAGCGGTACCTCTGACCTCTGACCGTATAGTAGGAACAACGGAAGATGATGCTTGCCAGCTGGCTCACAGACCAGCTTATATTCCAGCTAGCATTCTTATGTAGTTCATCCCTGCCTCAGGATGACACCTCCCACTATAGGCTGGACTCTTTACATCAATTAATAATAAAGGAAATCTCCCACAGACATGTCCACAGGGCAGCAGACTTGGCCACAGGCCAAACTTATCTAGGCAATTTCTCAATTGGGGCTGTCCTCTCAGATAACTCCAGGCTGTGTTAAATTGGCAGTTGAAGTTAACACCATACTTGGCTAATCAGTCCTATAAACAGGACCACTCAAGACTGTAGTCTTCACACAACTGATTATTGATTCGCAAAGAGAGCTAATATAAAACTTTCTACAGAAATTTGAAAATGACACATTTGATTGCTTTATTGGTAGATCATTTGTGTTTGTTTGTTTGTTTGTTTGATGTTGCCAGTTCAGGTACAATGCTTACTTGATCAGTCTCAGGAGAAAAAACTGAGTATTTAGCTTTAGTGCGCAGTAGCTTAAAAAGGACAGTCTGTCCTTCACCTCAGGACAATAAATAATGTACTCTCAGAAGCGCTGATACATCATGACATTGCGGATAGTAACCCTCATGAGGAGAACTAGCTCTAAGATTAGAGATTAAAAACTCACATTTACATTATACAAGGTTACTTTCTTCAACCTTATAAGAGAAAAAGTTTTCCCAGTTCTAATTTAGAAGTAGCAGAAGAAAGGAAATAACCTCTTGAACCTAAAAGTAATTCTTGGATCACCAAGCACATGCCTGGCAGAATGGGGACTACAGAAAGAAGGTAAAAAGTCAATAGAGATTGCCAACCTAACACCAGAAGCAAGCCAGAATGGAAGAGCCAACTTTCCAGAAGTTTCTTCTTCCTCAACAGAATTGTTTCCAGGAGCTATTTAGCCAGAAGGAGCTATTTTCTTCACAGTTACATAGAGGTTAAGCACGTAGATCTTGAGGTAAAGTCACCTTGCTTTGGTCCCTCTAGTTCCAACATGTATTTACTGCATGTCTGATCTTGAGGAAGTCACTTAAGCAGTGAAGAGACATCATGACCAAGGCAACTCTTACAAAGGACAACATTTAAATGGGGCTGGCTTAACAGGTTCAGAGATTCAGTCCATCATGGCAGGAAGCACGGCAGCATCCAGACAGACATGGTGCTGGAAAAAGAGCTGAGAGTTCTATATCTTGATCTTAAGGCAGCCAGAAGGAGATTGTCTTCTGCAGGCAGCCAGGAGGAGGTTCTCATCCCCACTGGATGTAGCTTGAGCTTATATATGAGACCTCAAAATCCACTTCCAAAGTGGCGTGCTTCCTCCAACAAAGCCATATTCCTAATAGTGCCACTCCCTATGTGCCAAGAATTCAAACACATGAATTGATAGGGGCCATACTTATTCTAACTACCACAGTGATTTTATTATCAACTGATTGAATTGAGAAAGGCCTACATTAGTTAAGCACACTGGAGAGTGTGTCTGCAAGGTCACTTCCAAAGAAGAATAAAGAGGCAACCTTGAGTGCGAGTGGCATCATCCCCTAGGCTAAAGACTCAGACAAGATAAGTGGGGAAAATAAGAAAGCCTGTAACCGTGGTCATTATTGTCATAATCCGTAGTGAAGTGAGCTTTTCCAAGATGCCACATCTGTTCCACTGTGTAGACTGAAGCCACAGACCCTAGGAGAGAAATAAGTCTTTCCATCCTGGAGTCATTCTCTCAACAGAAAGTCTAACACAATGTTACTGTGATAATTGAAGAAAGTAGCATACAAAAAGTACTAAGGGTAGCAGAGAGTTCTTAGGAAACATGTAAGAATTCATCTACTGTTACTTTAGAATTACCATGGGTGGGAAAGAGCTCATAGTGAGGATATCTTTTAACTACTCACCCCAGTTAGTTTTAAGGTCTAAAGTCTTTTGTGTCTGAAAAGCTAAAATGTGCCATTTAGACTCCTAAAAGTGAGCCTCACAATTGTTAAGTATGTTCTCATGAAGTCTGCTCAAAGGCATCTAACAACTTCTTTTTTCTTCCTTTTTTGTCTGTTTGGATTTTTGCTTTGTTTTGAGATTGGGTCTCATCATCAGCCTTGGCTAGCCTAGCTCACTATGTACAACAGGCTGGCACTGCCTCACAGGTGCTGGCATTATTGGCATGTGGCATTATTCATTTATTGACTTCTTGAAGCCTGGTTCTCGGCAGCATTTCTATCTCCTTGTTTCTTAAACTCTACTGAGGAGAGGGAAGATATACATTTGTGTTTATAATTGCATAGAGGGTAAATATGACCAAAATACATTATATGTAGGTATGAGAGTGTCATAATGGAAGCCATTATTAAATACAATGAATATATTCTAATAAATAATTTCAAAATTCAAAGGAGAGTATTCCCAGCAATGGCGGTGTAACCAGGTCAGATGCTGCTGGAGACATGAGGAAGAAGGAAGACTTGGTTTTCACTGTTCTCATCCTTCATAACTTTCTGAGTTTCAAACCAAACACATATTGCATATCCATTAAAGGTCCATTACAAACTTTTAAAAGGATATGACTACTCAAGAAGATGCAGTGTAAGAAAAGAATACTAGACTGGGCCCCAGGAGAGTGGTGCTGTATCACTTATATGCTATGAGATCATGGCGAGACACTTAATATCTCCTTGGATTTCACAGCTATAAAATAAGGAAATTAATGCCTCCCCAACCACCACCTCTCTGGGTTTATGTGGGGGTCAAGTGAGATTCCAATGCTGCCTTTCAAATCAAAAGGCACTACACAAACAGAAGATATCATTATTGTTCCTGGAAGCCTGCTGGAACCAGTCTCCTTGGTTGTTTTGGCTCCTAGAATCATAGAAGAACATTGAAACATTTGAGTTTAGGATGGAGGGCACAGGAGGAGATCATGCCCCTGTTTCAGGTTAAACCCTTCTCTATATCATCCTCCCCTCCTTGGGTCCCAACCCCATCACCATAAAGAGCAGTGTGTGTGAAAAGCAGCCCATCTTGCCATGAATAACAACAATTTAATTTCTATGTCGTTTTTCCTATGTCCAACACCAATAGATGAGATCAATTCTAGATACAGGCATCTGCTGTGTGCTATTTGGGATAAGGGCAAAAGAACCCAGTTCTATCTGACTTCTGTATACACAAAAGTAATCTGGGAAAACTTTTCAAGGCCAAAATGGACTGCCTCTTTGGCAGTAGGCTCTGACTATAGATAGGGAAGGTCAGGATGTGGGAGAGAAAACAAGAGCCCGAAACAAGTTTGAACTGTGCAGACCTTGACACCTCAACCCCTGCAGCTGAGTGTCTCATGCAGTTAGCTCAGCTCCAACTAAACCTCTTTTAGTCTTCCCAAACAATTCTTGATGAATTAAAAAACCTGTTGAGCCAGGTTTGGTGGCATACACCTATAATGCTGGTACTTGGGAAGTGAAGAAAGGAGGATTGGAAGTTCAAGGCCAGCCTCAGCTATATAGTAAATTTCAGGACTACAGCCTGGGCTATGTGAGATCATGTCTCAAAACCTGAGAGAGAGAAAGAGAGAAAGAGAGAGAAGAGGAGGAGGAGAGAGAGAGAGAGAGAGAGAGAGAGAGAGAGACTATCTGTTGTAGCCTGATAAAGGCTCTCCTATGAATATTTTCTATAAATTCCTACCTAACAGAATTATAATAAGGTATTTTGTTTTTATGGCCTTTGGCTTTGTGAGAATCTTACTCAACATTTATTGTGGGTTGGGCACTTTCAAATATGTAATAATGTTCATCAATTGAAATTATACAAAAAAAAAAAACTACTTAGCCCTAATGGGCACTTAAGAAGTCTGAGGTTCTGAGAGGCCTGTGGGGATCTGCTTATGGTTTCCTAGTAAAGTCTGGATCCAGGTTCCCAGACATTAGACCCCATGCTCTTTCTCTTCATCCTAGTGCTCACAAAACTAAGTTTTCCATGAAGGACCCTCCACATAGCATGCCGTAAGTGAGCCATTTAACTGTAGTACGTAAAGAGCTAAAGGCAAAAGCACGACGACGGTAACAGATCAGATATTTGAAGTTAAAGTGCAAAACTTCTCAAAAGTTGCAAAAAGTCCTGAAACAGTACGAGCAAGAGTGAAGGCCACCTTACTCTGCCATGTCAGCACTAGAGAAGACTGCAGCCCCCCTTGGGTCACCGCACACAGTAATACAAGGCACATACCACTTACAAGTTATTGAGCTAGGAGCCCTCCAGGTATCACATTCTCCACAGATGTTCACAGCAGACCACTCTTTTGTGGCTGCCATTTGCATCTGTGGCTATAATATGCTAAAATCTATCTGTTTGGAAAGGTAAACTCATTCTAGTCCAGATTCAGAAAATCTGTACTATTATCAAGGCCCCTTGGCAAGAGAATAAAATAAATTTTATCACTAACTTCAGCCCAAAACGTATCTCTAATTTTGTTATTCTTAGAAGAATTGACAAAAATTAAAGATTAAAAGATATAAAAATAATGCCTCAAGATTTTATGCAAATGAACATTAAAGCCAACAACTCATCACTTTATACACACTTTCTGTCACAGATTCAGAGCCTCAAATTTCCAAAAATCAATGCTTTGTGGGGAAAAAAATCACTGCACCCCTAGAAAGAGTCAAAGAATTTGATCATCATTGTCAAATGTTTGCATTTAGCTCCTGGGAAGCAGCCCCAAGAAATAGCAGAACCAGAGCCAAGCCAGCCACCACTTTCCCATGAGGCAAAGAGGATGACAGACATCTCAAGGAAGCAGAGACACCTGATACCTGTGCCCAGTGGGGTAGTGAGGGGAAATGAATGACACTCTTGAAATAAAAGAATATGTAGAAAACTCAAAACAACAAAGGTTTTTTTTTTTTTAAGTGACCCATTCAGGAAAAAAAAGGAAAAAGAAAAAGGGAAAAAAGGCCAAGAAAATATAAAAAAAAAAAATCATCAACCTTAACAAGCAAGAAAACAAAAATCAAAAGAACTTTGAGTTTTCATCTTACCTCAGCCAGAAAGGCAAAGATCAACAAATGCTCGCAAAATATGTGGGAAAGGGAACCCTCATTTAGTATTAAGGGCTTGCAAGCTGGTCCAGCCACTCCAGAAACCAATGTGGAGAATCCTGAAGAAGCTAAAAATAAATCTATCCAATGACCCACTGCACCATTTCATGGCCTGTGCCCAAAGGACTCAACCTCCTACTCTACCTCTGTTCTGCTAGCTCAGCCATACATTGCTGCTAAAGTCACGGGAGCTAGGAAATGGAAGCAGCCTAAATGTCCTTCAGTTGACAGTAGATAATGAAAATGTGGTGCGTATACCCTATGGGATACATCTCAGTTGTAAAAACAAAGAAATCGTGAACTCTGCAGGTAAATGAATGGAACCAGAAAAGTTCATATTGAGTGAAGTTACCCAGACTCTGAAAGACAAACATCACATGTTCTAGCTCATCTGAGGCTCTTCCTCCAAATCGCCGTGTGTGAATACATAGCAGCAGAAACCATAAGTAACACTGCAGGGACAGGAAGGAGGAACAATAGAAAAGGGCACACCCGATCTGAAGAGCTAAATGGGGAAAATGGAGAGGGCTCTACGTGGGGGAGGGGAGAGAGACATAAATACAGAAGGAGTGAAGAGGATAAAATAACAGTAGGTGTCTGAGAAGGTCATAAGGAGCCATACTACTATCTACCTGAAAATATTGATAATGTGTATAAAGCAGCATATATAATAAATTAAAATGAATATACAATATGGTGTGTATTTAAAGTAATATATAATATGTTAAGATTTATATAGTATATAGTATGTTTATATTTTATAGATTATAGATTAAAAGAAACTTTTCCATCTAGACTCCAACAGCCATAGCAAAAAACACAACATCAGTTATGAGAAGTCTACTTTTGAGTCATTGGTCAGGGTTCTCTTAGAGACTCCCAAGATACTATAGACTATTGCCATCGACTGCCCCCCTGAAATGATAAGTCCCTATCACTAAAGACACAATATACTTTGGACCCAGGACCCAGAGGCCCCAAGTTGGATCTGACCTGAAAGCTTCCTTCCTGAGGACTAGATTTCATGGTACCAGGAGGGACTAAACGAGCTTCTAAAAGAGAGAAGTAACCAGCTTTCCTACCCAGCTATGATGCATAGCCACCAGCAGCACAGCACGGTAACTCTAAGGTGCAGGAGTGGCACTCATACCTTGTCTGCATGTTGACTGCATTCATTTTTGCTGTAACCAATAGCTCTCTAATTGGACTTAAGACCACAGGAGAGAACTCATACCTTATACTGGAAACCTAACCAGCTATCCAGAGCTAATGAAGTAGTGGATCTTGGAGGAGAACCTACAACCACTTAACTAAACCTAACTAAATATTTTTCCTTATAGCCACTCATCTTATCCCTCTTTGCAACAAACCAAGACAATTACAGAAAACTACAACCAATCAAACTACAGAGCTATGAAACCAGATCCCAACTGATGCATCTATAATATAACTCCTGTACCTAAGGCTCAGGGATCATTGTAGAAGAGGGAGCCAAATTATTTTAAGAGCCAAAGAGCAAACAAGGAGTTTGCTGAAGTTGTGTCTCCTAGAAATGTTGGAGGCAATATGTAGGAAGCCGCGCATGCGCTGGCTAAAGCTGCGTTTGCCTGACATCCGGGATTTTTCCTGGTGAATAGGTGAATTGCGCATGTGCCATGGAAAAGGCCTGCCAAAGTTAAAGCCCATCCCACGGCGTTTGGCACGCTACGAGTAAGCAGCCAATCAGAGGTGAATGCACCGCTCCAAGGGTATATTAAGCAGTGCTTTTCCTGGGTCTTCGTCTTCTTCCACCATTTTGTATTTGGGAATAAACGTGTTTTTACGGAAGGATTCTGGTGTGTGTGTGTGGTGCGTTCTTGCTGGCGAGACGATTACACGCGCGCCTCACAGTTGGTGCTGAAACCCGGGAGAATTTACCATCGCCGGTGCTGTTTAAGAAGGCCCTCCACTCGTCCTCTACGCGTGGAGTGAATCCAGAACCGTAGAACAAGGTAATGCTCTCTGAGAGATATGTTTGGACTTGATTTAATTTATTTCCCTCCCCAGTTGGCAGGAACTTTAGAGGCTCTCGCTATGGTGCTGGTAGCGTTAGTTCTCTTCCTTTTGGTTTTCGTGGCGGTTCGGGGAGTGGCAGATGGATTACGGGTTAGCATGTCAGAAACAGAGAAAAGAAGGAAGCGCTTAGAAATTCAGAAAGAAAAAGGGAAAAAGGATATATTAAAGAAATTAAGCCTCCCCGAGGAACAATCCACGGGGATGAAAGATGAGGGGAAGAACACCCTTGGGAGAGACGGGAGGAAAGTAAGCCTCAGAAAGAGATTTCTTTATCCGGTAAAGGAAGTTTTGAGGCTTGATGCCTCTGAGTTGGAGGGGATAACTTCCTCAGAGGACTCAGATGAAGAGATAGATGAAGAGGAAAGATGCCAGCCAGATAAACAGTTGCCGCCGCGAAATCTAAAGCAGAGGAAAACGAGAGATAGAAGCTGGACGGCCTCTCGGCCTGTAGCGCCCTCCCAACCTAATGTTCTCGGCGCACTTCCGCCTTATGTGGACAGGCGCTGCTCAGGCTCCTTCCTTTCAGAGGAAGACAAGAGAAAAATGTTACAAGCTTTTCCAGTGTTTGAGGACGCAGGAAGAGGTCGTGTCCACGCACCTGTAGAGTATGCTTCTATTAAAGAATTCGCTGAATCGGTTAACAAGTATGGAGTTGATGCTAATTTTACAATTATGCAGCTTGAGAGATTTGCCACTATGGCAATGACTCCGAATGATTGGCAGAACACAGTAAAAGCTGCTCTCCCTAATATGGGACAGTATATGGAATGGAAGGCTTTGTGGCACGACGCTTCTCAAGCACAGGCAAAGGCCAACGCTAATGCGGAGGGCAATCAGAGACAGTGGACTTTTGAATTATTAACAGGGCAAGGACAGTATGTTGCCGACCAGATTAACTATGATTGGGAAGCATATGGCCAGATTTCCACCGCCGCAATTAAGGCATGGAAGGCCCTCTCGAAAAAGGGTGAGGCTGGAGGAAATTTAACAAAAATATTACAAGCCCCCCAGGAGTCCTTCTCAGAATTTGTTGCTAGAATGACAGAAGTAGCAGGCAAGATTTTTGGAGACCCAGAGCAAGTCAAGCCATTGATCGAACAATTAGTATATGAAAATGCCTCACCAGAATGTAAGGCAGATATTGCCCCTAGGAGAAACAAAGGGCTGACAGATTGGATAAAGGTCTGCCGAGGTCTTGGAGGCCCACTGACTAACGCTGGCCTGGCAGCAGCTATCCTGCAAGGCCAGAGCCGCTCAAGTCCTGGCGGCCGTAAAGTATGTTATAATTGTGGCAGACCAGGTCATTTGAAACGAGAATGTCGTACTCCTATACAAAAGAAAACCCCTGGGTTATGTACTAAGTGCAGGAAGGGATATCATTGGGCCAATGAATGTTGCTCGGTTAAGGACATTCGGGGAAGGATTATTCAACATGATCCCTCCCCTACAGAAAGAGATGAAGACATTTCAAAAAACGAATATTCGGGCCCAAGGTCTCAGGGCCCCAAAAAATATGGGACACAAGCCTACAACCGGGGGAGACCTCTAACTGCAGAGCTACAAGAGGTTCCGCAGGGTTGGACCTCCGCTCTATCTCCCAATTCTTATTAATGCCATATGAGGGTGTGCAACCTATCCCGGTTGATTTTAAAGGTCCCCTGCCTGAGGGAAGTGTTGGCCTTATTCTAGGCCGCTCCTCTCTTACCTTGAAGGGGCTTGTGGTTCATCCTGGGGTGATAGACCAAGATTATACGGGAGAACTTCAAGTTCTCTGTTCTTGTCCACAAGGCATATTTTCCATCTCCCCTGGAGATAGGATTGCTCAGTTGGTTATTCTTCCAAGTCTACATAATTGTTTTCCATCCACCGGGGCGCCAAGAGGTGCCAATAGGTTCGGTTCTTCAGGAACTGACTTTGCTTATTTAGTAGTGGATCTCAAAACTAGACCCACTTTACAATTAACAATAGAAGGGAAGAGTTTTACAGGAATTTTAGATACAGGAGCTGATAAAAGTATTATTTCCTCCAACTGGTGGCCTAAGGTGTGGCCTGTTACACAATCATCCCACTCCTTACAAGGGTTGGGATATTAGGCCAACCCTACAGTCAGTTCACGCTCCTTGACTTGGAAGACGCCAGAGGGTCAGACAGGAAGCTTTATACCTTATGTGCTTCCTCTCCCCGTTAACCTCTGGGGAAGAGACATTTTACAAGACTTAGGACTGACACTAACTAATGAGTACTCTCAACAAGTTATTAATATTATGAAAAGAATGGGATATAAGGAAGGAAAAGGCCTTGGTAGAAAAGAACAAGGAAGGTTAAACCCAATTTTACAAGAAAGTAATACAGGAAGACAAGGTCTGGGTTTTCCCTAGTTGCCACTGAGGGCTCCTTGCCCATACCCTGGCTTACAGAGGAAGCCGTGTGGGTTCCTCAGTGGCCCTTATCCTCTGAGAAATTGGAAGCTGCTACAAGGCTGATTGAGGAACAGGCACAGCTTGGTCATTTAGAACCTTCTACTTCTCCTTGGAATACCCCTATCTTTGTTATAAGAAAGAGATCAGGAAAATGGAGACTTCTCCATGATTTAAGGGCCATTAATAAACAGATGCAGCTGTTTGGCTCAGTACAACGAGGCCTACCTCTGCTCTCTGCTTTACCTAAGCAGTGGAGGATAATAATTATAGACATTAGGGATTGCTTTTTCTCCATTCCCCTACACCCGCAAGATAGGCAAAGATTTGCATTCACTTTGCCTGCTGTTAATCATCTTGAACCAGACAAAAGATATCAGTGGAAAGTTTTGCCTCAAGGCATGGCCAATAGTCCTACCATATGTCAGCTGTATGTACAAATGGCCCTTGAACCTGTTAAGAAACAATTTCCTTCTCTACTCTTGATTCATTTTATGGATGATATTTTAATATGCCATAAAGAGTTGACCACTTTGCAGAACTCATATCCTTTATTAATTGCTACATTAAGACAGCGGGGTCTGCATATTGCCACAGAGAAGGTTCAAATTTCAGAAATCGGTTCCTTTTTAGGGACAGTTATTTACCCTGAGAAAATAGTTCCTCAAAAATTAGAAATTCGCAGAGATCATTTACATACCTTAAATGACTTTCAAAAGTTACTAGGTGATACAAATTGGTTAAGACCATTTTTGAAAATTCCCTCTGCTGAATTAAAACCTTTGTTTGACATTCTGAAAGGAGATTCCCATATTTCCTCACCAAGAGCATTAACACCGGCTGCAAATCATGCCCTGCGATTGGTGGAGGATGCCTTGCAAAAAGCTCAGCTAAAACGCATTGATGAGACCAAAACTTTTAATTTGTGTGTCTTTAAAACCAGACATTTACCAACTGCCGTGTTATGGCAGGATGGGCCCTTATTATGGATTCATCCTAATGCATCTCCTGCAAAGATTATTGAATGGTATCCAGATGCGGTTGCTCAGCTTGCCTTACGGGGATTAAAAGCAGCTGTCACTCATTTTGGAAGGGAGCCTAAGGTTTTAATAGTGCCTTATACTGCACATCAAGTTCAAATATTAACTGCTACCTCTGATGTTTGGGCCGTGTTTGTTACCTCCTTTAATGGTCAAATAGATAATCACTACCCTAAACATCCCATTTTACAGTTTGCCTTAACTCAAGCTATTGTATTTCCACATGTCTTATCTCAAAAGCCGCTCCCGGATGGAGTGGTCGTTTACACAGATGGGTCAAAGACAGGTGTGGGTGCTTATGTAATTGATAATAAGGTCACTGCCAAACAATACCAGGAGACTTCACCTCAAGTTGTGGAATGCTTGGTAGTTTTGGAGGTTCTTGAAACCTTTCCAGGCCCTTTAAATATTGTTTCAGATTCCTTTTATGTAGTAAATGCAGTTAAAGCCTTAGAAGTGGCTGGGCTAATTAGACCATCTAGTAGACTTGTAAAAGTTTTTCAAAAGATTCAATTCGCCTTAGTTAATAGGAGATTTCCGGTTTTTATTACACACATCAGGGCTCACTCAGGTCTACCAGGTCCAATGTCTCATGGGAATGACCTAGCAGATCGAGCCACAAAATTGGTTGCTATCGCCCTATCTTCAAAATTAGATTTGGCCAAAGATTTTCATAAAAACTTTCATGTGACAGCAGAGACATTACGTCGTCGGTTTGAGATAACTAGAAAGGAAGCTAGAGATATAGTTACTCAATGTCAGAATTGCTGTCAGTTTTTACCAGTGCCTCATGTAGGAATTAATCCACGAGGAATTCGGCCACTACAAATTTGGCAAATGGATGTCACTCACATCCCAACCTTTGGCAAATTACAATATTTACATGTTTCCATTGACACTTATTCTGGAATTATATTTGCTTCTCCGTTGACCGGAGAAAAGGCAGCACATGTTATTCAACACTGCCTTGAGGCATGGAGTGCCTGGGGGAAGCCTAAAATTCTTAAAACGGACAATGGGCCAGCATACACTTCTCAAAAGTTTAGACAATTTTGTCGCCAAATGGAGGTAACCCATCTGACAGGCCTCCCTTATAACCCTCAGGGACAGGGCATCATAGAACGGGCTCATCGCACTCTTAAGTCTTATCTAATAAAACAAAAGGGAGGAGTCGAGGAGACTCTGCCCTTAGTGCCACGAGTCACCATTTCTATAGCACTTTTTACTCTCAATATTTTAAACCTGGACAGTCAGGGCCATTCGGCTGCTGACCGTCACTGTTTAGAGCCTGACAGGCCGAAAGAGATGGTAAAATGGAAAGACATTTTGACCAGACAATGGAAGGGCCCAGATATTGTTTTATTAAGAGCCAGGGGAGCGGTTTGTGTGTTCCCACAGGAAGAAGACAACCCGTTTTGGCTACCAGAGCGGCTGACGCGGCGACTTGCGATATTGGAAGGTGACACCCAGGCGGACCCTCCAGGCTCTGATGACAGCCCTTGTGCTGATCCAAGGGATACAGGTTCCTAGTATATCGGGGAAACGATGATGGACCATATTATCTGCCTTTCCAAAACCCATACCAGTCAGACATAATGTAACTAATCTGTCCAGAAAATTGTTTTCATATCTTACAGGAAATTGGTTAGAAAACTTCAGTGAGACACTCAGAAAATTGAGAACAGCTGTGGTGAACATCAACTTGACGCGCGTGGATCTGTCCCTGACTGAGAGACTGTCCTCCTGGAATTCTTCAGCTTTCTTCTTTTCTTTTCTTTTAAGTGGGTGGGAGTAGACCTGTTTGGTAAGCCCTATGTTGCGGATCAGTATTCATCCTTTGGTTGGATTGCAAACTCAGAGCTCAACAAAATTTTGACAAGGCTATTATTGGCCAGGCACTTGTGACCAAAGAACTAGGGGCTTCCCCTGCAGTGTGGCTATCACTGCTTCAAAAATAAGTAGTCTCCCCCTCATGAGTGGTGGTGCTAAATGTTAGGCCATCAGCGTTACACCTCAAAGGATTTGCCCATTGTACTGGGTCGGTGAGGAGTCTTGGCCTGGCTGATTCTTGTCTGTGTAGCTGTGGTACCTGAATTTTGAGACAAACAGCCCTTGCACCCCTAGGAGATGACTCCATTGCACAGGGATGGGTGTTTGCATCTCTTTCTGTTTCCCTTAGCCCTTGCACTCAGAGGACTCGATTCCATTGCACCTGATAGGGTAAGGGAGACTGTCTTAAACTATTAGTCCTTGATCGCTTATTCCCCCAAGATGGAATTTGCTTGATCGGCCTTGAGTTTGAGTCATGACTGGTACCACCCTAGACAGGCCAAGGACAGCCAGATAGACAACTCCATCTTTTTGTCTCCAGGCCAGTTGCCAATTGGTCCCAACGACGGGAATAAGTTGATCCCATATGCCAGAGATACACCACAAGTGGTGAGTCTATCCAGTAACAGGCATTACGAGTGGCCACAACCTGGGGCGCACATTCTGAGAATGCCAGGTGTGGGTGCACGACCCTCGTAGCCTAGACAGAGAGCTCACCATTCTTTGGTGCTGGCTGTGGAGAAATGTCAACTAGCCTAAGACACGGGACATTGACCAGTGCCTGTTTAACAAAACAAAAAAGAAATAGCCAGTAGACAGATTCCTCAGCCGTTGTACCCAGGGGCTTCTGATAAAGACAACCGGTAAAGCCTCAAATATTTCTATACATAGTCCCTGCCCACTAAGGTGTTCGTTCCACGGATAGAAGGTCTGGAAAGTCTATAACGGAGTGGACGGATAAGCCTCGGCCACCTAAGACAGGGCAGCCGCGGGTGGGGAGGCTGACCCTGTGACGGGTAAGAGTTTGAGCACCGCCCTCTAAAGAGACTCAGACCCGCCGTGAGACCCCCAAATATGGGAGTTACGAAACCTTCCCAGGGATCTCAACTACCACCCTCTACAATAAAACAAAAAGGGGCAGATGTAGGAAGCCGCGCATGCGCTGGCTAAAGCCGCGTTTGCCTGACATCCGGGATTTTTCCTGGTGAATAGGTGAATTGCGCATGTGCCATGGAAAAGGCCTGCCAAAGTTAAAGCCCATCCCACGGCGTTTGGCACGCTACGAGTAAGCAGCCAATCAGAGGTGAATGCACCGCTCCAAGGGTATATTAAGCAGTGCTTTTCCTGGGTCTTCGTCTTCTTCCACCATTTTGTATTTGGGAATAAACGTGTTTTTACGGAAGGATTCTGGTGTGTGTGTGTGTGGTGCGTTCTTGCTGGCGAGACGATTACACGCGCGCCTCACAGCAATACTCATGAGGTCTCACCAACATGGCTGGTGACACAACACAAACAAGAATAACACCAATAGACATGCTAACATGAAAAGAGAAAGCTCAGTAGACTTCAGCCCTAAATAAAGAACTACAGATAATTAAGGGATGCTGAAAGCAGAAGAAATACTCTTCCCCAGAGAAGAGCTCACCAATTAGTTATATACCAATTAGTTATCCAATACCAAGTGGTCAGCCCTGAAAGCATACACATATAAGTAACATGCAGACTGAGCAGGTTTTGTTTATGGATGTGTGTGTGTGTGTGTGTGTTCATGTGTGTTCATGTGTGTAAAACAACAATTAAAGAAAAGGAGGCAATGAATTTAAAGAGAGCAAAGGGTGAGAGAGGTACTTGGGGAAAAAAGAGAAGGGGAAATTATGTAATTATAATATCAAAAAAGAAAATCTATGGGCTGGAGAGATGGCTCAGTGGTTAAGAGCACTGGCTGCATTGAAAAGAAATTGGGATAAGGATTTTGAAGTGTAGCTATCCATAACTGACAGCTTCCAGTAGGGGTGCAGGTAGGGAAGGACTCAGTTTTCTTTTAAGGAAAGTTTAACCATGCTCCAATGAGTATATTAGTGACACAAACTGAACTTGCTCCTCCTCCTCCTCCTCCTCCTCCTCCTCCTCCTCCTCCTCCTCCTCCTTCACCTTTTTCTTCTTCTTCCTCTTCTTATTCTTGTTCTTTGAGTGGGGAGGTCACAAAGTGGGAGGCAGATCTGGGAGGATAGGGAAATTAGTGTGACCAGGGAACATGATGTGAAATTTCCAAATAATAAGAATATTATGTTGGGGAGAGGAGAAAAGAGCACTGGCTACTTTTCTAAAGGACTCAAGTTCAATTCCCAGCACCCACATGGCAGCTCACAATTTTCTGTAATTCCTTTTCCAGGGAATTTGACACCTTTACATAGACATACATGCAGGTAAAACACCAATGCACATTTAAGAAAATGAAAACTAAATTTAAAAAAGGCTGTAAAAGGTTTTTCTTATAAAGTTGTGAATGTGGGAGAGAATAGAAAAGTATGTCAATTGTGGCTTAATAGTAGAACTATTATAAAGTGGGCCAACCAAAATAGGGGAGGAATTGCCATAACCTAAAGGGAGAGAGTGCAGAGATCAACTTGGGAAGCCTAGTGATCTTCCACAGAGGGATACAGCAGTCGGTACACCCAACCAGGAAGGAGCCACAGGATGACCCTTCATTCCATCCTTCCTCCCTCTGAGCCTCACCCAGGACCTCTTCTTCACTGGATAAGCTCAACTGAGGCACCAGGCATGGAAATGTGTGGTACAGACAGCAGAAAGCCAGGTGACATGTGGGGAAAATGTAGAAAGGGAGACATTAAGGAGCACTTGGCAAAAGAGAATCCAGGGCAACAGCTACACTCATCTCTGAAGCAACATCTACATATCAAGAATCATTGCATCTGCTTTAGGTACTATTTAAGTTTCTTCTTCTTCTTTTTTTTTTTTTTTACAATCTTAAAGGCAGAGTTCTAAATTTGTCTTGACAAATGTAGTCCACGCTGAAACCATTTCTCCTTCAACACATGGAATCCTGGGAAGAATGTATTTGAAAGGCAGAGTTTCCTTTGAAATACAGACACACCCAAAAAGATCATTTTTCATTTTGGAAAGTATGCATACTTACAACTCTTTTTTAAATAAAGTGCAAAGGATCCATAGCCCACAACTAAGAGGAAGACTTGCTAGAAACCCTCATCAACTGATGGGTGGGGCCAAGGGATACAATGGTACTGGCCATAAGCAGCTTGAAGGAGAAACAGCAGTAGTACCATGAGCCATATGGGCCTGCTCAGGAAATTATTTGGCTGTGCCCTAGTTTCTTTCTGGAAACACGTCTTATGGCCTATCTTCAGTTAATCATCCAAAGCAGGAGGATCCATTATAAAGAGAGCCTTCTTTGGAAAGCAGCTTGATCTACACTCTATGCCAGTCACTCATTCAGAAGCTACAGGCTTGTGGGAACCTGAGAACACCCAGAAATGAAGCTCCACTCAGCTCCAAAACTGAGAGAGTAGATGGGATCCTAGAAGGAGCAGAGCTGAGAAACACATCCTCCTGCTAAGGCCTTGTTAGATTCTCTCCAAACTTTACAGAGAGCAAGGACTGGAGTCAATAAATTTGCTGGGGAGCAGGAGATATATGCTAGAAATTTCCATATTTTCAAAGACTCTAAGATGCCTACAATTTAAAGACAACACCAGTCTGGTAAGTACTGCTTACAATTATAAAACACTGCCAATCGGTGGTACGACTCCTTGTTCTTTAAAATCTGTATAATTTAGTTCATTTAGTCAGCCTAAGGCCTCCTGTTGTGATGGTTACATTGTTTGTCCTATAGGGGGCACTCCTTTTTACCCATCACCTAGTGCCAGCCTCACAAGGGCATCTTTCATTCCAAAAAGCCCTTTATAATTGTGGGATTGTCTCCAATCTGACCAAGATGAATAAATATTCACCTCACTGACATCCAAACCCACTTCACTGCTGTCTCATGCCTCTGTGCACACATCGCTGCATTCTAGAGCTGAATCATTATGGAAACGTTCTGAAAACCCTGTAAACAGTGAGTAGAACCAACAATCAACATAATGAAAATGAGGAATTTAAAACATTGACCAGCAAGGACTATGGTCTCTCATAAAGATCATTTCACTGATAAGAAATGACATATCACCATTTGGAGAAAAAAAAATCTCATCCTGGTTTCAGAAATGCTTAAATATGTGCGCAGGTAGGTCATCTCATTATTGTGGGACTTTTTGACTATGTGAGTAACTTTTCTCATAACTATGACAAAATATTTAACTGAGATGAGTTAAGGGAAGAAGGATTTATTTGGGCTCATGGTTTCCGATGATCACAGTCTATCACATTGGAGAAGCATGGACGTTTGTGCCAGTGACAGGAACATGTGGCAGAGGCTCCTCATATTTTCACAGATCAGAAAATAAAAAATTAGACCCAAAACAGAACTAAGCTATCACCCTTAAATCTCTCCAACACTGCCCTACCTCCACCAGCTAGGTCCTATGTCCCAAAGGTTCCACAACTTCCTAAAACAGAGCCGCCAGCTGGGGACCAAGTATTCAAGTGCATGAGCCTATGGGAGGCCTTTCACATTCTAACCATAACAATGACACATACTGACATCGTCTCACGTTCAACTCGCTAGGACCCTATAGCAAGAATACATTTTTAAACAACTTTATCATAGTATATGGGAAAGGATGTACAGGAAATATGTGGTAATACATTGTAAAACAAAAAAAAAAGATATTATTTATAAAAAGAAGCTATCTAGAATGTGGGCAATTACAGGAACCCAGCAAGTACTTGTGGGCTAGTATCAATAGAAAACATCTCCAAATCTCTAGTCTGAGAGGATAGGAGAAAGGCGGCTAAATGGACCCAAAGGGCATGCAGAGGAGAGTCATCCCAACTGGATCTATGGGCTTTGATGGAACAAGACAGCCACCTCCCCGGAGATGAGAAAGAGAACGGGAAGGGTGAGTATACTAGCCTCCCTGGCTGGCTGTCATGAATTGCCTGGCTTGGATCTCACATTCAGCAATCACAGACACTGGTCCATGAGGGTGAGACCCTCAGGACAGAAGGCATATATTAGTCAGTAAAGATATGTAAAGACCAATCGACCAGTGCTCAGCCCTAAATGGGACATCAATGTTAACTCCACCACCAAGGCTCAGGGAACACTGGAAGAGGAGTCGGAAAGAACAGTAGAGCTGGAGGATGGGAAGGGGCACTGTGAAATACTTTCTGACCATGACATGGCTAATACCACCATGCCTTCATAGTGACTGTAGTGACCTTCATAAACCCAAGATGGTCACAATTCCAGCATAGATGGGGTAGACAATATCCAGACCTCACCGTTTCATGAGGAACTTATTGACAGTGGATGGCTTCTGTGGGAAGAGAATTGTCCTTTTTTGGATGTGGCCACTGGTAGGTTTCTCATGTTCCAATGGGTAGACACACACACACACATCACTAACCAGATTTAATGATTTCTCAAAAAGAGAGAGATGAGGTTTAAGAGACAAAGACTAGTAACAATAGCCAACATCCCCTAAGCTTACTTGGTGCTGAACACTGGGCTAAGTAAGCATTCTACACTCAGACTTCACTGTCTTTGCACAACCCTCTGAAATCAATACTTTTGTATTCCTGACTTACAGAAGGTCAGAAACAACAGCACAGATTAATTTATCGCTTGACAGTTTCATGCATGTATGTAATAAATTGTAATCACTCTCACACACAAACACCCACGTTCATCTCTCCTCTTCTTCCTTCTCTTCCTGGAATCCTTATTCTCAACGAGCCCTGCTCCCACCTCCATGGCTTCATGTGAATGAAGCCCACTGAGTTTAGAGTTCCTTGCCCAAGCATCAGTAAGAGTTGGGGGCCCTGCAAGCGTTACTGTCAGCAGGGAAATGATCTGTGGGAAGTGAAAAGGGTCAGCACCGTTTTAGCAGGTGCTAGGTCAAAAACTCCAAGTCTTACCTCACAGTTTATTTTTCTTACACATTTAAACACAGTAAAATTTGGGGGGAAAGTCTACATGTGACAATTTTCACAACAAAGCTTCAGGGATGGCTACATCAAAACTCTCTCGAAAAGTAGCAAAGCACCTGTGACCTTTACAATAAGAGTGAGTTCTATTGACTGATAAGCAGTGCTCAGGGTAAGGGCCTAAAGAGGAAGGATTTATAACAAGCACAGAATAGATTCAATTGATGGAGAATACAGAGAACATGGGTCCTCTTTCATAAGGATGAGTCCATTCACTGAGAGACAAAGGCCTGTAGTGGTTTGGATATGATTGGCCCCTGGGAAGTGGCACTATTAGGAGGTGTGGCCTTGTTGGAGAAAGTACATCACTGTGGGGGTGGACTTTGAGGTCCTATGCTCAAGTTCCACCTACTATGGAAGAGAGCCTCTTCCAAGCTGCCTGCAGAAGAGAATCTTCTTCTACCTGCCTTCAGATCAAGATGTAGAACTCTCAGCTCCTCCAGAACCATGTCTGCCTGCACCTCTGCCAAGCTTCCCACCATGATGATAATGGAAACCCTCACTAAGACAGGGCCTAAACAATGCTCATGATTTTAAGGATTCCAGAAGGCTCGCTAGGGAACTATTCTGGCTGCCTAGAATAGCAGAAAGATCACCAGGTTATTAGATATCATGACTCCAGCCTTCTGGATGAAAAGACATCAGTCATTTTCTTCTCTTGAATTAAAAAAAAAAAGCCTTCATGTTTAACAGTTTGGGATTTTTCTACTGCTTCCTGTGAGCTGTGCCTCCTACAGCTTTGGTCTGTCATTGCATCCCTATCTGGGGTGAGTAGACATTTGTTCATTTCTTGCCAGGAATAGTGTCACACAGCACCATGGTTTCTGGAATAGGCATTATCCAAAAGTTAAATTTCTTTATTACAATCAGAAGATGATAAGGCTTTAAAATGGACAAATAAATAAGAGACTGATCTACATTGAGTGACCAGAAATAACAATAATATATTGTATATTTCAAAAAAAAAGATAGTCTTGAAAAAATCAAAACAAAACAAAAGATTGACAAGGAGATTTTTAGTATTTTCACAAAGAAATCATAAATGTTGGAACCAATTAGCCAATTCAATCATTACGCAAGTATACACGGTCAAAACATCCCAATACATTGGATACATGTCATTATTCTGCCTCAGTTAAAAATAAAACTTATTTTTAAATGCAGTAAAATAAGATCCATTATGTCATTTTTTCCTGCCTAATATGCTTTCTCTGTCACTTGGAAAAAAATCTGTGATGCCCACTAGAGCCTAGCACCCTCACGGAATCAAGCTTGACCTGGCTCTAGGATAGTTCATTTCTCACGCTCCCAACACCAGCACACGGGGCTTCCTCCAGTGCCCTAGCTCATTTCCTCACCACCTCTGCACCCGTTGCTCTCACTACCCAAACTGAATGCCCTTTCCTCTCTGCGGTCAAGTGTTTTTCCATGGTTTGTCAGATCACTCATTAGCTCCTTGGAGGCTTCGTTCAACTACCCCACCCAAAGCAGGCTCATCTACCTAAATCCTCAGCCTTTTTCCTCTTAGCAGACCTTATTTGATTCCTTGGCAGCTCTGCATGCAGTGTGTTTGCATCTGTCTGTCTGTCTGTCTATATGTACGTGTCTGTCTGTATGTTTCGCTCTTACAAGACTCATGAAAACCATACCTGCCTTACCTCTCCCCAAATCATTCTCCCAGCCCTGGATGCCCTTTGTCATTTTTGTTTTGTTTTGTTTTGTTTTTATTTCTTTGTTATTGTACTGCCTTCCTACAGGAATCAAAGTTCCTTTTCTCACTTGGTAAGCTGATAGTAGAACGTGTCCAAAGTCTTGGAGTAACTGAGCACTCAGGATTTGTGAGACTCGCCTATCTTTCTTTAGCCCCCCTTACTCCCTTCTCCGTTCTTCCAGACTGCCTCCAAAATGGTACCTGATTGCCCAAATGTTGCAAACTACTCATGCAGCATGCCTCTGTCCCCACTGTCCCCTACATAAGTCAGCTGAATTGACTGAAAAGACATGTCTCTGCACTTTAGGCCCAATCCCAGTCTGGCTACACAGAAACTGGTCCTGTTTTGGTGTGGGCAGGAAAGGTAGCTCCTACCAACACCGAAGAGATGTGGACAAAGGCAGCATTGCTACCCCAAGTGTGGGCTCAGCTTTCCTTCTGTCTGTCCCTTCCTCCCTCCAGAATTTGTTCCTTTCAGTTGAATCGGGAAAAGAAAAAGACTGCCTAAGGGTGCACACAGCATCCTCTCCTAGGAAAGCAACTGCCCTCATTTCATGAAATCTGCTGAAGCCTTCCTGTACGTTCTTTCTTTGGTACTGCTTCCTGCTCTTCTGTACCTTCCTAACTCCTCCACTATTTGCTTTCTGCCAGGGAGTCTGTTCTACACGAGCATATGTGCACATCTTTTAATACACAACTTTGGCTGTATTCCCAGCAAAGGAGGAAGAAGCGTTCATGGCCAAACTAATTCAGCAAGCTTCAATTATTCATAGGAAATTTATTAAGTGGGAAGAAAGCAAGGGTTCCGCCATTCGTTATTACTTTGTGATCTGTCATGAGGGAGATACCTATCCTCAAAGACAAGAGGGCTTAATCACAAAAGTTTGGAAGCAATTTTTCAAAAACACTTACGATATGTTGCCCAGATTTTTTTAAAATAATAATAAGCTGTTTGAGAGATGGGGTGATGGCAAGTGGAGAAGAACCAACAGACACACAGTCCCCTGAGTTCTCATGGTCCCAGGAGCTCCAGTTACACAGACAGAACCCCAAGTTCATGGTCAGCTGCTGTTAATTCTTTGTGTGACCATCAGTCAAATATAATCACCAGAGTGATCTGGGACTACAAATGCCATGACACTCATGAGTCCTCCACATAAGAGTTAGGTGCAGCAGGCCACATGTATCTATGCAAAAAGACACTAGCATTCCAAGGAGGCAGGGAGCAGAACAACTACGTTTAAGTCAGAGCCTTCTTGGGGATTTCCACAGGAACGACAAACTAGAGCAGAGTGAACAACTTGCCACCATTAAATTGAAAGTGTTCAGCAAGATTTAGATTTATACAGACAGAATGTAGTTGCCTGGTTCACGGCTGTGGGGTTAGCAAGACAGAAAGATCCCATCTTAAAGAAGATGGGTTACATAGATGAGTTACAGCTGTGGGCTGAATTTGTCGATCAAAGGCATACTATCTGTTGGACTCTTTGCTATCCTTCAGAATCAGACGCCCTAGGAGGAGCAAGTTCTCTCAGCCTGAAAGGACTTCTAAGGCATCAAAGAATTATAATATATAGAAAATTTTAAATACCTACAGTACAGTGATGGTCACTTTTATGTGTCAATTTAACTAGACCATGAGTTGACCAGAAAACTGTTTAAGCATACTTTTGTCTGTCTAGGTGTGGCCAGGAGAGATAAGCACTTGAATTGGTGGGCTGAGTAAATCAGATGCCCTTCCCTCCAGTATGCTCATCCAATCTTCTGAGGGCCTAGAAACAACAGAAAAGAGATGTCAAATATGGTGGTGTACATCTTTAACCCCAGCACTCAGGAAACAGAAGCAGAAAGATTCAAGTTCAAGGCTAGGCTAGTAGACATAGTGAGTTTCAGGCTATCAAAGGATACAAAATGAGTCCCTGTCTCAAACTAGATAGATGATAGATAGATAGATAGATAGATAGATAGATAGATAGATAGATAGATAGATAGATAGATAGATAGAGGGCCGATAAGATTGCTGAGCCAGTAAGCCAGTAAGAGTAGTTGCCATGTTGTGTTCAATCATCAGAACATACAGTAGGAGAAAATTGTTTCCTGAATTGTTCTATGGCTTTTAGACACACACACACAGCACAAACAGACAGACAGACAGACAGACACACACACACACACACACACACACACACACCATGCACACATCAATAATAAATAATAAAGTTAATAGAGGGAGAAGAATGAGGTCCCAGCTACTGAGCTGCTTAAGCAGAAGCATCAATCTTCTAGTACTCTTTGCTCTTAGGCCTTCAGATCTCAACACTCACATCTATGCTACACACTATTGAGCTCTCAGACTTCAGAACCACACCATATGATTCAATACTTTCTGATAATGTAGGTAGGTAGGTAGGTAGGTACGTGGGTGGGTGGGTGGGTGGGTGAGTAGATGGACAGATGAATGGATTGATGGACAGACCGACAGATGGTCAGATCAATAGATGATATATAGCTGGCCTATTGTTCTGTTTCTCTGGAGAATCCTTTTCTATGAAAGACGTCAGTGTTCTGATACAGCAAAACATCATCATCAACCTCTACACATTCTGGTACTAAATATTCTCTTATCAAGCAAATGATCTTTCAAGCAAATGATCTTGTTATAAGTCCAACTCTGGGACCTGGAGAAATGACTCCCCAGTTGAAAGCACACATGGCTCTTGAAGAGACCTGAGTTTGGTTCCTAGCACCCACTCCATGCACCCCATTCCTGCCTACAACTCCAACTCTAGGGAATCTTGTGTTCTCTTCTTGCATCTGTGGGTGCCTGTACTCCCATGAACATATCCACACACACACATATATATGACTTAAAGTTAATTTTTTAAAAACTAAAAAAAAAAACTAAACTGAGCTTTAGATATTTTCTTAGTAGAAAAAAATTCTAAGTTGCACATACTCCTGTAATAGTCCCCCAGCCATATTCTTGAAAGTCACCTTAATTAAATTTACTGGGTCATCAAAGTTCTAAAGAAAAAAAGAGAAGTATGTCTGTTATTTGGCAATTATAAGGTAAGTGAGGGATGTGAATAAAAGATTTGGAATAATTAAAACTAGGTATAGGAAAGAGAATGTACCCACTATAAACTGGGTGTGTATAAGCTGGTATATGTATAATATTTTATTTTTAAATCTTATACATATGCTTTAATAAAAATGAAATTAAAAATATCTTTCACTATTAAAGAATAAAGAAAAAAGAAAAGGAATATTTTAAGCCTGTTTTGAAATGTAGTTAATCCCAATGTCTGAGCCAGCTCTATTAATGTACTGAAACATGGGGAGAAAATGTACCTCTGGGGTCATCATGTTTTTCTCTCCTCGAAGCCTAAATGGTTTCATCTTTAGTGAGTAGGGCCTGAAGCGACTGAGCCTGTCCCCTGGAGAAGCGATCAGGTGATGAGCTAGCCATCAGCTAGTTCTTCAGTACCAAGAGAACACAGTCACCAAGGGATTTGGAGTTAAGGCATTCAGAGGTTGACATGAGCCACAGGCTGATTGCAGACACCTGTGAACTCATGAGTTATATAGACAGATATTGACTCCTGGAGGGGATTATAGAGAAGCCCACCTAGCATTTAAATCGTATAAAACACAGAAGATTATGAGATGAATTAGTAGTGAGAAGCTAGAGATGGGAAGTAGGCTATGGTGGTTTGAATGAGAAATGTCTCCTGTGGGCTCCGTTGTTTGGACCTGTGTTCTAAGTTGGTGGTGCTGTTGGGGAAGTGTGCAGCCTTGCTGGAGGAAGTACATCACTGGGGAAGTTTGAGAGTGCACAGCCTCACCTTACGTCCAGTTTTCTCTCTGCTTAATGTTTTCTAGTGAAAAGGTGATCCGTTGGCCTTCTGCTCCTTCTGCCACGACTGCTGTTTGGTGCCAGGGCTCTGCTGATCATTATGGACACTCTCTCTCTCTCTCTCTCTCTCTCTCTCTCTCTCTCTCTCTCTCTCTC
>NW_021604578.1:7840113-7840667 GCF_004785775.1 Grammomys surdaster | reverse complement strand
CTCTCTCTCTCTCTCTCTCTCTCTCTCTCTCTCTCTCTCTCTCTCTCCATCTAGAATCTATTGAACCTCTAGCTCAAATAAACTTACTTTCTCTAAGTTCCTTCTGGTCATAATGTTTTTAGCACAGTAACAGAAAAGTAGCTAACACAGAGGCAATGGAGGAAAAGAAATAGGGCTGCCTTGAAGGCCAGAAAGAAATCAGTGTAAAGGGCTGATTTCAGTGTGAACAGGAAAAGCCAGCTCTGGATTCCTGACATCAAAAAATACATTTCTTTCCTCTGACCCTTGTCAATCAAATATTGGATATATTCAAAAGACTGTAAGGGCTGGGGGTAGAGCTCAGTGGGAACGTACTTGCCTAATATTCACAAGGCCCTAGTTTCACCTATAATACCATACCAAAAAAGACTATTAAACAACTGTCTGAGGTGAAATGGAGCACCCCCATGGTCTCACAAGTGCTCTGGGGATGATATGAAGAAATACCCATGCAATGCTAAGTGCAAGCTTTGTCCATAGAAAGAAACATGCCAAAAAGTCTCTCTCTCTCTCTC
>NW_021604578.1:7829018-7840013 GCF_004785775.1 Grammomys surdaster | reverse complement strand
GATAAGAGGAAAGAAAGGTACCACTGGACGCCACCCCTCCCCCGACCCCTACCCCTCCCCTCCCCCTACCCCTCCCTCTCCCTCTCTTCTTCTCCTCCTCCTCCTTCTTCTTCTTCTTCCCTGCCTACATCTCATACCTGCTTTTGTCCTCATCAACTTCTGATTAACCCACCGGTACCATCTTCAATAATGCAGAAGCTCTGAATTATTGGACTGGAATGTGTAACCCACATTTCTCATGCTGAAGCCCAAATTCCCAATGTCTCCCTCTTCCAACATCCATACCAATGAGAAATAAATGCTTATAGTTTAAGCCACCCTATTCATGGCATCTCATTGTAGCATCTGAGTTGAGACATCTTCAAATCTCCTAGAAAAACAAAACACTTAGCTCCAAACTAGGAGAGGAGCTTTGGTGCGTTTTTTTCTGAGACACAAAGATTAGCAACATGTCTTCCTTTAATGAATACAAAGAGTTGAAATTCCATAATCCCCAGAACATCAAATCTGTAGGCTTATGATCCAAATGGCCAAGACCTCACATAGCCCTAGACCCTTGCTCTCAAAGTGCAGTTGATCACATTCATCAGAAATCACCCAAAGAGACTGTTCGGAAAACTAGATGTTTTCCTACCACTTTAAGCCTGCCACATGGAAATCCAGCATTGGGATTCCTCAAGCCTGTGTTTTCACAGGCTCTCCAGGCCTATCAGGAAGGAGAACCACTGGTAGATGCTCCAACTCTCTCATCCAATCTCTTCCTTGATGTCTTACTACAAGCTAAGACTTAGATGACCACAGAGAAGCTTCTTTAAGCCCATTATACTCAGAGCACAGTCTGTGCCCTGCTACATCTGTCACATGTGAACTTTCTAGGAATGCAGATTCTCAGGCTGCAGCTCTATCACCTCTTAGTGTGTTTGTCCACCAAGCTGTTGTTGGAAGTAACGCTGTGCTCCTGTGAACTCAGACCATCCCCAAAACTCTAGTGAATGTCTCTAGCATCTGTGAAAGTGTAACTACTGTTGGGATTTCAAAATCAAATCAGTCTCTTTAGATAAACACCGAGAAAGTCCAAGTAAGGTATAGAACAATTCTTACTAGAGCTGTCTCCCAGACGGAAACCCAAGCATGGACAATTGAGTCATCTTGCCAGCCCTGTCCTCTCTTGCTGGTTCCCCCATCCCTCCTGAATAGTTCTCTCTGTTTTCGCACCATATATATTCATAGCATTTCTTTTTTCCTTGTTACAATGTAACATGATACCCAGAGTTTAAGCTACCACATTGGACTCTGAGGTAAATGACCTTTGATGAGAATGTCAGCCCTGATGATGTCATGGTTTCTATCTCTGAATCTTATATTTCTATTTCATTCATGTAGTTTTCTTTTACCAATTGCTAGCTGACATATACCCCTTTTATCCTACAACATGCTTCATGAACCACAATCTGAGTGATTCAAAATGGCCAAGTGCTTTGACAACAAGAAAAGGAGGCTGGGCGTCCTTCCTGCTGTGACTCTTCCAGGCAATAAGCAGATGGGCATGAAAGGGAACACAGGAACAAATTTTCTTCTCCAGCGGGTTGTGAGACCTTTCGGTTGCCATAGAAAGAACTTCACTGAAGTTCTTATCAAGGTTCCTTTGTGCTTACTTATGGGAGTTCTAACCTGTATTTCTCTTATTGCAACTTAGAGAAATTCTTCACTATCTTTAAATGGAAAAAAAAGAAACACAGAACCACCTGCTAATGGCAGTGCTCAACTCCCTGGTCACCCAGCTCTCAACTCCCTGGTCACCCAGTGCTCAATTCCCTGGTCACCCAGTGATCAACTTCCTGATCATCCATAGCACAAACTTATTTGAGGTCTCACTAGCTGATAGGTCACTGTGGTGGAGTTGAGACAATGAAGCTTTCCAAAAGCTGTTTCTGATTAGTGTGCTTGGCTCTAAACCCAAACTCTCCAGTTGAGGCAAGAAGCCAATTATTTCTAAGCAAGGTTGAATCTTGACCTTGAAAACATTCAGGGATTAGACTATTCAGTGAATCGGAAAAATGTTTTGGCTGGGTTTTGGGTTTATTGTATTTCTTTATTTTTTTTTCTTTTGAATAATTACCTTCCTCCTGCTAACCTTCAAACTCTAATACAGTTTTCTATATCATACATATAGATGATTCTTCTCCAATGATTCAGGATATATTCTGAAAATGATTCTAATTCATACTTCTACCTCAAGATACAAACACATAATAAAGAATAGTGCACTTCCTGGCACACTGTAGGTCTTAAATACATTTCATCTAAATTGATTAAGTTTTATGCTTTATGCTCTCCATTCTCGCACATAGACCATACCACTCAACAAGTATCTGTATCAGTACGTATCATAACTGTCTTGTGCTTTAATAACTGGAAGCTCAACTAGGCACTGATTTAAGAAAGTTCAGTAGTTAAAGGCATGATGGCCCATGCCTTTAATCTCAGTATCTGAGAAGCAGAGGCAGATGGATATCTGTGAGTTCAAGGCTGGCCTGTTCTACCTAGTTCGTTCCAGGTCAGCTAAGCCTACTCAGTGAGGTGATATCTCAACAAACACCAAAAAAAATTGAACTTAGAAGCTAAAGGCACCTGTCGCCAAGCCTGATGACATGAGGTCCATCCCCATAGCCCACATGGAAGGAGAGAAGACTGCATGGTGTCCTCTGACCTCCACGAATGCACTATGGCATATACATGTATGCATGCGTGAGTACATGTGTACGCATACATACATGTATATACACACACAAGAGCATATGCCAAATAAACAAATGTAATTTGACAATTTTAAGAGCACTATTCTAAAAGTTGGGAAGCCCAAAGTCAATGGGCTCCCCTCTGGCATGGGCCCTCCTACTGTGGCAGCCCACAGCAAAAGGCAAAAGAACATGCAAGAGACAGTGAGTGTAAAAATCGGAACTCTCATCCTCCAGTCCCTCTAAAATCCATAGCAGTCCATTCATGAAGACAAAGCCCTTGGGGCCTAAGCAGTTCACAAAAGTCCCCCATTTAGTCCTCCATTAAGGCTGGAGATGGCATTTCCAGTGTATGATTTTGTGGGAGCACATTCTAAATGACCATTAGAAATTATGACTATTATTTTTATGTTCTAAATCTTGCTACAAATTAGCAATTATAAAGAGAGTTATCAGAAGGTGTGTCCAGAAGTTGGCATCCTTGGAAGCGTGAGGCCATTTTTATACAAGGATCCTTAGGTACATGTATCACTGTGGTGACTCTCTGTAGTTACAGATGAACATGGCAGTTCCTTTTCCCAAGCTGCTGTAAGAAACCAGTTCAGCTCAGACTCACACATCCATGATGACAGGTATACATCATAGATCAGATTAGGTGTCCATCAACAGATGAACGGATAAAGAAAACATGGTGCATAAAGAGTCGTGACGAGAAACAAAAGCATGCCGGTTTCAGGAAAATAGAGGCAACTGGTAACTGTGTGCCAGGAGAAAAGATCTGGGCTCAAACAGGCAAACCCCATGTGTTTACTTCTGTATGAAGAACCTAAAATTAAAAGTGTGCGTGTGTGTATCATGAAACTGAAAGGAGATAGTAAAAAGGAGAGGAAGAGATTTTTAGGGAGGTAGGAGAGAGGGTAATAGAACACATTCAAAGAAATCAATATAGTCTGACTGTGGAAAGAAAGGGAATGAGCTAGAGGGGGAGGGGCGGTGAGTTGGGAAGATGAACAAAAGAGGAAAAAAGTGTATCACATATACAAAAATACCATAATGATGGGCTGACCAGCTCAGCTACCTCCTAGGCCCAGCTCCTGGGCTCTGAGACGGCTCACTCCAACATCTACCAATGAACTGCTGGAGTGCATGAGGAAGCCAGTCCTAGAGATCCAAAATTACAGGATCTCCATGACATAGGGCAACAGCAGGATGCCTGAGAGAAGTGTCAGTGCAGATCCAGTATTGATAGAGTAGCAGAAGCCAGAGGTCTCATATCAGACCGATGAGTCACTGCAATGAACATTCGAAAGCAAAGAAGTGGACTAAACGGTCTACCATGGGACACACTGTGACACACTACAGCTTCCACAATGAGATTTTTTTTTCCTCTGTTGGGGGAAGGTTACAAGGGTGGCAGGCAGGTACAAGAGGAAGGGGAGATGAATGGGATTGGAGTGCATGATATGACATTTATGAAGAACCAATAAAAGGGTAAACTTGACAGATTTGCCCTGTGGAAGATTTAGGGCAAGGACTGAAGGAATTGAAGGGGTGACAACCCCATAGGAGTCCATCAGAGTCAACTAACCTGGACCCCTGGGAGCTCCTAGAGACCAAGCTACCATCCAAAGAGCATACACAGGCTTGTCCTAGGCCCCCAACACATGTGTAGCAGAGGGCTGCCTTGTCTGACCTCAGTGGGAGAGGATGTGCTTAATCCTGTAGAGACTTGATGTCAGGAAAGGAGGAAGAGGGCACCCTCTCAGAGACAAAGGGGATGAAGGATGGGGGAAAGAACTCTGTGAGGGGAGCCAGGGGGCAACATTAGGGATATAAATAAATAAAATAATTAATTAACTGATTAAAAAATAAAAAATGAAAAAGAAAAATGCGGTAATGAACCCATTACTTTGTACGCTAACCTGAAAAGATTAATTTTAAAAATTCCCTTTAACTAAGACCTACCATGAAGCCATGAATATCTGTGCCAGAAGCAATTGTAAGACTGGCGCTTTCCCAGGGCTGTGGCTTGGGTGGCAAGGGAGAAATCTGTGGGACACCCTGTAAATGGGGTGTGAAACCAGGATACCAACTACCCAGGAGTCACTCCCTTCCCACACATGAGCAAGTACAGCTGCCTTCTCGCTCGCTCACTGCCTCCCTCGCCACCTCCCTGGCAGCCAATGAAATGTTTTCATTCCAAAGGGCTTTTCCAGAGCCAGTAGCTCTGAGGCTGTAGAGCATCAGCAGGAACTGAGCAGCCGAGACCCAGCATTCAGGGAACCTGAACTGGAAATCACCTTCGAGAGCCATCCCTACCTCATCCTTGGAACAAGCTGGCCTGGGGTGGACCTTGAACTTGGCTCAGCCTGCTTCAGAGCTGGGGTGTAAGCCTAAAGACCACTAACAATCTAGCAATCTGCATGAAAAGCTTGCCGGTGGAATTTCGTGCCTAAGTAAAAGGAAACAACTGTGGTTCTTCTCTTAAAGGCTAGCCTTTGCTATCAATTCTTGTGCAGTTAAAAACATGTTTACCTGCAAGCAAACAAATAAAAGAAATCTCTTATCCAGTTCTTTTTTATAAATCTGAAGTTATACACAGGAGAAACAGTGCTGGGTTTTAGGTGTTTTTTTTAATGTTTATCTGGTGTAATATTTTTTTAATCCACTTCTCCCAACATCCTGTCGGTCCTACGCTGTTAAGAAAGCCTCTTACACATTTGGGGTTGGGAAGGGGGGGGCAGGAAGGGAGGCTGCAGGGAAGATTGCGATGAATTTGAGCAGGAAATGTCTTTGACAAACGAAGCCTCTCTCTTCCCTTGCCTAATTCTGAAATGCCTCTGGCTTGAAAGTTCTCCATATGCTCATAGCTGTTATTTAGGTACACCACGCAATTTCTAAACAAAGAACTCCATTCTTGGCCCCCACATACACAGCGTGCAACAGCAAGGCAATGTTCCGCTGGAGAAATATAGGAGAATCTGGGGCTGAATGAGACCACAGGTCACTGTATAAAACGTGATTGGCAATGACAATAGGACAGTATGGATAGTCGGGGCCAATCAGTCAGCCTGGGAAGGAGCTTCTGCTTGCTTCTAGAAAGCTCCAATGTTCCCATTGGTATTGCTTAGCTGGGGTTGATATAACAAAGCACCTCAGACTGGGTGGCTTAAATAGAAGAAAGGGAGCCTCACAGTTTTGAGACTAAAGGTCTAAGACCAAGTTCTTACAAGGTTAATTCCTTCTGAGACTTCTAGAATCTGTTCTGTCTCTCTGCTGGATTCTGGTGGTTTTCTGGCCATACTTATTGCCCCCGGGCTATCACCTTGAAATCTGTATTTGTGTCCTCCCCATGGGTATGTGCCTATGACCACATTTCCCCTTTCCATCAGCACACTCTGCACTAGACCATGACCAAAACTAAGAGCCAACCTGTAACACATAATATCTACAGAGCCCTTATTTGCAAATAAACCCATACTCATCAATACTGGAGATTAGGACTTGAGCTTGTGGGTTAGTGAAGAGAGAAAGAGGAGACCCATAACATTATCCAGTATAAAAGTTTCTAAAAAGGACCAATAAAGTGGCTTGATGGGCAAGCATGCTTGCTACCAAGCCTGATGGTGAGGGAAAAAACCAACCACTAGCTGTCCTCTGGCCTCGACATGCATGCTACAGCATGCACGCACACATGCATGTAATTAATTAATTAATTAAGCTTTGGCCATCCTGGGAAGTTTTCTGAACCATCGATGCCCCTAGAGAAGACCTGTGTCTAAAAAGTTCCCTGTAAAGGTATGTAAGGAGGCCACCAAGACAGGCCCCTCCTAATCTCTCCAGCCTTTCTGACCCCTTCTCTCTCTCAGAAATTTAGTGGCAAAAACCTCACTCAATTAGAGTCAAGCAGCCAGTATTGGTAGACCTCTTCAGCCAGGTTCTAAAGAAAGGATTCATCCCTCTATCTGAGCCTCTGAAGGAGGATTCCACAAGCCAAAAGGTGAAAACAAGCTAGGGTTTCCCCACCTAACTCCTTCCAACTCCTGATCCCCCAACTTCTATGCCATCCTAACCCAGGATGACCCAGGCTCCCACCTCTCAGCTCCCACCAGAATCACGTCAACTCATTTTCATGGCAGAGAAACTATACCACGGGTTCTCAACCTGTGGGTCGCGACCTCTTGTGGGTTAACAGACTCTTTCACAGAAGTCGCCTAAGACCATCGGGAAACACATGATGATTCATAAGAGTAGCAAACTCACAGTTATGAAGTAGCAGTGAAAATAATTCTGTGGTTGTGTGGTCACCACAGCATGAGGAGTATATTAAACGTTGAGAACCACCGAACTGCAGGGCTTGTCTTCAGACAGGCCAGCTCCCTGCTCCAGAAAATTCCAATTTTACCCAATTTGGATAGCTATCCCAAGATCATACTTACTCCAATAGAAGGAAAGACCACAAGGTCAGCTCAGAGGTAGTCTAATGAAAGCCAGTGGACACTTTTTCCAGGACTCATGGGGCCTTCAAAAAGGTCAGGCCTTAAAAAGGACAAAATCCTTTGTAACTGAGGATGAAAATCAGATCTGGGACCCTGGGGCTTTGACACATGCACACTGGCTTTCTTTCAGGCACCTGCCCCCTACAGCAAAAGCTGCTACATTTACAGCCCAATTCATGAGTTTTAAGCTTCCCACTTAAGGTGTCAGGTGTTTACTGGCAAATAAAATATCTACCATCCACCTGAAACTGTCCTATATGTTCTTTGTGATTTTTTAAGCCATTAAAATCCACACAGCCGCTTGAAGCAGGTGCAGGTATTCCTTCATTTTACCAACGAACACTGTGCACAAAAGGTCAGGCAACTCGTCTGAGCACACCCAACCTGTGAGTGCTGGAGGCTAGATCTGAACTTTTGATGTTAATAGTCTGGGTGCTGAACTGCTGCACGGGAAGACTAACCGTAACTTTTAAGGAGATGCTAGAGCAAAACGTAGAAGGAAATAACCGGAAGCTGCAGCTGAACCGGAACCTGCTTCCCGCTGGAACAGTCCCTGCGTTTGAGCATGCGCTTTCTCCCACTCAACAAACCTAGCCAGAAAATAAACAAAACTGAGTTCTGTGCTGGCCCTGCAGCATAGTGTGAACCGTCAAGGAGATGTGCTTCCTATGAGGACAGCACGGAGCTGCTGGCTGGGCTGTAATGTGCCCTAAGCGTCTTCTCTCTTTGCCTGCGCTTCTGTAGATGCAAATTCTAAAATGGCAAACAAACAGAAACCCGGCCTAATTTTTATTGAAGAGTGTGATTTCTACCTTGTGGGGGAGAAGCGTACTGCCTAAACCTCCCACACTTCCTGCGCAGCTGTCACAGACCCTGACAGCCTCTCCTCGGAGCAGGGAGGATGCTGGGACTGGCTTTTTTGGTTTTTGAGTCAGTTCTTCCCTCTTGGGAAGAGAGTTGACCATCATCCCCTTGGAAAGCACTCAGAAGCCCTCCCCCTCTTTAAACCAATCTGGACTACAGCATCTGTCAGATGCAGCCCCATAGTTCCTGCTGCTCTGCAAATGCAGGGATCAGAGTGATTACAGCTGCTCACTAAA
Organism: Grammomys surdaster; assembly: GCF_004785775.1. Taxonomy (NCBI): domain Eukaryota; kingdom Metazoa; phylum Chordata; class Mammalia; order Rodentia; family Muridae; genus Grammomys; species Grammomys surdaster. The sequence continues at coordinate 7,831,676 of NW_021604578.1, read as the reverse complement.
TTAAGCTTAACAACCGTGTTTACTCTAGCAGGTTCCTGGTAAACAGTACTGAGGCCAGAGGGGCTTGTCCTGTTTACATTAGCATGACAGATCCTAGTTGGGGGTCCCAGAGCAGGGCAGAGGCTGCACTCCCCAGATGCCTGCTGTTTGAAGAGCCTTGTGTTTTGACAAATGGTGTTTATGTAAGGAACCACTGTTGATGTAATCTTCCTATCAACTGTGAGCTTGTGACGTAGATGGACGTTGTTCTATTTCAGGATATGCCAGGCCTCCGTGAAAGAGGAGAATCATCAGTATGTGCAAAGATTAGAAGTCCCCCATAGGTCACACTTCATACACAGTGTGACCTTCATGAGTTTGGGGCTCTGTGTCAGCACTTCTTGACGTCAGCACTATTAGCATTCGGTCTGGATAATTGTAGAAGCTGTCCAGCACATTGTTTAGGTTCCTACAGCATCCAATCCTTCACAAACTAGATGCTAAGACTACTTTCTCCAAGTTATAGCAAACATTAAATACTTCTAAATGTCCCCTGGAGGAGTGGACAAAGTCACAGGCCCACCACCCACCTGTGCTAAGAAGTACCACTCAAAGTTAAAAGACCATGATTCTTCTACAGGTCAAAAAGGGTGTAGACTTTGTGCAGACTATGAAGGGCAGTCTGGTTTGCTCCATTATCCGTGTCCTCAGAAAGCCTGTACTGGTCCTGCTTGTTGAAACCTGGAGGCATGTATATCTAAAAACCCTTAAGGAACATTTCCAGAAAAATCAAACTCAGCCAAGAAGGATGAGCACACGCCCTCCATATGGTCTCCTTGCTTGGTTCTTTTAAAAACATCTGTCCTGTTAACCTTTAAAAGGGAGGAAATTTGATGCGCTGTGATACGGATGAAACTTATAGACTCTACAATAAGCACAACAGGCCAGTTACGGAAGACAAACAGCATGATTCCACTTGTCACAAGGTACCTCGAGTAGCCAAATCATAGAGACAGGAGATGCAGTGGTGTATCCCAGGAGATAGGGGTAGGGTGAGTTGTTGGTTGTTCACTGGACATAGAACTCCAGTTTAGCAAGATGGAAAGAGCTTTGGAGAATGGATGAGTGGTGGTGTGCATGCTCACAGCCTTGCTGAACTGTAGGTAAAGAAATGATCTGAATGGTAAGTTTTGTGTTGTGTGTTTTTATTGCAACCAAAAGAAATGCTAATAAAGGAGACAGGAACAAACAGCAGGGGACAGTATCCTTGTGCTCTAGTGAGGTCATATCAGAGGCCTGGAGGGCTGACCCACGAGGCACAGGTCTGCCTCGCTCCCCCATCCTAACCTTCCAGGCTGAATCCTGACAATGAACTGAGTCCACCCCACGCCCTAACATCCTTTTCTCACCAAGGGTCACTTGTTCCTTCAATGAATCCTTTTAGGGTGTTTTAAAAATATGTACATCTAAAACCATCTTCTCTCCTTAATTTCGTCAAATTTCTCAAGTTTTGACTTTTTCAAGTTGGTAACCAGGCCCTAAGAATGAAAGTGATGTGCTGAGAAATTCCCACCCAGGACCTACTAACTCCAGCACATACCAGAACATCAATAGCCCCATGAAGTGGGTGAGAGAGAGAGAGCAAGGTCACAGAAAGAAGACAGAGGCTGAGGTGGGGGTCATAGAATCTGGTTCTTTTCCAGAAGTTTCCATGATGACCAGGAAAAGACACCTACACCTTAAGTTTGGTGGTTAATGATTCACCTGCAGCTTCCTGTCAGCTATTTAGGAATCAATGTGGATGACCACATACACGTCATGTGCTCTTCTGTGGCTTTCAGAAAACTTATACAGATTGTGTGCTCGTTTCTTCTGGTGAGGATACCCAGTACCAGTAGAGAGTACTGCATATGATCCTCCTTTGTGGCTAAGAGTTGCTGTCAGTGGGCACTCCAGCATGCCTACCTTGGGTTTTCTCTCTCTTCTTTTATGAGGGCTGAGTTGTGCCCAATGCCAGTCTGTGTTTCTGTAGTGGTATCTCCAAACTGCATCCCAATAAGGAGTGTGTGTGCAATGAAGTTTTTTTTTTCCTTAAGGCATAGAGAATGAAGTTGTATCATTTGCAGAAAATGAATACAACTGGAAATACTCGTATTAAGCTAATTAAACCCATCACAGAAAGATAAATATTGTATTTTCTCTCATTTGTACTTCCCAGATTTATATAATTTATTTATAAATAGATAAAATCACATATATGATTGAAACTATGTAGGAGGACAAAGAGGACCAATGGGAGGGGGGGGGAAGGAAGAAAGAGAAAATGTTCAGGAGTGTGAAGAAGAAATATGCTCGACATACACTATATACATGTATGAAAGCTTGAAAATAAAAAAGTGTGCATATGATGTATAGCATATAAGGATAGTTTATAATATATACTATGTATAATGTATAATGTCATGCATATAACATAGGAAAGCATGCTCAAATACACATACAGTAATATATGTATACATATATAAAAATGCTTAAAACATCAGTATAGCTTATTTCTCCTGAAAAGAATGTAGCTTTTCATGCATTTTGATTTTAATGAAATCAATACGATCTTCTCACTTAAGTATAGTGCTTTTGTTTTACCTAAAACACTACTATTAAATCAGTGATACAACTATG
>NW_021604578.1:7823626-7823918 GCF_004785775.1 Grammomys surdaster | reverse complement strand
TATATATATATATATATATATATATATATATATCTTTAGATATGCTACCAAATAGCAGATATACAAACTCTTTGCCTTCTTAGCTGTAAACTGATTTACCAAACGTGCTTTAAGAACTTAGGTGCCTACTTTATGCTTTCTTAAAGTGCTGTATAGTCTTATATAATAAGGTAAATTGTAGAATCCGATGTTTATGGAGAAGTGTCTATATGTACATATTATATATAGTATACCATATACCAGATAGATAGAGAGATAGAGAGATAGAGAGATAGAGAGATAGAGAGATAGA
>NW_021604578.1:7814424-7823616 GCF_004785775.1 Grammomys surdaster | reverse complement strand
AGATAGAGAGATAGAGAGATAGAGAGATAGAGAGATAGAGAGATAGATAGATAGATAGATAGATACACACATACATACATATGGTGTACAAGGAGCCTGGAGTTGAATTTGTTATGAACTCAGCTCAGACTGAGTTTCTAAGAGTTCTGATAGAATCAGCTGACCTTTTATTTTTCTGACACAAAGAATTCTGAACTTCTAGGTGACTTTTACTGCCTCTGTACCTTAGTTTGCTTTCTCCGTTGCTAGGATAGAACACTGACTAAGAGCAACTCAGAGAGAAACGAGTTTATTTCATCTTCCAGGTTACAGTCCATCACTGGCAAGAAACCAGAGCTATGAAGAGACCTGGCTGCAGAGACCATGTAGAAATGTTGTTTGGGGGCTCACTCCCATGGCTTGCTCAACTTGCTCTCTGATACAATCAGGGTGACCTACCCAGGGATGGCATTGCCCACAGCGGGTTAGGCTCTCCCATATCAACCAGCTATTGAGAAACTGAACCACAGACATGTCCACAAACCACTCTGACGGTGGCAATTCCTCACTGAGATTCCTTCTTTTCAGGTATGTCTAGATTCACATCAAGTTGACAAAAACTAACAATGACACCCTCCAAACAACTACTAGATAAGCAAAGAACATCTTGAGTACTACGATCTGGAAGCTTTTGGACTCACCTGGAGGTCAGGGCACCTTACATTCCACCAACAGCGTCACTGGAGAAAAATGCTACCTCTTTTCACAGAATCCTGATTTTTAACAACAATTAAGACAACAAGATCCAATCAAGGAAGCTGAGCGCAGTAGTGAACATCTTTGGTCACAGTACTTGGGAGGTAAAGAGGCAAGCCAATCTCCAAGTCTGAGGCCAGACTGGTCTACAGAGCAAGTTTCAGGACATCCATGGTTACACAGAGAAACCCTGTCTTACAATCAACAATATTGAAAAAGGAAGAAAGGAAGGAAGGGAGGGAAGGAGAAAGAAGGGAAAACAGAAAGATTAGCCAAGCAATCCTCCACTGAGCAGCCTGTTAGGGTTTTAGCCGTTCTCTACCGACCAGGCTGAGATACACTTAACAGCCCCTTTCTGTTGCTCTGATAGCACTCCGTAAGAGAGTGACCCCACAGCTGTCTTTCCACTCTCCCACTGTAATCTTTAGCACCTTCTCTGACTCACTAAAGTTTCCCCATGTGTATTTAAAAGTTCACAGCCCATTTCCTTATTCATCCTTGCCCTCTGCCCTCTCCGCCACTGCCTTGCATCTCCAGTGGAATTGAAATGACACAAACTACGTTCCATTTCTTTCTCCACCTCCACCAGAGATGTCAGGCCGATGGTCCATCATTTGTTGAACTTAACTAAACTGAAACGTCTGTAGTCACATAACCCTAACATCTAACCCAGCAACTCAGCAGACGGGAAGTAGCCTCTATCTCTGGAGAACGCAGGATTGTGAGGTCCCACACAGAATACCAGCCAGCAAGTGCCACCTAAAGGCGGTGCCTATGCTCCATCCTACCCACATAGGGGTCCTTTTCTTTCTACCAGCCATGGACAGTAAACAACAAATTCTCCTGTAGGTGTTTACCAGACAGTCTCAACTAGAGCCTGGGGGTCATGTGCTGCCAGTTGCTTCAGAATCTGAAGGTTCTTTCTTCTTTTATCTTTTGACTTAGTTATTTCTTTTTCACTTACTTTCCTGTGCATTTTGTATAGTATTCCTGTTCCATATGTGCTGACTGGTTTTATGACTTGACACAAGCTAGAGACACTCAGTTGGAGAGGAGGAAGCCTTCACTGAGAAATCTGGCTATGAGCAAAACTGTGGGGTATTTTCTTAATTAGTGATCAATGCGGGAGAGCCAGCCCATGTGAATGGGACCACCCCTGAGCAGGTGGTCCTGGGTTCTATAAGAAAGCAGGCTGAAGGCAAATGGATGGAACTTGAAAATATCATCCTGAGTGAGGTAACCCAGTTACAAAAGAACACACATGGTATGCACTCACTGATAAGTGGATATTAGCTCAACCGCTGAGAATACTCAGGATACCAGACCATATGAAGGTCAAGAAGAAGGAAGACCAAAGTGTGGATGCTTCAGTGCTTCTTAGGAAGAGGAACAAAATACTCACAGAAGGAAATATGGAGACAAAGTGTGGAGCAGAGACCAAAGGAAAGGCCATCCAGAGACTGCCCCATCTGGGGATCCATCCCATATATGGTTGCCAAACCCAGACACTATTGTGGATGCCGGGAAGTTCTTGCTGACAGGAGCCTGATATAGCTGTCTCCTGAGAGGCTCTGCCAGAGCCTGACAAATACAGAGGCGGATGCTCTCAGCCAACTATTGGACTGAGTACGGGGTCCCCGATGGAGGAGTTGGAGAAGGGACTAAAGGAGCTGAGGGGGGTTGCAGCCTCATGGGGGTAACAACAGTGTCAACCAGCCAGACTCCACAGAGCTCCTAGGGGCTGGACCACCAACCAAAGAGTACACATGGAGAGACCCATGGTCACATGTGGCAGAGGATGGCCTTGTTGGACATCAGTGGGAGGAGCAGCCCTTGGTCCTGAGGGAGTTCGATGCCCCAGTGTAGGGAAATGCCAGGGCAGGAAGGCGGGAGTGTGTAGGGGAGTAGGGGAGCACCCTCATAAAAGTGGGTGGGGAGGAATAGGGGGGTTCTAGAGGGGAGACCTGGAAAGGGGGAAACATTTGAAATGTAAATAAAAAAAATATCCAATAAAAGGAAGAAAAAGAAAGAAAGCAGGCTGAGCAAGTATGCCAAGCATACTTACTGGGATGCATGCCAGTAAGCATGGCCTCTGCATCAGCTCCTGCCTCCAGGTTCCAGCCCTGCTTGAGTTCCTGACCTTAATGTCTTTTATAATAAACTGTTCTATGAAACTGTGAGTGGAATAAACCCTTTGCAGTGCACTACCAGAACTTCCAATATCAAATATAACAATGTAGCAGGAATGGGAGACATAAAGAAAGCAATGATAGGGTGCAAAGGATCAACATACACTGTATACAAGTGTGGAATTGTCAAAGATAAGTTAACATATCAAAACAGTCAGGGGCTAGGGATGTAGCTCGGTGGCAGAGCTCTGCTCTGGTGTATGTGAAGCCTTGGGGTTCAATCTTCATCACACACAAACACACAGAGAGAGAAAGAGAGAGAGAGGGAGAGAGAGAGACAGAGACAGAGAGACAGAGAGGGAGAGAGAGAGAGAGAGAGAGAGAGAGAGAGAGAGAGGAGCTACATTATTAGAACCATGAATATTACATAAGTGTGACTCATTGCATTGAGCATCTGGCTAATGTGAAAACCCGAGGTGGGTGGATTACAATTCCCCACCCTCGGGAGACTGGAGTAGACTGGAAAGTCTCTAAGTGGGATTCTATACCCCACAGCATCACCTGGAACTTGTATGAAATGCGCATTCCAGGCTCCAGCCTGGATGTACTGAACCAGAAACTGGGTGGGGTCAGCACTCTACCCTGGAACACACTCTGCTCTAACCCAGTGGCAACACTATCATTTGAAAGCCAATGGAAGAAACACTTGCAAACATTCAACACGCACGAACGCACCTACCTTTGCATGGTCTGTAGCACAGGGCAGTGTGAGGATGTCTATTTGTTGTGTGTGAGCCTCAGCTCAGGTCTGGAGAGGGCTCAGTGTGAGTATGTGTTCTTGCATTAGAGCCTCAGCCCAGGTCTGGCAGGTCCGAGAAGTTTCACTGTGTTCTCTTAACCAGCGGGTCCTCAAGTCTCATGAGGTGAGGGTTTGTGCGCCAAGGGGAAACTGTCAGAGTGAACTGCTAAGATGCACTGTTCTCATCCAAATTTTATTTTAACTGTGTGACCTAGGACCCCAGAATCACGGGTCCTTTGTTCCTGTGACAGGCTCTGTGTTCCAGTGAGGCTCTCTGTGCAGTTAAGGGCTCTGGTGAACTCAGAGGTGACTGGCTCTGCTGGGCTTCAGAGCAGAGAAAGCAACTAGAATTTTTCCCTGTGGAAACAAACGCAAGCCAGCCTTCACAGATCTTCTCCCAAACTCTATTTCCATTTACAGCAGACTAGAGAATCCTGAAGACAACTTTTAAAGTCAGATGAAACACACAAAAATAGTTTCATGAAAGGATCAAATAGCTAGCGAGACAGTGAAGCAATTGCTTGGCAACGGTGTAGGGAAAACGGAAAATTTGGAGACACGGGACCTACATCTGGGGCTGTCACTGCCCCTACGAAGGAGACAGAAGACAGAACAGCACTTCTGTCATTTTATGAAAATAACAGGAAGAAAACTAAGACTCTTGAGAGATATCAGTGCTGGGGGATGGGGCTTCCCAAGAGCTATATCTTAAAAAGGAGCACAAGTTTGTGTGGTACTTGCCTGAAGGTCTCAGTTTCTCAGGTCAATTAACAAGACACTGGACTCTACATCTAAACACCTCCAGGCACCTAGTGGAAGTCAAATAAAATCTTCTCCAAAAGAAAATATCATATTAAGCCTCAAGTTATTTTTGCAAGTTAAGTTTTTTTAATCTAGAGTCCAGCATGTGGCACATGGTAAAATCAGACCTCAGTAACTTCGGTGACTCGTGCTTTTATAGTCCAGTATTTGGGAGTCAGAGGGAGGAGAATTATGAGTTCAAGGTCAACCTTGGCTACACAATACATCCTAGACCAGCCTTGGTTAAATGAGACCTTATTACAAAAATATATAAAATATTATGCTATAAGCAGGCATTAAGGAGACAGAATGTCAATAACAAGCAAAAATGATAAAAATACATACTTGTGTAGTCCAGATGATGACATTTTCAGACAGGATTCTGAAATTATTATAATTAGTGTGTTCAAAGATATCAAAACAAAACTAAACAATTCACCGAGGACTTGGCTTAAACAGGTATCATCAATTGTAAAACACAGTTAAGGCATCTTAGAGACAGCAGGGGAGAGCAGCGCCATTCGCCCATCATCCTCACTATAAAGCTCTGGTCTGAGCCCTGGGCTAAAATTTTGACAGAAGCCAAAGGAACTGTGGAGTGTAATGATATATATGAAATAAAATCGCTCGGAGTTAGCAGTGTGGTGGTTCCCGGTTCAAGGAACATAGCTTCCAGTTGCTCAGTCGGAACTCTAAGGAATGGAGTAGTCAACCAGAAACTTAGGAAGGGCAAAGACTCCTGGCTGGGGCAGGAGCCCTGGCAAAGCAAGTACTCATAGGCATTTGCGGTGGTCATCTAACTCTGAATCCTGAGTTCTGATCCCTTGTGTGGCTTCCCAAGCCAACAGCAAATGGAACCTGGCAACATTCAAGTAAGGTACTCATGGCTTTCCTGTGCAAAAGTGAGTTTCCTATTATTTATTACTTAGGTGCACAGAAAGACAGGGCGCAGCCTGAAGGACAGACTGATACTGACAGACAGCAGTGCACAGCCTTTTGCCATGCTCAAATCAAGGCACCCTCAGAAAGAAACTTAAGTCAGAAGCCAGCAGAAGAGCAGGATCCACAATGTGCAAACAGAAGCTTCTCACCTGCTCTTGTTACATTTTAGGAAACATCCAGTGTAAGCGCAAGACCAAGTGCTGATAAAACAGTGTAAGACAAGACGGTCATCCTTAGCCTGGCTGTGCTGTAGATTTTACCTTCCTTGTTGCATCAGTGCTACAAGTGACCCTAAAGAGCTTTTGTCTGTGTCTCCTCTTTCCTTTGAGACAGGATGCTAGACTCCTCAGGAGCCATCCTCTCTCTCGCTCTCTCTCGCTCTCTCTCTCTCTCTCTCTCTCTCTCTCTCTGTGTGTGTGTGTGTGTGTGTGTGTGTGCGTGTGTGAGCAGACACATTTCTTAGATTAGTCTGATCCCAAAATGCTGCTCTGTTGTCTCTTATAAAATACCCACCCCTGATTTTGCTGTAGAAAGGAAGAAAAGAAAGACCTTGAACATTCAACGAATTGTTTTAAGTTTCATCTGAGGCCTAAGACAGAGAGAGGTATGACGCTTCCTGGCATAGGGAAAGGGTCATAGAGTCAAGAACAGGCTGGAATCAGCATTTCTGCCCCACCTCTCTCTCTCTCTCTCTCTCTCTCTCTCTCTCTCTCTCTCTCTATCTCTATCTCTATCTCTATCTCTATCTCTATCTCTATCTCTATCTCTTCTTCCCTTCTCTCTTTCCCCTTCCCCTTCCCCCTCTTCCTCTCCCTGTTTCCTTAGGAAGACAATCCCAGATAAACCACAGTAGAAGTTCTTTACCTTTGAAGCCCAGTTCACCATGAAACCTTAGATTGTTGAAAGAAGTAAACAATCCTAATGGGGCAGGCTTTGGATGAGGTTTTCTGGATGATAGGGTACAGTGTTTAGTGAATAAGATGAACATTCCATGTCAAAGAAGCAGCTTTGGGTGAGATGGGAAACTAAAGGGTTGGGGCTGTTGGAGTCCTCCAAAAGAGAAAGAGAAATGAGGGAGATCATTCCCCAGTCACAAACTCAGATTAACCTGGCCTGTTGCTGCCTTTGCTACCTTCGCTAAGACAGCCTCGGAATCAGAGCTCCAGCTTGATGTGGTATCGTGGTACAAATGCTGTGCTGAATTGCATTGCCTTCATAATGTACACAGAGCTTGATGCACTATGTTACCTCATTGATGCCTAATCTTCAACCTAGGAAACAAGCTGTGAGTTTTTATAATTCCCTTTGAAGGGTAACAATTCCTGGAGACAGGAAATGAAACACGGAGCCAAGATTAGCCTGCTGATAGGTGGCAGGTGCTGGCTCTGAGACATCCGTTCTTCCTAAGACTCCCGCCACTCAGCCATTTGAGTCGATTTCACTCTTTTCTCAGCTCCTGTATTCAGCAGGTGGGGTCCATTATGTCATGTACAATCATGTCACTGAAGTTTGGATAGTAAATAATGATGTCAGTGTAGCCTAACCAAGTTCCTGTCACTACAGCAGCATGGTCCCCACCTCGTGTGTGTGTGTGTGTGTGTGTGTGTGTGTGTGTGCGCGCGCATGCATGTGCATGTGTCTGTCAAGAGTAGTTTAAGTAATTTCCTTGGAAATGTATTACTGTTTTAGAATTCAAAATAGACTTGCAGCATTTTTGATAGATTGTGGACGGATGGAAGGATGGATGGATGGACAGACAGATGGACAGGTGAATGAACAGATGGACAGTGAAAGGGAATACTACCAATGATCTAGCATGGATATTTGTGTCTTGGAAGCAAATCACAATTACACTTCTCCCTGCCACAAATATCACAGACCTACACTAACTAATATATGATTCAGTAGAAGAAGGTGAAGCTTAGGATCTACTTCAGGTCAGATTCAGGGGTGCAACTTTCTTTAAGAGCCACTATCTAGAATGACTTAATTTTACAAGTGAGGAAAGAGAGGTGACGGAGCTCACTCAAGGTTGTACAACTCATGAGAGATCACCACCATAACCCAGTACTCCAAGCTCTGCTGGCACCTCCGTTGGATGTTTTTACCAGAACACATCACCTAGCACCAACCCTGTGAGTCCCAGAGAGAGTGCTCCACTCTCTGCTAGCAATGACGACCACACTCAGCCATCTTAGACAGCCAGATGTGGCACATCTTTTCTCCCACAACTTAGATGGGGGATCAGAAGTGTCAACTGAGAAGATATCCTGGCTTATCGGTCCCATCTTATGCAGAGGAAACAGGATTAGAATGAAGCATGTCGCCAAATATGGCAAAGCTTTCTGACTGTACAGAGTATCCTTCAAGATAATACAGGGTCATCCCTATGAGCACACTCACAGGACCCCAGGGTCTACTATCATTAACAGAGACACACGGGTGGAGGAGCTGCCTCTCCCCAGAAGACTCAGTACGCCCTAAGGGGACCAAAGTGAGCAGTCTTTGAAGAGGAACTGAGAGAGGTCCCTGCAGAGATGCATGTTCAGAAACACTGTCTACGGCAAGTGTGTGTGCTTCGTGGGCAAATCGTGGAGCCATGGAGGTGGTGTGGAGGAAAATGCAAAGCAGGCACAAAGATTTGAGTGAGATTGTGTAAAGCATCTGGATATCAGGGCAGCTCTCTCTTGATGACAGTCAACAAACACTACTTTTACAGGGAAACAGCCTTAGAGCAGGAAGAAATTTTTGCTGACAGTGTTTTGCTGCCCTCTACTGTTCAATTTTTATTTTTAAAAAGGTGGTCAACACTTCTGAATTAAGGGCCTTTCTGTCCCTTCCAATCTCCCAGAAGTTAATGATTTCTTGACTGTCATTACAATAGACGGATTAAATCACAAACTCTGTTCAGTTAAAGACACAAGCTTTGCTGCTGTTGATTAACACAGGATCTTACTATGTAGCTCAACCTGGCCTTGATCTCACTTTCTTCCTTCCTCAGCCTCCCAAACGGAACATGCATGCACCATCATGCCTGGTACATATAGAAACTTTTATGAAAATGTAACATCCACATGAGTGAACAGGGTTAAGAATAAATGTACTGTTCAGTTCAAAACAAAGCTAGAATGAAAGGTTTTGATTTTCTTCACCAAAAAAAAAAATTGCAAGTGTTTGAGAAGACACACATGTTTATCATCATGTGAGCATCACATACAATATACATTTATGAAGACATCATGTGGTACAGACAAATATGTAAATATGTGCATACTAATTATAAAAGTAATACTTCTAAAAATTCTAACACTTAACCTGGCAACTACTTAGCACATAGATGTCATTTCTGGGTAGAGAATTTTAGTTATGTGCAATGTATGTATTCTTGAGATTTCATGTGCAATAAAAAAAGATGCCTATAATTCATAACCCTGTATTATTCAGCTTAAAAGTAAATTTTACAAACATTCTTTCTGCCTCTCCCTCAGATACCACCCACTAAATTGAGTTGCTTGAGTCCCACAAACAGGAAGGAAATCTGAAAGACCACATGATAAAGCCAGGCTGTAAGCCACTATCTGCATTACTCTAATGTAGTTTAAGAAGAAAGTAATGCTATGCCTAAGAGAAGTCTTCAGTGCCCCGGTGGCTTCCCAACAGTGCAGACATCTGAAGACTAGTGCTTTATGTACAGAACCTTGGCCCCGGAGCTTTTGAAAAAGCACCAAGATATGTTATAAGAAAAAAGAGAAGGAAAGGAAGGAAGGAAGGAAGGAAGGAAGGAAG
>NW_021604578.1:7796708-7814024 GCF_004785775.1 Grammomys surdaster | reverse complement strand
AGGGAGGGAGGGAGGGAGGGAGGGAGGGAGGGAGGGGGGAGGGAAGGAGGGAGGGAGGGAAGGAAGGAAAGCTCCTCTTGTCGAGCTGGAGACATGGCTCAGCAGTTAAGAGTACTAGTTGCTCTTCCAGAGGACCTGGGTTTGACTCTTCACACTCACATAATGGCTTACATCTGTACCTGGCTCCAGTTTCAGAGGATCTGATGCCCTCTTCTGGCCTCTGCAGACACTAGGCACACATGTGATCCATGTCTGCTTGTGTCCTGCAATGTTTCCTGACATAAGGATAATGGATTAAATCTCTGAAATGTAAGCCAGCCCCAGTTAAAGAATTGTTATGGCCATGGGTTCTCTTCCCAGCTATAGAAACCCTAACTAAGACAGGGTGATAGTTGGATTTGGAAGAAGAACCCTCAACGAGATGATGATGCTAGGAAGGAGGACACCAAGAAAAGGGAGTACATGTTGCACACTTGCCCCAAGATTCTAGCACTCATCATTCTGTGCTCCCAGCCAAGCAGCAACAAGCAGTAAAATTATAAAAGGGATAAGGATGGAGAGTGCAAGACAGCCTTGTCTGCCATCATGTCAACGTGGACTACTGCCTGTCCTGCACTTATGATCACTCTAGGCAACCAGTAGCCAAAGTCTGCTGATCAATATATACCAATGATCAATATGCCACCTCTGAGGGACAGAGGTGGTACTAACTCTGTGGAAGGATTTATTTTTAATCTGCCTTGCAGAGGTGTCCATTAAAGTGGGGAGGCTGGGGATCCAGTGGGACAGAAAGGTGTCATTCACTAAGACTCTTCGGTACTTGATTTTTTTTGGCAGAGGGTGGGGTGGAGTAGGGAGGGAGACAGGGTTTCTCCATGTAGCCCTGACTGTCTTAAAACTTGATCTGTAGATCAGGTAGGCTGGCTTCAATCTTGACATCCACCTGTCTTTGCCTCTTGAGTGCTGGGATTAAAGGCATTTACTGCCACCATTATGCCTTTCAGTACACTTTTAAATGTGTTTTGTTGTCAAATTACTTAAAAGATACATGTTTTCCCCCAAAGCAAAGTAAAGTCAGTGTTTAAAGTGCCTGCTTCTGAAACCTGGAATTGGAGAGAATGTGGAGAATGGGAGCTTATCTTCTGAACCACTTAATAGTTTGTTTGTCTTGTTTTATATGTAAAAAGCTTTTCCTTCTTAACTCTTGGGATTCTTGCAACAAGATGCCTGTGCAATTCTATGCATATATTAACCTCACTTCCTTCAGAAAAATGAAAGCCATGATACTTCTTGAATACAAAGTTTAAACATTATTATGTGTGCTGTGCCAGTAGATATCAAAAGCTCTTTGGCCCCCTCTGCTGGTCACTGAAATATACTTGTAAAAATAAGAAGGTCATTTGAAGCTAGCAAATTCCTTAGTTGGGGTTTCTCAGAGGACGTGTGTGTGTGTGTGTGTGTGTGTGTGTGTGTGTATGTGTGTGTGTAATTAAGCTATTTGAATATATTTGACATTTGTTGTCATGTCAGAAAAGGAATTGTTTCCATTTCTGAGTCCGAGGGCCTCTTTTTCCTCAGCCAATAACTTCACAAAGCTCTAAGATGTGTTTTTCTAAATGCTTCATCTATAGACAGAATACCAAATAGAAATTGGCTTATGACCTTTGCTTGCTTTTTAGGTAAATTCAAGGATCTATAAGACAGAAACATTGAGGATTCATGAGTGGTTACAGTCTAAAGTTACTGAGAGATAGATAGTGGTGGCACACATCTTTAGTCCCAGCAGTAGGAAGCAGAGGCAAGCAGATCTCTGAGTTCAAGGCCAGCCTGGTCTATAGGGTGAGTTTCAGGACAGCTGAGGCTACACGGAGAAACCCTGTCTTGAAAAAAAAAAACCAAAAGAACAACAACAACAAAACCCCAACAGTCTAAACCTTCTCCAACTCCTGCTCAGCAGAGGATTGTCCTGGAAGAGGCCAGGACCAGTGAGAACCTACTTACCTAATGTCTCCTGTGTATCTGATGGGCATAGGTAATCCCAAGGCACCCTGTGGATTCTCACTGTTTGGGATTACAAATGCAATATACAATTGCCTTTAAAGCTACACATTATTCTTTTTGTGAATTTTTTAAATCTCCTCCAGTCAGGTAGAGTATATGCATGTATCCACAAACCTGTGAGGCTAAAGTCAGAAGATTGTGAGTTCAAAGACAACCTGGCTACACTGAGACTAACTCTGTGGGTAAACTTCTGACTGTACAAGCAATTCACACTCTACCACCCATATAAAAAGCCAAGCATGACAGCACAAATGTGTATCCCGTTTCTTAGTTAGGGTTTTATTACTGTGAAGAGATACCATGACCAAGGCAACTCTTATAAAAGAAAGTATTTTTTGTTTGTTTGTTTGTTTGTTTGTTTGTTTGTTTTTCGAGACAGGATTTCTCTGTCTAGTTCTGGCTGTCCTGGAACTCACTCTGTAGACCAGGCTGGCCTCAAACTTTCGAACTCAGAAATCCGCCTGCCTCTGCCTACCAAGTGCTGGGATAAAGGCATGCGCCACCACCGCCCGGCTAAAAGAAAGTATTTAATTGGGGCTGGCTTACAACTTCAGAGGTTCAGTTCATTGTCATCATGAGCATGGCAGCATGCAAACAGACTTGGTGTTAGAGGAGCCAAGAGCTCTATATCTTGAACCAAAGGCAGCCCAGGAGGAAACTTGTCTTCTACAGGCAGTCAAGAAGAGGCTCTCTTCTACACTGGGTGGAGCTGAGCATAGGAAGAGACCTCAAAGCCCACCCTGAGAATGACACACTTTCTCCAGCAAGGCCATGCCTCCTAATACTGCCACTCCCCATGGGCCAAGCATTCAAATACATGTGTCTATCGGACCCAAACCACAACCCAGTACCAGGGAATGGAGACTAGAGAATCCCTGTGTTTGCCAATTACTGAGTTCCAGGTTCAGGAAGAGACCCTATGTGGTGGTGCAGACCCTACCTATGAAAAGCACATCAGGCTTATATATTTGAATGCTTGATTTCTAATTCATAGAAATGTTTTTAGAAGAAGGAAAAGGTATGGGTCTATTCGAGGGGTTCTGTCACTGGTTGGGTGAGCTTTGAAGTTTCAAAAGCCTACTCCACACCCATTCTGTCTTTTCCTCCAACTTACAGATAAGATGGTACTGCACCAGCACCATGCCTGCCTGCCTGCTGCCTTGTTTTCCACTGATCATGGACTTACCCTCTGAAACTGTAAACAAGCCCCCAGTTAAATACTTTAGTTAATAAGTTGCCTTTGTCATGATGTCGCTTCAGAGCAATAGAACAGTAACTGAGACACTCTACCTCAAAAACAAAACAAACAACAACAAAACATGATAGAAAATAATAAAGAAAGACACCTGGCATTGGCCTCTACCCTTCACAAGTACATGTAGTAAGCATAAACCTCCATGCATACACACAGAGAAGTAAAATAAAAATTTTTAAACTTCCTTTGGATTGTGAAACAAAACATAAATTAGTATAGCCTCTTTTAAAGGCATTTTCACAAAATTAAATAAAGGCAACTCTATAGAATCTACTTTTAAAATCATTTTTCAATTTTTATTCTTTATGTCCCAAAACTAATACATTTTACCTCTGTGACTTTCCTTACAAAGGGACAGGCTGGTGAGATGGTTCAGTGGAGAAAGGTACCTGCCCAAGCTTGATGGCCTTAGTTCAATCCTACTTAGTGGGAAAGGAGAACTAACTTCTGCAAGTTGTCCTCTGATAGCCACAAATGCACAATGTTGCATACACCACATAGACACACACCCATACACAAACACATAAATAAGGAAATACAATAGGAAAATTATGAAGCTTTAGAAAAGTATATTATAGAAAGGCCCTTACTACATGGTTTCAAACATTGTTAAATGTATAAAAATCTCGTTGTGTACATACATATCCACATAAATGAACAGAAAACATGAAGAAAGCTACATGTTATGTGAGGAATAATGGATGGAGACAGGCTTAGGAGTGTCACTCAAAGGGACCACCTTTGCCTCTGTCTCAGTCAGTGTTCCATTGCTTTGAAGAGATACCATGACCATGGTGACTCTTATGAAAGAAAACGCTTGATGGGGGCTTTCTTATGGTTTGGGAACTTTAGTCTATTGTCACGGTGAGAAGCATGGCAGCACACAGGAAGACATAGTGTCAACAGAGAACTACAGAGAGGTTGGCATCTGATCCACATGTGACAGGATTGAGAAGACAATGGGACTGGCTTGGGAACTCAAAGCCCACCCCCATCCCCACCCCTACCCTGTGACACTTTCTCCACCAAGGCCACGCCTCCTAATCCCTTCCAGTAGTGTCACTCTCTGGTGACCACGCATTCACATCTGAGCCTGTGGTGTCTATCTCCTTCAAGCTACCACAACCTCTAAATTTTATTTACGAGCATACAATTTATTACTTGAGTAAGTAAAGCTTAATGCACATTTTTCCCTTCTCACCCAACACCCCTCCTTCTTGTTCAGAAACAATTACTCCTTAAGAAGTATCCTAGAACTTTTGCTATGCTCAGATGTACAGCATGCATGCACATATACTTCTTTATTTTCCTTTTAGATTTACTTTTAAACTAACACCATACCATACCTAATAATCTGCAGTTTTACTTTTTCACTCAATATCTTAAAGCTATCCTTGAGGCAAAAATGTAAGAGATATAATAGTTCACATTATGGATGTAATAACCTATATAAAGTCCCTTTATGAAAATCTATGTTGTTTCCAGTGGATTGCTTTGCTGCTCATACAGGTATATGATATCCATTTGTCATTTATATATAACATGTGGTTAAAAATACAAATACATATGTAGAAGTATATACTTATATGAAAAAGCACAAAAATAATTAAAAAATAAAAACAAAAAACGTTAGAACTATTGATACTGGCACACACACACACACATACACACCCAAAAGGAATGCTAGACCAGAAGGGATTCAAACGTTCAGTTCTATTATATAAAAAGGCCAGATTATTTCCAGAAAATTCATATCCCCACCAGGGCTCCATTGAAAGTTCCCATTTGCCATGCATACAGCAGCTAAGCATGCTGTCTGTTACCATACATAAACTTTGGAAGGAAATCGAAGCATTACTGCTTTCTTGTTTTACATGAGAATATTAAGACCTAAACAGGGGAGCTGGAGAGATGGCTCAGTGGTTAAGAGCACTGACTGCTCTTTCAGAGATCCTGAGTTCAATTCCCAGCAACCATTTGGTGGCTCACAACCATCTGTAATGGGATTTGATGCCTTATTCTGGTGTGTCTGAAGACAGTGTACTCATATATGTAAAATAAATAAATTTCTTAAAAAAAAAAGACTTAAACAGATTATTTGCCTAAATAAATAACTAGAAACTGAACTGAGATTTGCAGACACACCCTCTAGTCCTTCACCTAAAACTTTCTGAATTGACAATGTGGTGGGCAGAATCATGGCCCCCAAAGCTGTCTCATCCCAAACTCTTTAACCTGAGAATATGTTACCTTACAAGCACTTTCAAATATGATTAAAGATTCTGGGAAAGGGGATCATGAAGGATCAACCAATAATCAATATCAGCACTATAAAGTACAAAAGAACTTCGTTTGGGGGTCTTAGTATAGCAAATACTATTGCAGTTGTAATCCCCTAGAGGCTCATGTACCTGAACAATCAGTTCCAGGCTACTGATATCATTGGTGAAAGTTGTAGAGCCTTTAGAAAATGGAGCTTGCTAGTCCTTTAATGGAGCTGGCTCATGCCTTTAATCCCAGCATTCAGAAGGCCAAGGCAGGTAGAGAGACCTCTGAGTTCAAGAATAGCGTGCCTGGTCTACAGAGTGAGTTCTTGGACACCAAGGACTACACACAACAGCAACAAAAAGCTGTTTTGAAAATTTAAACAAAAGAGAAAAACAAAAAGAAAGGATGGGGGAAGGAGGGAGAGAGTGAGGGAGCCTTGCTGGAGAAAATAGTCACAGAGTCGGACTTGAGGTTTTACACCTGGCCCTACTTCCTATTTACTCTGCTTCCTGACAGCAGACGTAATATGATCAGTTTCCTTGTTTATTCATTCATCAGAAACCTTGTAGTTATACTAGGTCTAGCTGGAGTGAAGTCATTGGATGGTCTTAGACTGAATCACTTTGATCAGACAAAGCATGCCAATGTGGAGCTTAGAGATCCTCCCTCTAGAGAGTATGTTGTCTTGAAGCCAGCCAGATAGAGCTGCCCAAAGCTACAACAGGTTGCTCCCTGAACTGAGACCTGCAGCAGAGACTTGGTCCTCAACAATGGGGTTTACAGCATTCATGCTTGCCTAAATAAATCACTGCAGGCTTTTTCCTTCACCAACTCTAGTCCTTGGTTTTCTCTCCAAAGTCTCTTGGTTTTATTGAAATGTGTCTCCTGAATATTTTTCCTAGTGTAACCAAAGTCCCAGCCCGAACTCTGGGGGTTTCAACATGGTAAATCCAGTCCCTGTTATGTAACCCTTTTCTCCCAGACAGAAACAAGAGACTTCATAAGCAGGAAAGCAAATAACTCAAAGCAGAATCAGGAAGTCCCTGAAACCTATGAATTTCACTAGACCCTTCCCTGAAGGAGTAAACACTAAAAGTCTAGAGTCCTTTTCAGACTAAGTGAAGCTGAGCTGCAAAGAAGGCTGGCAAAGGAGAAAAGATGTTGCAAAGACTCTGAGACCAGACCAATTACCTGAAAGAAACAAAAACCTAAAAACAACAAAAAAAAAAAAACCTGGAAGACGTTTGGACTAGTCACTTTGAAAGGACACTCTCCAAACTGTTGTGATGCCTACAGACTGTGCAGTATGCTCTGGGTTTCTCAGCTTTTGTAAACTGTCACCCATGATGGAGTGGGCCTTGGTGCAGCTGTCTTTGAGTCATTTCTGCTCCTGTAAGTAACCCCAATAAAACTCATTGGTTGACCAAGTTGGGCTCTGGTGATATCCATACTTTGGTGTTATGAGATCCCTGTCAGGGTAAGTAGACATGTGTGTTGTGTCTCCTAGAAAAGATTCTGTCAGACAATAATCTCTATAAGCAAAGCAGACAAAAACTAATAATGAAAAGGCTTTTTGCTAAAATGGCCATTTTGAGAACGAAAATGTATCAGCCCAAATTCAGAATACAGACCTGAGCTACAGGCCTAAATTAAGAGCTGGGGCAAAGGATGAAGTAAACATAACCTGTCTGCCTCGGCTAAATTGTGGTCAAGTTTATTATTATGAGGCCTAGTTCTTCAGGGTGAACTGAAGAACCCTTACTGTCTCTGTGTTACCCCAACCCAGCATATTCTCCTTACCATAACTCCTATCTTCTGGATCTGGCCTCCACCCAACCCCTGAAATTCTCCAAGAAACATTGGCCAAAGTGTCCCCAACCATAGGTGCCACTAGGCCTGATCTATACCTCACCTTTTCTCTGTTCTTGTCTATAGGAGGCAGAAGCAGAATCTCCCACGATTGCTAAACTTTCTCCATTAGAAGGCAATTTAGCAAAAATTAGTACATGTGCTTCAAGAATATGGTTTTGTGGCCATCTTCTACATACTCTGAAACATCATCTAATTAACTGAACAGTCACAGTTTTGAGATCTGAAGACGAGATTGAGTTAGGGATACATTTAACCTGGTGTGAGTGGGATATAGTTATATTAAAGTGGATTTACTGTAATTCTTTTATGAGTCACTGGGTTTTCCATACATGAGTCAATTGCTGCAAGCAAGTTTTTTTTTTCTGCTTCTCTAGGTTAGTAAGTTGTGGAGTTGGGATTCAGTCATTGTTAGACTTTTTGGCATGCAGCTTAGAACAGACAACACCAGATCAAATGGTTCCAAAGGGGAGAGGGTTTATTCATGGCAGAGGGCAAAGGTGAGGAGAGAAACGGGAGATGGCAGAGAAAGAGGAGAGAAGAGAGAAGTGGAGGCCGGCCATGACCACGTGGAGAGAGAGGGAAGAGAAGGGGAGAGAGGGGAGGGGACAGAGAGAAGCTAGAGGCAAGAGAGCAAGAGAACAAGAGAACAAGAGAAAGAGGAGGCAAGCAGCCTCTTTTATAGTGGGCAGGCCTACCTGGCTGTTGCCAGGTAACTGTGGGGAGGAGCATACCTGGGTGTTGCCAGGTAACTGTGGAGGTGGAGTTTAGACAGAATACTAACAGTTATAGCATCAATGACATTAACATTTCCTGTGATGTTCACCATTTTCCACCTCTCTTCTTGGCCTCTGCAGCTCTTATCTCAACTACCTAACACCTCTGGGCAGGCTCCTCCCCAGCCATCACCCAGCTAGACATTTGTTGCTGTTAATATATTGCTCATCTTAACTGTGTTAATGGTTTAAACAAGAAAAATAAAATGTATATGCCATTTCAGCAAGAACAGAGACAAACTACTGAATGAATGCTGTCTGGTTCACTGTTCTATGGCTCTGAAGAGACACCATAACCGAGAAGACTCTTAGAAGAGAAAGCATTTAACTAGACTGCCTTACAGTTTTAGAGGATCAATCCATCATCACCATCACGACCATCACCACTGCCACCACCACTGCAGCAGCAGGCCAGCAGGTGCTAAACAGTAGCTGAGCGCTACATCCCAATCAGTAGGCAGACAGAAACACAGCCTGCTGTGAGCTTTTTGAAACCTCCAAGCCCCACTCCCAGTGATGACACTCTGTATCCAGTGAGGCCACACCTACTGCAACAAGGTCCTTCTCATATAGCACCACTTCTCAGTCAGGTCACTAAGCATTCAAATATATTACCCTTTGGGGGCCATTCTTATTCAAACCACAAGCTTCATTACTTCAAAGGCTGCTTAACACCAGCCACCAAAATAGAAAAAAAGTAAATTACCTAAAATTAGAAGCAGATTTGTATGTACAACACACTTGGAATTTTTTTTAAGTTAAAAATTTTAGAAATTCATAAGCTATAAAACTAGAAGATACTGTCAGATGTCATGGCTCACACCTTTAATCCTAGCACTTGAGAGGTAGAAGCAGGTTGAAGCTCTGAGAGTTCAAGACCAGCTTGGTTTACAAAGAGTTCCAGGACTGCCAGGGCTATTACACAGAAAAACCCTGTGTAAAAAAAAAAAACAAAAACAAACAAAAAAAACTGGAAGATATTCTTGTATACTAATAATCATGACAATAAAGACAAATTACATGATGAGTAAAAATGGATTAATGGATTGTCTTTTTCTTTATTGGATGAGAAACTACATTGATACGTAGCTCAGCCTGCCTAATAGCTGGGAGACTACAGGCCTATGTCACCAGGACCAGTCAAAAAAAGAATTTATTAGTTAAAACAAACAAAAAACAAGAGGGCTAAAGAAGTGGCCCAGTGCTTAAGAACACTCGTTGCTCTTACAGAAGATCCAGGTTTGGTCCTCAGCACCCACAAGGCAGCTCACCACTCATCTGTAACTCCAATTCAAGGAAATCTAACACTCTTCTGGCTCCGTGTCCATTGGGCATGAACGTGGTATACATACATACATGCAAGGAAACTACTTATACACATGAATAAAAAGGAAAAAACTTTAGATAAGATGCTGTGAAATGTTTTCTGGACATAACATGCTGATCGTACTCATGAATTCAGAGCACCTATGGCTACCAGCACAAGAAGCCAGCAAGGTCAGTATTTCAGCAAGCAGCGCTAACGGATTCAGGAGGAGGAGAAAAAGGAGACTAAGTGTAGAGAAGGAGGGGGAGAAGAAATGACGGTGGGCAAGGGATGTATTGAGAGAATCAGGAGAAGTGTGAGGACATGATGATTAAGATACACTGTATACATGTGTAAAGTTGTCAGAGAGTAAATTAAGAGGTACCAAAATTATATATATGGCAGGTATGGCAACACACTTTTAATTCCCAGAACAGAGGAGGCAAAGGCAGATGGACCTCAACCTCAAGTTCAATGCCAGCCTAATTTGTATAGCAAGTTCCATGAAGCTCTAAAGCTCTAGTCTCTGTCTCTCACACACACACACCCACAGCCACATACACCCACAATATACACAGCATACACATATACAGTATTCATAAAATAAATATACTTTTTCCTCCTTGGGTAATCTATGTAACCCTGGTTGGACTTGAACTCACAGAGATGCATCTTCCCCTCTGCAGTGTTGGGACTGAAGGTGTTTGAAACCATGACTGACAAATATTCTTAGTGTAAATGTTCTGTTCGGTTGTTTAGTTTTTGTTTTAATGTCTTTAAGACAGTATCTTTGTTGCATAGGCTGGTCTTCATCTCCTAGGCCTAAGTAATCTTTCCATTTAATAAAAACCAAAGTTAAAGACTTGGTGTGGTAGCACATGCCAGCAATTTCAGCATTGAGCAGTTCAGCAGAATCAATACTGGTTCAGATAGTTAACAAGCCTGAGGCCAATATGGGCTGTATAAAACCCTGTCTCAAGAAACAAAGTGCAAAAGAGTAGCCATATCACATATGCACTTGTTGGAAATCTCCATATATTTTCCTAGTTATAGAACTGGAATTCTTCCTATTCTTCCATTCAGTTACTGTGGTGAACTCCAGGGCCACAATGCCCTGAACTGGCCATAGGACTAGCAGTTCTCTTCATAGTCATCCTTTGCTATTCATGAGGGACTGGTTTGAGGGACACTGAAGATATCAAAATCCAGATCCAAAGGTCTCTGATATAACTGTATAACAACCTAAACACATCCTCTCAAATATTGCACATAATCTTGACATACTTATAATACCAATGCAATGTAAATGCTATGTTATCATATTGTACTATTTGAATAATTTAAAGAAAGATTGTGCATAGTCATTTTTTAGATATTCTTCAATTCATGATTGGTTGACTCTATAAATGTCAATAAAGAGGGCTGGCTATATTGACCATCAGAGTGATTGAGTGCAGCATATTCTCAAATTTCAGATTCCAAGCGGTAACAGGACAAGAACACATATTTTCCTATATCTACCAGCTGCATGTAAATAGTCCCCACTCTTTTAGTTAGTAGTATATGAACCCACAAATTCACACAAAGAAGTTCATGTATTTTGCAAAAGGTATGTCAAAAACTCAAACAGCAAATGCAAAAATGTCCTTATCATTCTAAATGATATATCTATACTTTGAAAAGGCAGTGAGAGAAGTACAATAGTAATTGATTAGGATGAAAGGCCCACGATAGCCCAAGAATCCTGCCAAGTATAGAACTTACCCTCTTAATCAGGAAACTAACTGCAATAGTACAAGTCACTAACATTTCCTGAATAAGTAATGAACAAACATGGTACACTTGTCATGAAATTGTAAAACTATCTTATGACGAATAGGGCCATTTCAAGTTTTATCAAAATGAGAGGTGAGGATATAATTCATAATAGTTTATTGTACATGTGCATGATAATTTGAAGTGTCGAAG
Source organism: Grammomys surdaster (assembly GCF_004785775.1). Classification (NCBI taxonomy): domain Eukaryota; kingdom Metazoa; phylum Chordata; class Mammalia; order Rodentia; family Muridae; genus Grammomys; species Grammomys surdaster. Next base: position 7,802,521 of record NW_021604578.1, on the reverse strand, counting down.
TCTTAATATATAGAAATAGCAATTTAAGTCAAAGGATGCTCAAATTTTAATGTATTGTCTTCCTAAGCAATTGTCTTTTGCAACATTATGACACATGAGGGCACCAGAGCTCCATGCTTTCTTCCAATGTAAGACTTTTAGTTTTGTTTTTCCAAATTCTGCTGGGCATGGTGGCACAAATCTGTAATCCTGACACCTGGCAAGTGGAATTAAGTGTTCCAGGTCATCCTTGTCTAAGTAGCAAGTTTGAGGCCAGCCTAAACAGCATCAGACACACACATACACAGGCAGGGGTAGTTAGTTCATTCTCAAGAGTATATATACATATATATATATACACACACACACACACACACACACATACTTTTTTTAAATGAATTCCAAGATTAAGGTCTTAAAGACCTTAAAGAGCCAGCTTTTTTTAAAATGAATTCCAAGATAGGTCTTAAACTCACTGTATAAACAAGGATAACCATGGACTTTGAGTACTACGGATCAAACCCAGGGCTTTATGCAGCGAAGTCACATCAACTCCTTTAATGATGTTCAGGTCCTTATTCAACCGTTCCTCTGTCCTAATATTCCAGGAAGATTTTCATGGTTAATACATGCTCCTCTACCGGACTTTACTAAAAGTCACACCTGAGGGAGGCAGTTCCAAGTCTCCCTCCCTTACTCATAATGCAGCTTTGAAGCAAGTATGATATGGACTTGGGAATTAAGGTGCTCACAGATAGATGGAAGGCATGTTAAGTCTGGCATTTCAGTTTTAACATATGACCCTTGCTGATGTGGTTCATCAATCTTTTTCTTCACCCTTTTCCTGAGAGGTTTGCATGTAACCTAGGCTGGCCTCTACCTCCCAAATGCTTGGATTAGACTGCACCACCACTTGTCTATAGTTCACCAGTCTCCCTTATATAACCTTTCTGAATACCATGAGTTCTTCTGAACCCAAAAAGCTCTATAGTATGACTTTACAAACATTCCTTTTGCCTACAAAGTCCTTCCATTCTTGTGTCCCCTTGACATTCATTCACTAAGCCCCAGAAAGCTGTTACATAGTAAACTTTTTCCCTACCTTGCATTACCCACCTAGCTGATGCTGTATATATTTCCTTGACTACAAAAATTGAGACAAACTCTAGGACAGAACATATAACCTATGATAACTTGCTTTTGTACCCTCAGACCATTTTATCTTGCAGCAAGGGAGAGTGGCACAACCCGTTAATCCCTGTACTATAGGGGCAGAGGCAGGCAGATTTCTGTGAGCTCAAGGCCAGCCTAGTCTAGAATTCAGACTATCAAGAGCTACATGGTTAAGACCCTGTCTTAAAATAAAATTAAAATCCCCCTTTTGGAGGACAGAAAGTCTGCCCTTTAAAACTGTCCCCACAGTTTACCCCATTTTCTTCATTTATGTTGTACTGATAAATTTCATTTAGAATAAAATATATTTTAGCTTTGGTGAGTCCATCACAGATGAATTTAAAGTAAAACTGTTTCCTTCAAAGCTTAAAAACAATTTTAAAAAGCACAAGATTAAAAAAAAAATCACACCTAAACTTCCACTTCAAAGTTTCTAGTGGCCTAAATTTTAATATTTCCAACAGGCACCAGCAGCCTACTGTCCACAACTAGACTCTACTGGAACTGACACATAGCTACTTATTTTCTATACCTGCTTTGGTTGCACAATGGCACCACTGAATATTTTGCAACACAAATCAATGCTGAGGGAAAGCCAGACTTAAAGAGGAGAGCTACTAAGACCAAATAAATACCTTTCCACCTTACTATGTTAATTTCTTATAAAAGAACTCCTCTACTTACTCGTTATTGAGTTTTCCCTTTTTTAGACAATGAAGAAACTATTAACGTGGTATTAAGGTGCTAAGCAGAGTGGCACACAATCTGTAACCTCAACAGTTTTGCCACTGAAGCAAGAGGGTAGCTGTAGACCCAAAGTCACTCTGATCTACAGAATAAGTTCAAAATCAGCTTTGGGTTACAGTGATTGAAAAACAAAACATTGCTGGGAAGTGGTGTCACATGCCTTTAATCCCAGCACACCTGGAAGGCAGAGGCAGTTGGATTTCTGAGTTCGAGGCCAGCCTGGTCTACAGAGTGAGTTCCAGGACAGCCAGGGCTACACAGAGAAACCATGTTTCAAAAAATCAAAACAAAAAAAAAATTTAAAATCCTAGGTATTAAAGAGATGACAAAGATTAAGAGGTTAAGCAGTCCTGCAGAGTACTGCAGAATACTGCAGAGTACTGCAAAGCTAGGTTTCCAGAACCCAGCACAAAAAGTTTACAACCACCTGTGACTCATCTCAAGGGGATCTGGAACAGTATATTGGCCTCTGCAGACACCCAAGCTTATATGAGCAGCACATACTACCTACTGAGAAATAGACCAGGCTAGTCTGGTCTCTACTCAGAAATAGCATACTAAGAATCAAAGTTTGTTTTTGGTTTTTTTTTTTCTTTTAGAGTCAAGAGGACCCTACAACCTAAATTTCTCAAAATATCCATGTCATCTAGACCTGGTAAGCTTGATACCAAAGCATTCAATTAATTACAAGTGGATTCTCTAGTTCGTTATCCTTATACCATTAGCATTCCAGAAAGCAATAAACTTTCAAAGAAACGAGTTGGCATGTCAAACCCAACTTACCTTATGGTAGAAGTTACCTTATTTACACAAAGTTTGGAGTAGTATGACTAACAAAATAACTTTGTTTTTAAATATCTTCAAGTGTGGAAGACAAACTTTCTAATAGTTCACAAGAAAATGGTTTACCATTGAAATCCAATGAAAATACTTTGTCAAAATGGTCAATCTTTTTTAAAGACTGAAGAAAATCAAACTACCAAGCTTACAACTGAGCAAAATGCCAAATAAATCAAGCAGAAATGGCAGCTGTTTATCTTACTGAGAACTCAGCTACTTCTTACAACAGTTTGTTTAAATATAATTCTAAACAGCCTTGGGCTCAAGCAGAGTAACAATGTAGTTTATAACTACAGGCTGACCTTGGTGGTACACACCTTTAATTCCAGCACTCAGCAGTCAGAAAAGCAGGAGGATCTCCATGAGTTTGAGGTTAGCTTGGTCTATACAACAAGTTCCAGAATAGCCAAATCTACCCAAAGAGACTATGTCTCAAAAACAAAAAACCCAAAGAAACAGCTTGAACTTTATGGAATGATCACTATGGTTTAGGAGTGCATGAAGTGATTCTTAATCTCACGATAACCCAGTGTGGAATAGAGATTAATGTCTAGAGTTAAGGATCTGGATTAATGACAACTCAAAAGAATAAAGCTTCAAATTAGGTGCCTTCGAATTACACACCTTGTGTGTCCCTAATTTAGGAGTTCTAGCAGGAGCTTAAAATCAGCTCAGGCTCCAACTGTGTAACAGAACTAAGCTCTGAGAGGGGTGACACAGCCGTTGTTTGAAGCTAGTCAGTACACAAACATACAAACCATTCTGAGCATTACTACTCTTACACATCAGAGCAGTCAGGGCCCTGCTGTACAAAACATACCACAATGGGTCCTAGTAGACCTAATGGTTCCCCATATGTGAACCATCCCCACCATATTATGTATACAAAATAAAACTCCATACTCGACCACACAGCCACTGCGCTTAACTACAAAGAGGGGTTCATAGGGCCTTCCCTGAATAATTACACATACACCCTAAACTACTGACATGGAAACGGAAACGAGATATTTTCTTCAATGTTGTAGCCACTGGTAAAGGCGTCCTCCATGCTTCTGTAAACAGTAACAACAAATTCACTAGGTCATCAAAAAACTATCCAAAACAACAAAACTCAAACAAAAACTCCACAAAAAAAGGGGGGGGGGAGGAGTAAAAATATAAAACCAGATGAAAACAGATGTAGGGGTTAGCTGGGAAGTGAGACTAACAATACAAGCCAGAGGAAGAGGAAATAATAGGAAGGAAATATTACCAAAATGCATTATGTCCATGTAAATGTCATAATGAAATAATCAGGTAGAACAAATCCTAATAGAAGGTATTGAATATCACAAAATATTCAACTTATACAGGTTACACCCAGTAAATAAACAAATACTATTAATCATAAAACCTGTTACCTAGGCTAAGTAATGAATTATACAATCCCAAATACTGAACAAAGAATTCCAGGTTAAAACAAACACAGCTCTACTTGGAATACCACTGCTATGGTTAAATACTACTATTCAACCTCACCTATGGAAACAGGTTAAGCAGAAAATGAACTGAAGCCTCTGCACCACTTGGTTCTTTTACAGATTTTGCTATTTCTTGAAAAGCCCTCTCCCATGGGCTTTCCAACAGCTACCATAATAAACTCAGAAAATCTTCCTAAAAGACAAGCAAGCGTCCAGTTTCCAACTGCTGATACATTTAATTTCCATAAATATATTAAATTCAAATAAACATAGAAGTATAAACCCAAATATAGCAAGATTGGTTTATGACAGCAAACCTTAATTCTTTTTTCTAATACTTATAAGCATTGTTAGGCTATTATATTCGTTAAAATTTACCCTTACGACAAATGAGTTTTGTGTGAGATTTAAAAAAAAGACTTCTTCCAACATCAGAATCACTTTGGGTGTTCCACAATCTCTTCAAAACTTCATAGAAGAGGTTTTATGTTATAGACAAGAAACTAAAAAACTAAACTAGAAAACACAATTGAGAAATTGCTTAAAGTGCAGTTTGTATTTCAAATAAAATTGGTTTTGGGGTGAATTTAATATACTTATGGAAATTACAATCATTCTAACTCCGTATCTTAAATTCGAACACAATACATTTTTTGAAATGCTATTTTAAATAGGATTACCATAAGGATTCTGCTCATTAATTACAATTTATACAAGAAATGTGAGAGTGAGGAAGGAGTCAAAGACTCACAAAGTCATTACCTTGATTGTGGTGCTATGCAGAAAATGAGCATTCAAATCAAGCATTCAAATTGGGCTGCCCGACAACCACGAGCTAGTTCTGTTCAATAGCTCCATACTACATCGACAATTTAACCATTCTGCATTTGTAGGCTCTCTTTTCTAATGATTCAAACTTTTACTAGAAACCAATTCTTTACACAACAAGCTAAAACTATGATGACTAAATACCCTTAAATTACATGTATATGTCTTCATCCTCTAAAGAGCCAAATGTGCTTATGCCATCACTTACTGGGTGGAACTGTACTGCAGTTAACACACCATATTTATATAAAATAGTAATTACATCAAGACACAATAAACATTAGCTAAGAGCTACCTAGACTTAAATAAAGCAAAAGAACTGCCTGAATATAAAGATGCCACCAAACAAGTTTTCATTATTCTATTTTGCAAACGATAGTGCAATCCAAAGACACTAAATGTTACATTGCCGGCTTTGTTATACTATCCATTAGGTATGCTTGTGGCTGATACACAGAACTTTTCCCATTTAGAATGAACTGTGGCAAATTCCAAAATAAAAAGCCTAATTTTTAAAACCTATACTTAGTATTTTATTAATAGCTAGCCTCAAAATTGTTTATAGGAGTAAAAATACGTGTTTTTTTGGGACGGGCAGTGGTGGCGCACGCCTTTAATCCCAGCACTTAGGAGGGAGAGGCAGCTGGATTTTTGAGTTTGAGGACAGCCTGGTCTACAGAGTGAGTTCCAGGACAGCCAGGACTACACAGAGAAACCGTGTCTCAAATAAATAAATAAATAAATAAATAAATAAATAAATAAATAAATAAATAAATAAATAAA
>NW_021604578.1:7787903-7796698 GCF_004785775.1 Grammomys surdaster | reverse complement strand
AAATAAATAAATAAATAAATAAATAAATAAATAAATAAATAAATAAAAGTGTGTGCGTGTGCACGCATGCGTGCTTGGTTTAATTTCTCCATTATCCTAGTCTTAGCAGGAAACAAAACAAGAAAAAAGTAAAGCCTAGATTATGGTAAAAGCTGGAGACTGATACAAAAACATAAAAATATTGTAGCCTTCTGAGAAAAAAAAAGTTAAGTTCTAAGGAAAAAAGACTAGTCTGGCATAAAACAAAAACATCTGGTCTATGACTACTTTCTTTACAATAATAATATACTGAACCCCCCCCCCCCATCAGGCAGCTCACAACTACTTGCAACTCCAGGTCCAGGAGATTTGACATCCTCGTATGTAGAATATACTGCTATAAATGAGGTTAGGATAGAGGAATACAAAAGTACCTGAGAGTAAACCAAGCTTGAAAATTGGTTACAAATATCGTTAGTCTAACATACTATCTAAACAAAAATGATTCTAAATTTGATGTACAAATGAAAGTCAACGTTCTTCAAATAGCTTTGTGAAATTAATAAAAACTTAAGATACTTATCTAAGCTCAAAGAAATTGCATTTTAACACAGTATAAAAGAAGTACAGCATGTATAGAGACCAATATCTTGAACACTACAAAGAACAACAAAATTCTGAAAATCCAGTTTATTTTCCATGTTGTGGACAGATCCAGTCAGTGATCAGGTTTTCTGCATGTGTAATAATTTATCAAAATAAGTTTTCCCACAACTCTTTCAATCACCTCTGAAAATCCTGATCTGACAGTACACCAAATAAAGCTCTTGACAAGCACCTCCTAAAGCTTGGAAGAACACCTGGCACATCTCCTCTCTCAAATTCACTGCACTACGAAAGACTAAAGAGAAATTTGTTTTGAAAGGTGACTTAGTACAAGAGTTGAGTTCAAGAAGTTAATGTTTTAGTGCGCTTTGCTCCAGTTTTTTTTTAGCCAACATGCTACATTTTCCTTTTTTGCTGTTGTTTTGTTTTAGGGGGAAGTGTGGTGAGGAGGTGCACACAAGTAGAGTTGAAGATTTCCACTGTTCAAAGAAGATAGGACTCTGCAAGCAAAACTGTAAGCTGCCTTGTACCTTAAGACCTGCACATTTTAAGACAGAAGCTTTGCAAAACATTACACAATTTTTTATTATTAAATGAGAAAATCTCATTTGTTACATCGTCACATTGCTAGTCAAGAGAAATGCTGCAGTGATGAAGAAAGTCAATGTTGGATCAACCAAAGTCCTCATTTCTACAACATTCATTTACAAAGAAATAATGTTCAACACAGCCCAACACAACATTCTTGGTTTTCTTCATATTGAAGTCCCCCAAAAAAATCATCTTCTAATGGGGTAGGTTCACTACATAAATTATAGTTCTTCATTTTTACAATTCACCCCAAACTGCATGAGAGATGTATCACACTAAAATTTCTAAAGCTGTGAGGAAATCCTTCACACGTCGTCATCATCCGATGTGTCACTGCTGCTTGTCTCTGTGTCATCATTCTCAATTGTGGGTTTGAAAGTGCTGTTTTTCCAGGGTCCAAACTTGAAGTCACAGATCAGGCCATTTTTCAAAATACCATTTTTTCTCAGACCATTCTTCTGTAACTAAAATGTCAGAAACAAGCAAATTAAAAACAAGCAAGAATTACTATATTAATAAACATAAACATGATTATAATAAAGTTTTCATTGTATCTGACCCTGAATATTCCAGAAACAAGTACATCATACCCACAAAATGAATTATTTCAAGTCACATGTAATTGACCAATTTATTCTAACAAAATATCTCTAAGAATTAATCTATTCTTAGTTGAACATGGTAACCTAAATATGTTAGCACTTAAGAGACATGGAGATCTTCATGGTAAGCTCTAAGCTACATAAAAGAATTTCAGGCCAGTCTGGCTACATACATAGCAAGACCTTGTTACAAAATGAAACAAAATGGAAATTAAAACCTATTCTTTTTTCTTTTTTGTGTTCGTTTCTTTGTTTGTTTTTCGAGACAGGGTTTCTCTGTGTAGTCCTGGCTGTCCTGGAACTCACTCTGTAGACCTGGCTGGCCTCGAACTCAAGAAATCCGCCTGCCTCTGCCTCCCAAGTGCTGGGATTAAAGGTGTGCGCCACCACTGCCCGGCTAAAATCTATTCTTTGAGTAGAACAAACTACTATAAAAAAAAGTAAGAATAGAGGTACTGGAAATACAAAGGATAAATGTGACTCAAAACTGTTACACAAAAGTTTTTAATCTTTCCAAATTTTTGTTGTCTTACATAAACACTGTAATAAATATGCTTTCAGGTGCTACTAAGGAATATAAATCAATAATCAGTAACCTTAAGCTAGTCTCATTTCCATGATCTAAATTAACAAACCCAGCAGCTGGTTTTATTCAGCTTTGTAGAATAAGTAACATGAAGTAAGAGTCCTATGCTTAACCAAGCAAATTAAGATGCAAGAAAAAAAGTCTTAATACCCAACATGAGAAATAAGAACTAAACATGATGATAAACCTGAGTCAAATATATATATATATATATATATCACCTCTCAAAATAGGAAAGAGACACCCTAAAAGTAACATAAAACTGTAAAACTAGTGACAGCACATACTAACTCAGACATATTAATTTTGAATTTCTCTCATGAAAAACATGAGACTAATTTTCATGTACATATTCTAAATACAAGTTTCTAGAGATAAAATTGAGCTACATAAGCTAATGTTTGGCACTGTCTAGATGAGAGAGGATTCTTTAATTCTGAGAATTTCTATTCAAGTCCAAAGAGCTATAGCTAAAATTACCTACACATACATACATACATACACACACACACACACACACACACACACACACACACACTCACACACACACACACCCCTAGGGGGTGGGGGGGTTAAGTTTCCCTCCCATTTAACTTTTTTATAGCATGTTTTCTTGTCTATCTTGATTTAATTTTGAGGCTCACCTCCCATCACTTTGACCACATCCATGTCTAACGTTCCTAGCCACCAAGACATGTCTGGTCCCTCTCTGAAAACTGTTTCTTCTCTATTCATCAAAGTTCTATTCTTACTTCACACAATTTATGAGCCAGTATCGTCTTATCTGCCACAAGCATAAAATCATCTGTGAAGAACTCCAATGAAAACAAAATCTGAGTATGCTAGTACACACCAGTGTACAGATATGTATATAATGGGTCAATGCATTGAAGGGGGTCCATGTCAAATATCTTTCTCAATTAAGCCTCCATATTCATTCATTCATTCATTCATTCATTCATTCATTCATTCATTCATTCATTCAATATGAGGCCTATCACTAAACCGGAAGTTTTGCCTGTGGGTGGCAAAGGAATGAAGATTGTGAACTTAAGGCCAACCTGAACTACCAAGTCAGTCCTATCTACAGCTGAACGGGCTACATCAAGACACTATCAATCATATAAATTAATCATCTATCCACCATTCATCCATAAGCACTCAGCTTGACAACAAATCTATCTTTTGTGTTTGTAACTGGCTCACGTATGTGCTCAAGGGTGTGCCTGTATATCAATAGATGTGGAGGGTGGAGGTTGATGCCAGGTGCCTTCCTCAACTTCTCGCTCTCTCTTTTGTAAAGGGTCGACAGTATGTACTCACTGATAAGAGGAAATTAGACAAAAAGTACAGAATACATGATACAACTCACAGACTGTAAGAAGTTTAGCAAGAAGGAAAGTCCAGCCGGGCAGTGGTGGTGCACACCTTTAATCCCAGCACTTGGGAGGCAGAGGCAGGCGGATTTCTGAGTTCAAGGCCAGCCTGGTCTATAGAGTGAGTTCCAGGACAGCCAGGACTACACAGAGAAACCCTGTCTCGAAAAAACAAAAACAAACAAACAAAAAAAAGCTCCTCCAGTGTCTGGCCCAATTTGAGATCCCATCACATGTCCAGGCAGCAAACTGACACTATTACTGATGCCATGTTATGCTTATAGACAGGAGCCTCTCATGGCTGTCCTCTGAGAGGCTCTACCAACAGCTGACTCAGACAGATGGGAAGAGTTAGGGGAAGGATTGAAGGAGCTGAAGGGGATAGCAACCCTAAAGGAAGATCAACAGTGTCAATTAACCTGGACCCTGGGAGCTCCCAGAGACTAAGCAACCAACCAAAGAGCATAAATGGGCTGAGCACCTACTCCCATACACATATGTAGCACAGGACTGCCTTGTCTGGCCTCAGTGAGAAAGGATGCACTTAATCCTGTAGAGACTTGATGCCCCCAGGGAAGGGGGATGGGGGACCCTCTCAGAGGCAAAAAAAAAGGGGGGGGGAGTGAAGAACTCTGCAAGAGAAGACTAAGAGGGAGAGCAACATTTGGGATGTAAATAAATAATTGGGGGAGGGGCCTGTATCTGAACCTGGAGGTCTGCCTCCTACTCCCCAGGACTGAGACAGAAGAATACACTGCAATGTCTGGCTTTTTTCTTATGGAGGTGGTAGAGATCAGCTCTTCATGTTTGTACAGCTATCACTTTACCAAGTAACCCATCCCCTCAGTTCCAAATCTTATGTTTTATTACTTATATTTTCAATAAGCTTGCGCATCCCCCATAAACATCTAACATTTTAAAGCCTTTTCTTAAAATCAGCTCCTTTCTCCTACACTCCTACTCCTAATAAATATGGCACTATCATTACATTTAGGTATTTCAAAATCCTTATGTTTGTAATTCAGGTATTTTATTCTCAAAACCATCTTACCTAACACTTCTCCAGTGTAAGCTGTAATCTTAGTTGCTACAACATATTCCCAATTCATCAAGCTTGATTCTATTCTTAGGAACTACACTTACAATATACACTTTTTAAGTCTACCTCATATCTTAATGAAACCTTTAATGAACCTTAATGAACCTTTAATGAACACAACACAATTCCTGATATGACATTCCAAGTCCTTCATATTCTGATTAAGGGTTAGGTAAAGGAAATAAGTCAGCCAAACTTGGGTTCAAATTCTAATTGCTCTACTCATAAACTTAAGAGCTGTAGTTTTCTCATCTATCCAACAGCACTAACAATAATAGTACCTATATCCTAACAATAACTTAAGGAAGCACTCACTTAACATGGTACCTAGTGGAAATTATGAGCTAGTTAACAATATGTTGCGATGTCACACTTTAACTTAAGAACTTTTAAGAGCTTGGTACTCAATCCTCTTTCTGATACTTTGAGCCCAACAAAAATATATTTTCTAACTCTTGCCTAATTTACAACTTGCTCCAGCAATATCATTCATCTTACTTAAATATTGCTAAGTCCATACAAGTGGAATTGTGTCCACAGTGATCACTACAGCAGAAAATTCTGGAAGAGGGAAAAGTTTTCTTAAAAGTCTGTAATGATAATAGGCATTCAAGAAAGTCTTGATTTTGCATTTCTGTATCACCCCACTCAATCCTCTCTGGTCCTCATTAACAACATTTAGAACTATTATCACAACTGATTTACATAGGAATTTATATACTCTCATTAACTGGAAAAAGAAGTACAACTCTAGACATCTAAACACATCTCAATACTCATTATGTTTGCTGAAAAGGTAAAGTTTAAACTCAGAACCATTAAGTTCCAACCACGAATAATAGTAATTAAAAAAAAAAAAAACATTATCTTTAATGACTTTTCAGGTACCCAAGTTATCAAATGTTTTATAATATTTAACATATGTATGTATATCTATCTATATGTATATATACACACTCCATAAGAAAAAAGCCAGACACTGCAGTCTTTATCATTAGACTAAAATAATTTATGTCACTGGTTTCGCAGTATGCAAAAATAGTATCTTTGTGGCAGTTAGGTATTTTATTATCAAAAAGGTTTAGCTATCTATCTCAGTTATCACATGGTTTTAAAGTCAAGTATCTTGGCAATATACTATCCTTAGAATACTATTCATAGCTAGAGTATTCGGTACATTTTAAATGATACTTTAAACTCAAATTGTTCAAGATGGGAGGTAACTTAGTTGTAGAGCAATACTAGCTTAAAAGCATGTACTGTAGAAAGAAGCTAACTCCTAAGGACAGAAACCAGTTGAGTAAATGGATGCCAGGGGCCTGAACTGGGTATAAAGACTACAAAGGCAAATGAAAAAAGTCTAGATGGTGATGGTACTGTTCTTCTTGAGTATTAACAACTTATGACTCAACCATCTGAAGTGAAATTCTGTATGTAAACTATGTACATGTCCAACAAAAAGAGAACTGAGACAGAGTAAAGAGTAAAATAATAAAATTATGTTTGCAGAAGATGGTGATAATGACAATCCCAAAACCAACATCCTCTCCACCAAGAAATCTGAATTTAATATAACAAGGTTACAGTATATAAAAATCAACATAAAAAGTCAGCTGTCTCTAAAAGAATGAACACTGATCACAACTCAATGAAAACTGTTTAGATCACAAGGTGATTTAAAGCATGATATATACTCCAACCCCACACCAAAACATCCATCCCACCCCTCATAGTTTGGAAGATTTAATTTTGCTAAAATATAAACATTACCCCAAACGTTTACAGATTCAATGCAACCCCATTTGAAACAACGAAGGCATTTATTTAGAAGCAGAAGGAATGGAAGAATCCAACCTTCTAGCAGAATAGGGAAGCATAGACAAGGCTGGGTAGGGATAAAATCAAATTCACTATATACATGTATAAAATCTCACAATGAAACCAATAGCTGTGTAATTTATATACATTAATATAAAAGGTTTTTAAGATAGATATAGAGGAGCCAGACAATGGTGACATGTACTTTTAATGCCAGCACTTGGGAGGCAGAGGCAGGTAGATCTCTGAGGTCAAGGTCAGTCTGGTCTACAGAGTGAGTTGCGTGGCAGCCAGGGCTATACAGAGAAACCCTGTCTTGGGAGGAAAAGGAAACAAAAGAAAATTTCCTATAAAATTTACATGGAATATAGAGACCACAAAACAATCTTTTAAAGCAAAGGTAGAAGACCATACTTTCTGATTCTCAAAACTTATCACAAAAATAGTTAGGAAAACAGTGTAGCTAGAACTTACAAATGTAGAGTATTTGCTTTGCCTGCACTGCCTAGTGATCCTCAGACCTGCATGAGCTAGGCGTGGGAAATAGAGTAAGCCTGCTATCTCAGCACACCAAGGAACCTAAGTTCAAGGTCATTCTCCCCAACTACAGGAGTTAAAGGGCAACCAGTACTAAAGACTGTCTTGTAAAGAAAATGACTCAAACTGATAGGGAGAGCCCAGAAAGTAAGCGTGTGTGTGTGTGTGTGTGTGTGTGTGTGTGTGTGTGTGTGTGTTTGTGTACACTGTGGAAAGAAGATAACTCTTAAGGACAGAAACCAGTTGAGTAAATGGATGTCTGAATGGGGCCTGAATTGGGTATAAAGACATACATACATACATACATACATACATACATACATATATGGTACCTGCTACTTATCTATTTAGTTTAAATTTTTTATGGCATTTAGTAGGGGAAGAGGAGTCAAAGACAACCTTTAAGACCTAGTTTGGTTCTCTCCTTCCACCAAAGGGTCAAAACTCAAGCAATCAGGCTTGATGGCAACTGTTTATCTGCTGAGTCATCTATCTCACTGGACCTGCCCAGACCAGAAATTAGGAACATCACAGTCTTCAATAAATAGTACTAAAGAGAGGATACTTATGATACATCTCTGTCAAGTAGATTAAACCTCATCTAGGAGATATAGTTATGGACTATTTATGAAAGTGTTTCCAAAGAGGCTTAACTAAAAAGTTTAATTCACCCTAAATGTTGGTGGTGCCATTCCATGAACTGAGAATCCTGGACTGAATGAATAAAAGGAAAAAGTTAAAGACCAGCTGAATGCCTGCATTCGCCTTTCTGTTTCCTAGTCAGTACCACAACCAAATTACTCATGCCTTTATGCCTAACCACTCAATGAGCCATAAGAACCTTCCATCAGGACTCAGTCATATTAACACACAAAGATCTAAAACTTCAAAGATACAAATGAAAAACTTAATTTTCATCAAAAGTACAAGCACTTAAAATCTTAAAAAATAAAGGAAGGAAGGAAGGAAGGAAGGAAGGAAGGAAGGAAGGAAGGAAGGAAGGAAGGAAGGAAGTTAGTTTTCTTAAACTGAGTTACAATCAAAAGCTAGGGTGTATATGCCCAGCATGCACAAGGCTCCAGTCTTGATCCTGCCACCATTACCCCTTCCCCCAATCAACAAGATAAAAAGGCAATCCACAAAACGGGGAAAAAATATTTGCAAATCAAGTATGCAACAGGACTGAACATTAATGACATATAAAAAAACCTCTTTTACAACTCAATGACAAAATCTGATTTTAAAAATTGGCAATGGGACAGGAGAGATGACTCAAAGATTAAAATAAAAGTACTGGCTGCTCTTTCAGAGGACAGAGGTTCTATTTATTTATCTACATGACGGCTCACAAACATGGGTAACTCTAGTGCTAAAGAATTCAAGGCCCGGGCTGGAGAGATGGCTCAGCGGTTAAGAGCACTGACTGTTCTTCCAGAGGTCCTGAGTTCAAATCCCAGCAACCACATGGTGGCTCACAACCACCCATAATGAGATTGGATGCCCTCTTCTGGTGTGTCTGAAGACAGCTACAGTGTACTCATATACTTAAAATAAATAAATAAATCTTTAAAAAAAAAAAAAAAAAAAAAAAAAAAAAAAAA
>NW_021604578.1:7749022-7787803 GCF_004785775.1 Grammomys surdaster | reverse complement strand
GATATGATCTCCAGTATGGAGTGGGTGGAAGAGTGAGCTAAAAAAAACAAAAATCATTTGAATAGAAATTTACCCGAAGAAGTTACACCAAAGGATAATAAGCCCATGAAAAGACGATCAATTTCAACATGGTGGATTGAATGAGAGCATCCACAGACTCATAAATTTGAAGGTCCCCAACCATTGAAATGTTTGGGAGGATTAACAAGTATAGCAAGCACTGTTGGAGTACATGTGGGGGGTGGGGGAGGCGCTTTGAGGTTTAGAAAGCCCATGCCATTCTCGGTTTCTTTCTCCACCCCTCTCCTCTCTCTTTCCCTCCCCCATCTTCTCTTTTAGTCTAAGAATGTAAGCTCTGAGATACACCTCCAGGACAACCATGCTTACCTGCTACCATGCCCCTTACCATCCTCATCATGAACTCTAAACCCCTGAAACTATGAGTTCCAAATAAACTCTCCCTTCCATGAGTGCCCTTGGTCATAGCATCTTATCACAGCAACAGGAAAGTAACTAAGACACTAGTCATCAGAGAAACGTTTACTGATACTACTGAGTTGCCACTTATACTGTAAGAGAAAGGAGAGATAGAAAAGTATCAAATGATGATGTAGAGAAACTGGAACTCTTGTACTGTTAGCAAGAAGTGTGAAATGGTATATTACACAGGAAAGCAGCGCAAGGGTTTCTTTAAAAGCTTTCTTAAATTGTGATTCTATAAGATTTATTTTTTGTTTAATGTTCATGTGTGAGTACTTGCATATACATGTGTGTACTATGACATATCTAGTCATAGAGGCAATGGGATCCCATTACTGGAGTTACATATACCTATAGGCCACTGTCTGATACCCAAAGTGAGTACTGGGAAGTGAACATGGGCCCTCTGCAAGAAGCTCTTAACACTGAACCATCTCTCCAGTCCCTAAATATATCATAAAATGTACACGTGATAGAGGATAACACACGGACTCAGTTCTCTCCTACCCAGTAGGTCAAAGGGATCCAACTCAGGTTGTCAGGCTTTGTGGGGGAAGGGGGGCTGAAGAGAGAAGGAGAGGGGGAGGGGAAAAAGGGAGAGAGAGAGAGGGAGGAGGAAGAGAAGGAGAGGGAGAGGGAGAGGGAGGGAGGAAAGAGAGAGTGTGTGTTTGGTAGGGGGGGATTGATAAATTGGCAAATTTTATGTGGTATATTTTTACAAAATACAAGTACAATGAGGATAAAGTCCACATTCAAGTTATTATAACTGCTTCATGAAAGACTTCATTCAAAATATTTAGGTAATGTTTCTAAAGGTCACAGTACCAACCATAATATTTTGTATAGAAAATGAGTTATATATTATGAGAACTAATCTTTTAATCTATTATGGATTAAGAAAAATAACTTTTTGATGCTTTATCTAAAATTTCATAATTACTCTTCCAGAAAGGAAACAAGATAGTTTTTTAATATTGAATATTTTTTGAAAGGATCAAATTAATTAAAATTTGTCACCCATGTTAAATAGATAACCAAATAAAAAGTTTGGACAATAAAAATTTGGAAGCATTTTGTTCAGCCAGGTACTGAATATACAGTAAAGTCACTGCAAATTTGTCTCAAAAGGAATTCTGGCCTACGGTGGGATGGCTAGTGTTTCCCTGTGATTTGGTTAGCTTCAGATGTCCTTACCTGTTCACTAATGACTTGGAATTCTCTCATTTCATCCTCAGTTAAGGGAGCACAAGTTTCATCATTTTCACTGTCTTCCTGCCAGCCCATCTCTTTTAATAATCTGCAAAGAAGGAAAGTACACTTAGTTTAGAGCTTCACCTAGGTTGTGCAATTTTTATCTACATAGTATTATGTAGAAGAAAACTTAATCCACAATCTATTATATAGAGTCCTCAAGATACAAAATTGTTATACACAGTGTTATGTAGAAGAAAACATAATCCACAATCTATTATATACAGCCCTCAAGACACAAAACAACTTCTGAATTTGTTTTCTTAAAAATGAGTAATTGATCAAGTAAGCCATATTTGATAGTAAGAATGAATGAACTGCCGGAATGCTAAGATCTTTAGGGACAAGGTTCTCTATGCTGGAAACTTTCAAAAGCCAGAGTCAAAAATAAAAAGTAGTCAATCCTTGTACTGAGAGTAGCAATAATGCCACTTTTGCTTCTTCTTAAATACCACCACAATCTAACATATATTCTCGACTGCTTATCCTCATATTCTCATTTCTACTTGAAAGACTGCAAAAGCTTGTTCTATTTTGCACTTTATACTTTATTCTGCACAGCTAGGTCTTGAGTGTATGTCACCATCCTCGGTATACAATTCAATCTAAAAAAGAGGCAAGCGTGATAGTAACAGAAAAAGTTCTCAACTTACAGCTAAGTAGTGGAAAATGACTAACAACAGTCTTACTCTTCGCAATTTATTTCTTTTAAGAAGATACTTCCATTTTAGGAAAAGAAAGCTAAGAAAAGACTAACAGAAGCCGGGCGGTGGTGGCGCACGCCTTTAATCCCAGCACTTGGGAGGCAGAGGCAGGCAGATTTCTGAGTTCGAGGCCAGCCTGGTCTACAGAGTGAGTTCCAGGACAGCCAGGACTACACAGAGAAACTGTCTCAAAAAACAAACAAACAAACAAACAAACAAAAGACTAACAGAGAACTAACCATTTTGATTGGGCAAGCATGCAGCGCATACGGGAGGAACTTTAAAATTTCTACCTCTCTAAGGCCAATTTTTAAAAATTGCACTCCACTCCTTAAGCATTTCTGATATTTCTATTTGCATATCTTTCAACTTGCATCTACCACATAACAAGTTGTTATGGATTTCAGAGAATTTTTTTCAAGGTCTCAAAGAATTATTAGTACTCATGAGCCCTAAATAGTAACCAATGTGCTAGTCATATTTTACAGAGTAAGAATTACAAATAATTTAAGTAAAACAATTTGCTTACTTCACAGCAAAGAAGAAAAACAATTTTTTGCCTCCCAAATTATTATGTACCATGCTGAACTACTGCTTCAAAACCAGTATGTTCAAGTAGCATTAATTATTTCTTTGATCTCTATTCTATTATTCTTGATCTCTATTTGGCTTTTCTGATAAACTGTCTTGACTATAACATAGATAACTGTCCTTAAGAATACCACTTTTACTTAACCCTAATCATTCAGTACCACTTAACCCAAGGCTCATAAACTAAGACTAATAATAAAACTTACAGCTTTTGCTCTGGCCTATTTTTACCTCTTTTATTGTAAGAACTGACAAAACATTTGTGACGCCCTGGGTTCAATCCTTAACACTAAAGAAAGTGAGGAGGGAATCAAGCATTCTTAACTCTCCAGCTGATAAGCATGATTGCTTAATATAAAACAAAAGGATTATTGTTAGAAATTATTGTTCATAACTGATAAATGTATTTACTCTAAGATTATATGCACTTAAGAACTACAAAAAAAGTGAAAATTGAAGCTTCAAGAAAGAAATATGACATTTTCATTTAAAAAAAAATCTAAAAGCTGTAACTTTGTGAACTTAGAAAAATATTTTTATGGGCTTGAGGTGGTGCTCAGTGGTTGGAAGCTTCCTAGCAAAAATGAAGTCCCAGGTTCAACCTCTAACTCGAAACTCGCTCACATACAAAAAAAGGTTGAGTGACCATAATTTATTTGCCCAGTGAATTAGTCCTTACAAACTTCCACTTGAGAATTAGTTTCCTAAATTTAAATGCTAACTACACAATTTCCTGATTTTGAAACACTAAATAATCAACATGAATCTTGCATCTATGAGACAGAAATCAATGAAATCAATGAAAGACATACAAGTACATAAAATCATTAAAGAACTGCTGATGTATACATTTATTAATTTCTGTATGTATACATATATTCATACAAATGTTTTCAGTAATCGAAATGAACATTTTTTTCCTTTTTCTTTTGCATATTGTGATAATACACAACATAGCATTACTAGCACCCATGCAGAGGCTGTTCATCATTATACAACTAGATGTGCTTAGTTTTACAAATTCTACCCAGTGTTATAAAGATGTTATATAGGATGTGCACATTCTGCTATTAATAGCTTTAGCTAGCGTCTCACCTTCAGCCTCTCAACAGTATCTTCACACAATCAGTTCATACAACTCCCTGTGCACCAGTCATTATTTTCCTTTTTCTATGTACAATCTAACTTAACTAGGCAAACGGCCTATAAGCATTCCTCATGGTTTTTTAATGTTCACAAAATGCACAAATGTTCACGTATATTCACAATGCACTCAATTCCCAGCATCTACATGGCAGCTCACAGCCATCTGTAACTCCAGTTCCAGGGTATCCAATGCCTTCTCTGACCTCCAAAGGCACCAGGCATACGAGTGGTAGAGACTTAAATGCAGGTAAATGCTTAAACACATAAAATGAATCAACAGAGTCAATGAGCCATACTAGTCAGCAACGAAAAATGTACAAAGTACTGACATACCCTACCAGAGGGAAAAAATAAGATTAAAACCAATACAAAAAAGCAGAGACAGAATCCTACGTATACAGATGTCTACTATCTCAAATCTATATAGAAACAGACAGGTGACTACCAAAATGAAAGTAAAATAATTAAACTACAATGGAAACAGAACTATGAACGCACCAGCCTGGTCTACAGAGTGAGTTCCAGGACAGCTGGGCTATACAGAGAGACCCTGTCTTGAAAAACCAAAAACAAAAAAAAAAAAAAAAAAAAAAAGCTGGGCAGTGGTGGCATACACCTTTAATCCCAGCACTTGGGAGGCAGAGGCAGGCAGATTTCTGAGTTCGAGGCCAGCCTGGCCTACAGAGTGAGTTCCAGGACAGCCAGGGCTACACAGAGAAACCCTGTCTCGAAAAACCAAAAAGAAAAAAAAAAGAAGAAGAAAAAAAAACCTATGAACGCAATAAAAATCATCTGCCCATTTAAAATCAAGTGACACTTACTTTTAACAAACACATTAAAGGCAAATAGATTAGAGCTAGGTGTGGTGGCACATACCTTAGATCCCAACACTCAGACAGTACCAGGCATCTCTAAGATCCAGTACCCAGCATCACAAAAATAAACCAGGCATCTCTAAGATCCAGTACCCAGAATCACAAAAATAAACCTATCAATCACTTAAAACCTGATAATAAAGTCTTGAACAGAGAAAATTCCAGGAAAAAAAAGTAAAAAATAATTACCTGTGTTCTGCCTCAAGTGAACTGGAAAGAACATCAGTTTGTGGAAAAGTCGAAGAACGAATGATCTGTTGAGAAATCACCGAGGCATTGCCATTCTCCTGTGGAATTTCATTTTCATCAAAGTTCCTGTTTATATCTCTTTCTTGGTGAGTACTATTGCTGTTATGCAAATTAAATGAGTCGTCATCCTGATTTTTAGGGAATTTAAAAAATAAACAGTGAGTGAGTTCTACCAACAAGTAACAGAACCTGTTTAGAATCTCATAAAAATACAAAAATCTAAATTATTTCACCATCATTAAATTTCAAAGGCATTCTTTAAAATGTATATAAAGCCAAATAGATGAAGATAAAAAAAAAAAAGAGAGAGATGTTCCTGCTGGACTTAGTCCAACACCAATCTGCCTGATTAAGTCTACATGGTATTAGAATTAAAAGTATGTACCACAGTGCCCAGCCCAAAATTTGTTTTAAGTATAGATTTGTGTCTAGGCATGGTATAAATTACATGTACACACCTGTAATTTCAGCCTCTGACTAGTAAGCTAAGGATTATGAATTGCAGGTCAGCCTCCAAAAAAGATTAAGTAAAACAGTAAAACCCACATGTTTTTGCATAAAAATTGAAAAATACAAAATGAGAAACATTTCTGAAGAAAACAAAACAAAAAAACGCTAGCCATACGATGATGGTGCAAACATTCAATCCCAGGACTTTGGAGTAGAGGTTGGCAGTGATGGAGGCAGCAGTGAAGCAGAGAGAGCTCTGTGAGTTGAAGACCAACATGCTTTAAAGAGTACCAGAACAGCCCTGTCTCCTCCAAGCTAGCTGGTTTTCTTTATAGGGAGATAATTTAAGCTGTAATTTCAAAATAGGTTTATTGAGGGCTTATTTACAACAATGTCAATGTAAAGGCACCACTAGGGGTGGTGACAAGGTTGAGCGAGTACAAATTTGTTACCACCAATAAGTCTGAAGGGAAAGAGGAAACAATAGGGCAATCATCAATAGGGAAAGAATCAAGGAAGTAGTCAGCTGAGGACACATACAGGAAGAGAATCAGGGGGGGATTGAGGGCTCTGATCTCACTATCTTTCTATGTCCTGCTGGGGCTCCTCAAACTGAATCTAATGCAAAAGCAGAGCTCATTTCTAATCTTGCAAAGGAATGCAATGATTAAAATCGATTAATTAAAAAAAGTCATAGTTCAGTTATATCTGAACTATGTACAGAGCTGACCTATACTCATGTAACATCACTGTTAACACCCATCAAAAATACTTTTGCCCAAACCAGGTGTGGTGGTATATGTCTGTCCAGTTTCCCAGAGGTAGAGGCAGGTGACTCTGATCCCAGCATTCAAGAGGCAGAGGAAGGCAGATCTCTGAGTTTGAGGACACCTAGTCTACAGAGTTCGTTCCAGGACAGTCTAAATTACACAGAGAAACCTACTTTATATAAGCCCCTGGAATATCCATCCACCCAGAGAGGACAGGAATCTGCTAGCATAGGCTGAGCAGGAGGAAAACCAAAGATGAAGTTCTAATTAGAGTTTCTCAAGGTTCTAAATATTTACCCACATAGCTTAGTAATATGTTAATGTCAAATCAAGAATCACTGCAATTTCAATTACCTTCTCTGAGCCAGCATGGCTTTCATCTTCATGTTCCTCTTCTACTCTGTCCCTTTTCAATGCTTTCAAAAATTCACTCTTTTTATCACTGCGCATTCGCGTCAGTTTAGTTAAACGAGGCTGCTGATTAAGTTTGTCAACAGGCGAAGACGAATTTGAACGATTACACTAATGGAAAATTCAGAAATGCTAATGAACATGTATGTAGCCAGGTCAAACCCAGTTCACCATAATCTCTGTTTCTTACTGTACGTTCACTTATAAGGTAAAACTCATTTTAAAGTAGAGTTCAAAGTAAACTAACAATGTTTATTTTTCTTTGACATTAAATGGGTTAACTCTGTGACAACAATTTTAATTCCACAGAAATAAATCATAATAAGGCTAATTACTTGCAATAAAGTGGATATTAAGCTGGGCGGTGGTGGTGCACGCCTTTAATCCCAGCACTTGGGAGGCAGAGGCAGGTGGATTTCTGAGTTCGAGGCCAGCCTGGTCTACAGAGTGAGTTCCAGGACAGCCAGGGCTACATAGAGAAACCCTGTCTCGCAAAACCAAAAAAAATAAAAAATAAAGTGGATATTAAAGAGCAATAAACCAGTTAGAAATATTGATCCTAACAGAAGATTTTTAAGATCCAAAATTCTGCAGGTAAGAACATAAATTATATATGGTTTTGATATTGCAATATGGGACATAAAACAGCTTAGTACAAAAATAAAGGTAAGAGTCTTTGATCCTAGATTAGTCAAGAAACCCCCTATCTGGGTTTCAAAAAATAAAACTCCCTAAGCTGTCACGTACTCACATATACCTTTGCTTCCACTGCTCTCTCTAAATCACTGTTACTACTACTAGTGTCCACCACTGTCAAAACAAGACTATACATATCCACATTCATAGTCAAGGTCTAACCCTAAAGTAAAACCTCCACATGTATCAAATGAAACTACAATTATTTTAACACTTTCTTAACAACTCTTTGTAATGAATGGGTACATATGGGAGTTCCACTATTTTCTCTGTTGTCTAGAATGCTTAGGAATTTAAATTTCTATTCCTCAAAGCATAATGCTGAACTAAATTCACTGAAGGAAAAAATGGAAGCATCTCATCTTTAACAAATTGATGTAGCTAATTGGCAAACTATCAAGATTTACTTTAATGAATTGACGTAGCTAATAAATTGGTAAACTATCAGGATTTACTTTTAAATACATTTCTCAAGAAATGTTCAGTGGCATACCTCTTTCACTGAATTTGTTGATGGACTAATATTCTTGGCCGTTGACTTAAAAGTATTAAAGTTGCCAACACCATATGTAGATTCATGAGGAAAAGAAGTCCCGACTTTGTTTTCTTTAGTTTGGCTTTTCCATTGTGTAGGCTAAGAAAAACAGAAGACGCAATTGTTACCAAAAACAAATTTATGAAAACAGAGAAACACTAAGCAATGATTACATACAGCTCATAAGTTATTTATATACTACTTTCACCATCTCTCCATGGTCCTTTGACCCTTGTGTCTTTTGTTTTATCTATGTAGCCCACTAGCTAGCCTAAAACTCAAATCAGTCCCTTAATGCTGAGAATACAGGTATGAGTTTCTCTACAAGTAAAATAAAGATTTAATATGCCTAAATCTGGGGCTCAAGAGATGGCTTGGTGGCTCTTACAGACAGCCCAAGTTCAGCTCCCAATATCAACGTCACAATAACCATTAACTCCGCAATCACCTGTAATACCTCTGGCCTCTTCAGGCACCTGCACATACATGATTTAAAAATAATAAAGGGGGCCGGGCAGTGGTGGCGCACGCCTTTAATCCCAGCACTCGGGAGGCAGAGGCATGTGGATTTCTGAGTTCGAGGCCAGCCTGGTCTACAGAGTGAGTTCCAGGACATCCAGGACTACACAGAGAAACCCTGTCTCAAAAACCAAAATAAATAAATTAATTAATTAATAATAATAAAGGGAACCCAGGTGTGCACATGCCTTTAATCTCGGCACTCTTGAGGCAGAGGCTGACCTGTAGATTCTGTAGCCTCATCTACAGAATCTAGGCCAGCCACAGCTACATTAGAGATCTGTTTCAAAACCACAAACAAAATAACACTGATAATGATAAAGGGGAATGATAAGATGCTCAGTGGATAAAGGCACCTGTTTCTGAACCTGTGTCTAATCCCTGGAAACTACAGGTAGAAGACTTCTAGAAAAGTTGTCCTCTGACCTCCACTTGTACATTGTAGCACATGTAAACATAAACAACTACACAAAATAATGTGACTTGTAAACTAATACATTAATCCTTTTTTTTAAGTCTAAATTATGGTTATTTCCAAAACTCAAGAGTGAGAAATTTCCTTTTTATTGTCTTACAATAAAACTCATTAGCACTTCAAAAACTTACAACATGTAGCAAGCAAATATATATTATTGTATCCAACAGATCAGAAATTTTAAGTTTAATTTTCTCCTCTTAAAATACAGAGGAATGCCAGGTGGTGGTGGCGCATGCCTTTAATCCCAGCACTTGGGAGGCAGAAGCAGGCGGATTTCTGAGTTCGAGGCCAGCCTGGTCTACAGAGTGAGTTCTAGGACAGCCAGGGCTACACAGAGAAACCCTGTCTTGAAAAACCAAAAACAGAGGAACTTAAAAAAAAAAAAAAGTTTATATGCACAAAGCTACTTTTTACAGCAGATGGAGACATAAAAAAACAGCAACTGGTCAAAGTGCACAGAATAATTCATTGTAGTGTGACAATTCACAAATGGGACATCTCTGACAAATTTGGCTGCACACAAGGACTTACTTTTGTAGGTGGAACAGCAGGTTTGGGGACTAAGCCTTTATAGACACTCGGACCAGTTCCATTCTTAACTGGCTGTGACTGGAGGTTTCCTGCTACTGGGAATCCAGATAGCTGTAAGTCTTTTGTATTACCTTTCTTAATGACCAGCATTCTTGGAGTTCTAGATTTAGGATTCGGGGGATATTCTGCATAAATAAAGCACAAAACAATGTTATATACAATTTCAAATATTAGGATACAAATCACCCTACCAAACCTTAAAGCATTTTTAAAAAAATAGTAATATCAGCTGGTTTGGGGTTGAAATAATTAATCTGAGTAAATCAAATTCTAGCTTAAGAAATAAAGCTAAAATATAATCTCATAAAATGTAAGAAGTAGGTATTGCTACTTACTGTAGAAGATATAAACAGAAAACCAGAATTAAAATTTATACATTTTTTCTCTTATTCAAAAAAAGAAAAATCTACAAACTTCATGCTAATGATTATAATACAAAAGCTCTAGTTTCCCCTTATGCTAGTTTTAAAATTTTGTCAAAATTTCCTATTATTTTTTAATCCTTTCATTATACTAACAAACTCATAATCAATGAGCAAGGACCAACAGTTCCAATATTTATAAATGTCTATTAATCAACTATAAGTTAAAAATAAAAAATAGTTTTCATAATATCAATTCATTAAAATATTTAACAGTTTTATCTAATTATAAAATAAGACATCATATCATATGAGATCAGGGTAATCAACTCAATCTGCTTTCTAAAGCTAGTACTAGAAATAACTAGTAGATAAATTTTTTTTCCAAGACTACTGTACTTGCTAAAAATATGAAACATTTTCCCTGGAATTTAATCAGTTTGTATGTATGAACAAACAGGTGTCATACATACTTATCATTATCACAATGTAGTATATTCTACATTCCTTATAAAAATTTCTACAAGTTACCAGCTTCACAATTAGAAAATTTACAATAGTTAACTTAGATACAATAGTTAACTTAGACCAAAAATCCCTAAAATAAATCTAAATTAAAATTAGCTCAGAATACTAATGACATTCTTTATGAACTGATCAGCTAGGTAGAAATTTGTGCTGATATCCTGTCCCCAAACTACCAACTTCTTATCTTGGTAACAGAATTATAAGGACTCCTACACTTTGAAGGACTTAGTTCATCTAAGATTCCAAAAGATTAATTGATGTTTCATCTACTACCATGCAGACAGGTGTAAACGAAGGCTTAGAACAAAATGAGGAGTACCTTACCAAATATCATATATGTTGAATTATTAGGAAAAATATCCAGTAAATTTTGGCACCTAAGAGACCTAATAGATTGAAAAAAATACCCTCAAGCATTTAAGAACAAAGAAAACTGTCAAAATATAGTTCTTATATTATTATACATTGAAGAAAATAAAAAATAAAAATGAAGATCTAAAATACAGAAAGAATAACTAATACTAGACACTCAACTGGTTTAGCAATTTTTAGAAAAAAATGTAATAGTGTGAACAAACTACTAATAATAAAAATTAAGAAAAACCCAGGCTCTTAACTGGATATGATTGGTAGCTAAGGCAGAGTTTGGCTAAACTGCTTGTGCTAAAATTGAGACACTGCTAGATTCCTCCTACCAAAAAGGTTCTTGAAGAGTATCATGATGGCATTTATGGTCCCAGCACTTTAAAAAAGGAGACAGGAGATTGCTTGTGTATAGGAGTACCAAACTGGTTTCATTAACACAGTAAGATATCATCTCACAACAGGGGTAGAAAAATTCCTGGTAGTCCATGGTTAGGAGTCAGTGCTCTCAAAAGGGGAGAAAGAAGTTGGAATTATATAAGACAGTAGCTTAGGCTAGAATTTTAAATAGCATCAAGTAACGTGAGGCATAACTGATTTTTTACAAAATACAAATGACTTTAAGGATATCAGACATCAGGCTTTGAAACAGGAGCATTTCAATCAGTATTGATAAGATCTATGTTCACATTCCTTCCCTCAGGCATTCATTCTTTTACATTAAGTTACTTACATTAAGTTAGCCAATAAGCTATACAGAACTAGAGGTGCCAGCAAAAGGGTGATCAATAAATACTGCCAAAGGAAGATGTGAAGGGAAAAGATTCAGTTTAGAATGGGCACAGAGAAGTGTAACAGCTGAGAATAATCTAATAATCTGCCCTGTGGACTCTCAGAAGCAGTGAAATGAAAATGTCAAGATATGATGGAAGTAAACAGAGTTTTTCCAGCCAAAATTACATAATTCACAACCTAGTCTCTTATGTTTAAACAAGAAAGTGGTTTGACAAAAGTTGAAAACATATGAACAAATAAAATTTATAAATATGTCATCATTGATTTTAAAACACAAGATGGATGTGGTGGTTGGTACATGTAGTGGGAGAGACAGGACAGACAGGAAAGACAGGAAGATGGAGGAAGAGAAAGACCATCCAGATTCCGCCACAGGTAGCTATGAATATCTAGGTGGGCAGTTTATATCAATATCAATTGGTTCTGAGTTCATTATGTGGACATTTTGTGGAGTGAGAATTTATTGAAATAAATCTGACTGATAAGTTACAAGCCTCTAGAGTTTTGATTTTCCTTGGTTAGGGGGTTTTGTGACACCTAACCACAGGTAGCAGATGGCAGGGAATGTGAGCAGAGTAGGCAGAAAGAGAATCGCAAGATGGGTGGTTGCTGCATGGGGCTACTGCTACAGGTACATGCCTGAATACCCAAGGCTTGAGAAGTGGAGGGAAAAGTCACAAAGTTCACGTCAGCCTGCACTGCATAATACTGAGACCCTAACTCAAAAAAAAAGGAGTGTGTACGATAAGAACAGTAGGAGGCAGAAAAGACTGAATATACAGATAAATTCGCTTTTGTTTTGCTTTGAGCCTCAAATTGATTCCGACTACAAATTTCACCTTTCCTAAAACTGAATTCCTTGAACCAAGAAATATTCTGGCTATTTCTTCAATGAGTGAAAAAGAATGATGGACTGTCCTATAAAGAAGAAAGGTGAAACCTAAGAAATCACTCTCAGAAGACTAAGTAGCAAAAGAGATGACAAAAGTCCCAGAAGAGGATAAAGAATTAAAAGTGAAGAGAAGCAAATACTGTGCTGTTTTACAAATACATAAGTATCATGATACAGAGAAAAATAGGATTTTGTACATGATTATCAAACTCTAATACTAACTTCTAAGTAGATCTAATCATTGTACAACTTTAGAGTTGGTCTTTCACTTGTAAAAAGAAGTCTTGTATCATAATATAAATTTTTTGGTATTTAAATAACTGATACAAAATACACACTAAAAGGGATATGCTATCTTCAGAACAGCAACAACTCAAAAAGGTATGCTTTTCCTAGAACTTAATGTTAACATATAAGAGTTTTTAAAAAGGCCATGGAGTGGTGGCACATGCCTTTAATTCCAGAACCTGGGAGGAAGAGGCAGGTGCATCACTGTGAACTGGAGGTCAAACAAGACTGTTACACAGAGAAACCCTATCTCAAAAAAAAAAAAAAAAAAAAAAACAAGGCAAACAAAAAGAAAACAATTATAATAAAAATATGTAAAGGCCCACATATATCCTATAAAGCTATTCTGAATAAACTATACAAACATTGCCCAGTTAAGAAAATCTTTTTGACTGGTCTACAGAGCGAGTTCCAGGACAGCCAGAGATACACAGAGAAAACCCTGTCTTGAAGAAAGAAAAAAATGAAAAGAAAAGAAAATCTTTTTGAGACCAGTGAGATAACTCAGCAAGTAAGGACACTAGTCACCACACCTGACAAACTGAGTTTTAATTCCCATGGATCTACATATTGGGAAAACAGAAGCGACTTCTATAAGCTGTCCTCTAACCTCTACATGCACCACTGCCAACAACCACAAAATAATGAATTTTTTGTTGACTATAAAAATAAAAAGTGTAATTCTTTAAAGGAAGCTCTCATAGGGACTAGAGAGATAGTTGGCTCAGTGGGTCAGAGAGCTCACTACACAACCATGAAGACCAAAGTTCAAACTCTTAATACCTACATCAAGTTGATGTGACCCCAGGTGTGCCTGTAATCCCAGCATTGTGGGGAACAGAGACAAGAGGACCACTGGCTCTTACTGGCTGCCAGCACTGCTCCAGATTCAGTGAGGTAACCTGCCTCAAATAATGTGGTGAATAACAAAGCAGAAACCCCAGATTCTCTTCTGGTCTCTGTGACCAAGTACGGACCTAACCTGGGCTACATAGTTAGACTCTGTCAAACACTCCGACATTCTTATTGAAACAATGATCTGTAAGTAATGGAAGGAATGATAGACAATTTTTAATTTGCACAGCTACATTCATTTTATTTTTTGTCTCTTTACATTATTTCCCAACTCCTACAAGCATTAAACTTTGAGATTCAAATATCTCAGATCTTTGTCAATTGTTAAAACTTCCTTCCATTCAAGAATGTGTTTGAAATTTTCATACTATTTTTTTCCAACGAGCCTCCTAAATAACTAATCTTACATAAGTGACTTATGGTCTTGTCATGTATGCCTTCTTTATACCTACCAATGCAAAAATTAGGTTTTAATTTTTTTAATACAGAGACACTAGTAGGGGAGCACTGGCTAAATTTTTCAAGAAAAATCAGAACATTGCTTCAAATAATAAACTCAGGTAGCTGGCATAGGAAGACTGAGCATTTGAAGACAACCTGGCTACAGACCTTGAACATTTCCATTCATTGACCATCTCTCTCTGTCTTTCAATACCGTCTTCATAGAGTGACCCACTGCATACAATCTGATTCTATCACTGTATTTATTACTTCCTTTCTGGTCTACTACTTACAAGTTTCATTTCTGCCTTTTAATGATTCTGTAATTCTTTTCACTTATAGGATATGAACATAGCAATTGATATTGACCACTTGTGTCATGATAAGACTTATGAGTAAGAAAACAAAAGCAGTAATTTCGTGTTTTGTGATCATCCTCATCTTTCAGATAAGAGAATTAACTCAAAAATAAAGAAATTAAGTTATCTATTGTGTATCTAAATAACCAGTACAAGATCTAATGCTAGGACCTAGATCGAGCTGATTACAAAGCCAGTAGTCTTAACAACTATACTGAGAGAAATAATGGAAATTCAGATATTCACATATCAGTTATTTTCAAAATGTTTAGTACTTTTGTTTGTTTGTTTGTTTGTTTTTGCTTTGTTTGGTTTGGTTTGTTTTTTTCGAGACAGGGTTTCTCTGTGTAGCCCTGGCTGTCCTGGAACTCACTCTGTAGACCAGGCTGGCCTCGAACTCAGAAATCTGCCTGCCTCTGCCTCCCAAGTGCTGGGACTAAAGGCGTGCACCACCACCGCCCGGCTAATGTTTAGAATTCTTAACTAAAAATATTATCTGAAGGTCCAGATAAAAAACTTGCAGTGTATTTATTTCCAAGTTGAGCCAAGGCTAGCTCTGAGTTGAAGCTACTTTAAATTCCTGTCTTAATAGAAGGATCAATTTAATGTATAAATGCACGAAGTAAAAGTAAGTAGCATTTGAAGTATATTTTCAAAATAATTTCAATTTTCCTATGACAATAATGACAATATATCATACTCCAAAGAATCTACATCAAGCAATTAAATTAAATTCCTATTGTGAACTTATTTTAACAGAGAAAAACAATCTGCTAAAGATTACTTCTTAAAAAAAAAAAACATAGACACTGGATTTTGCTGGGTTTGACTGCTTCTATTTAAAAATCTGTTTTGATCTGCAGCTGTCTTAATCAGTCAAGTTTACATTAGTATCAACAGACATGGTGACTTTCCTTTAATGAGATTTCTTGCTTTATTCATATAAAGAATACACTTAAAGATACTTCACAAGCCATGTGTAATATCATACACCTATAATTACAGAGCTTTGAAAATACAGACAGAAAGATCAGCAGAATCAAGCCCATAAGACCCTGCTTCAACATAAGTAGGGGCAAGGGAGAAAGGAGATACAATTGAAATGTCTTTCTTTTTTTAAATCTACATAATACTATTTCATTCCTCAACCTATATACTTCAGGCTATGTTCCAGTTCTCTAGTTAATGATAAAATGAGGTTTTTTGAGTTTTGTTTTGTTTTTGAGTGGTGGCAGTAAGATGTCGCTAATATGTTTTAATTTAGAAGGCTAAAGACTGCCGGGCAGTGGTGGCGTACACCTTTAATCCCAGCATTTGGGAGGCAGAGGCAGGCGGATTTCTGAGGTCGAGGCCAGCCTGGTCTACAGAGTAAGTTCCAGGACAGCCAGGGCTACACAGAGAAACCCTGTCTCAAACAAACAAACAAACAAAAAAAGAAGGCTAAAGATTCTAATAATGTGCCTTATACAAAAAGTGCTATGCCAGCTATGAACAATAATCACAGATAGTCATCATATTATTATATACAAATATAAATGTTGACCAGAAGACTCTATTAATTAAAGAATTATTCTTCCGTGACTTAAGAACAATTCTGGTGATATGCTATTGGCACATAGCAGTCATCAGGACTTCTGAAAATTGCAACATCTATTGACAGGCACTGTATCCTCAGTTGCTTACACATACACACTCAGCTTTCTTTCTCCTTCATTGTTCCTCAACTCTCAAAGTAACACAATCATTTTAAAATTCCCATTACACATTGCCAAGTATCTTGAATTGCGATTTTAGCATCTTGTTATTAAGAACATAGATATTACTTAATAGTCATTAACCTTTTTTACCAAATACAGCTTTGATACAGGTTAAGACAAAAACACTATGGAAGTCCTAAGTATATAAGCTTGAATGCAGATGTCCCCAATAAAGCCAGCTAAATCCTAAGTAAAAATAAACTGTAATAACTTTATTTTAAATAACTTAATTTCCCTCAAATTGTTTTTAAATTTGAGTATTATATTAAAGATAGCCCATTTACAACTGACAAAGTCATAGTTTGGGAAACAATTTTTTTCACTTTGTAAATACTAAATTTTTGTTAGTAAATTTTTGCTTACCTGGTAGTATCATTAGAAAAGTTCTACTGAAGTCTTTGCTAAAATCCTTTCATCTTCCTCAGGAACATAGCTACTCTAAATGTTGCAATGAGGAAAAGCATACTTGGGAACCCAGGGTGTAAATGAGAAAGGAATAGAGTGTAGTGTGATACAATGAAGAGTTTCATTGTCTTCCTATGGGAAGCACTCAAAATTTAACCATTAACCATTCCACAATTAACCTTTTATTTTTAATGCAGACAACATATCTTAGTTTACATTAAACAAGAGTTTACCTCCCCTTTAAATATCTTTTCAACTCGATTCCAAATCCTTAAATCAACTCAGAAACAACAAAACCAAAATCTTTATATACATTTAGTCTAGTTTTCAAAGCTGTCTTTGTCTTTAAATCATATCTAAGATTAAGCCAACCAAGGACAGTACCACAATAGTATCTTATAGTTTATGACAAATGCTGACATTCATGATTTTTAAAATTTACTTGCATTCCACTAAAATCCAAATCATCCCTAATTTCTTAGAGAGTCTATTTAACACTTTTCAGGTGATTCTATATTCTTATGCAATCAGTTGTTCCCAGAAAAACTGAATAATAAGGAAACATACCTAAGAGAGGAGCTTGGGAGATTTTTTTGGTTGGGTATGTGTGTGTCTGGGCGTGTAGGCCTGGGGAGAGTGGTAGAAATACTAATTTGCAATACAGAAAAAACAATGCCATTCACATGGTTCTAACAAAAATGTATGACCACCCCCTCCCCCCACCCTCAAAAGACATTAAGAGGGAGAGCAAAAGAAAACAAAGTAATTCCCCAGTTTCACCTCATAAATATAATTAAGACCAGAACGGAAAGTGGCAAAGTTTAAAATAATGCCATTATCATTAGGAATAGCATGCTCTCATAAGCCACAATCCTTTTATATAGTAAGTTGTTGGTTTTCAATTTAAATATTACAAATAAACATGTCTACACAGTTTAAAATGGATAGCACTTTTAAAGTGGTATCAAATTCAAGTTTATTTTTCAGAAATCTTTTAAAACTTCATTATTTTAAACTTCACTTAAATCTTTTAAAAGCTTTCTAATTTGTACTATGAGTCCAGTTTCTTCTATAAGATATTATCAAATTAAACTCAGCAGTTTTAAATGGGAGTTATTTGCCAGAAATTCGTTAAGCTTTAAAAAAAACTATCAAATAATGTCAAATATAGACTAGTCAAAAGAAAAACTATACAATTAAACAGTCTATACACAACCAATTTCATATATAAATTAATTTCATATTACAATGACTAAAAGTACTTATTTTCCAAGTTAGCAAAATTTTAATTACACAAAACTAAAAATTTAACTATATATTAAATTGTCTGAGATTATTAGGCTGCTCTAAAAACTTCATTAACCACAAATAATTCTCAAAAAGATCAAATACATAATGTCACTAGCATGTGTAAATTAAGTATTTCAAATCAAATTTATACCCCAATCTTTCCTTTAAAAGATATTACTTTGGTAGCTAAGCACATCAAATGCAGTTATTAAAGAGTTTTACTGTACCCTATTTTGTACTCTTTTAAAAGAGTACAGAAAGAGCCTAGAAATACAATATATTCTGTCCCTCAAAAATTAAATAAAACATTACTTACCCCATACACCCGCAGCTAAAGATTTATTCTGATTTGGTTCTCTCTCATATTCAGGATTTAATGATGGCTAAAAAAGAAATTAAATTTTAAAATGTAACAGGGTATATAAGAGTTTCACATATCCAAGATCTTTTAAAACAATCAGTTATACATTTTATAATTGATGAACATGAATTAGCTATAATAACTAATTCTCCATAAATTTTGCATTCAATTTTCTCTGCTAACCATTGCTAGTTGGAGACAAAGAGAATCTTTATCTTAACCTAATTGCCTGAGAAACATTTGGAATAAACATTTGGAACACGGACACAAGGGCTGGAATGTAGTATAATGGTAGAGTGCTGGTCTAATACATGTCAGGCCCTGGGTTAAATATTCAACACCACCAAAAGACAAAAAACCCAAAGAACCCAGATTGAATATTGAACTTAGGGCCTGGCCAACCTATAGCAGCTGCTATTTAGGAAGTATAGGAAATAATGACTTTAGTCAAGTAGTTCAAGGCAGGATGATCAAGAGAGCAGTGAATGAAAACCCCCAGACAGAAGTATAATACTTTCTGCACTATAGAAAGTTATGACCAATGAGATGAAAATTATACTATATGTCAATTATATAAGGTGTTGTATCAATAGACTGGTTCTGTTAAAACATACATTCTGAACACATGAGATAATGAGGCAAGAGAAATTCAGAGTGCCATCCCAAGTATATAATGAGATTAAGGACAGTTTGGGATATAGGAGAGAGCCTGTCTCAAAGGAATAATAGAAGTAAATAGGATCGATTGCTACCCAGCTTTTTCTGTAACTTGCATAAATAAACCCTGTCTCAATAAAGTAACAGAAAGAAACACACACACTCCCAAAGCAAAGTACGACATTTTTTCAAGAGATGTTAGGAATTACTCAAAAGAGATAAAAAGCATTAATGAGTACTCTAAAGCTAACCTTGGGAGATGTTTACACTCTAGAATCCTAAGACTTACACTATTATATCAGGTTACTACCTGGCAACACAGCCTGTTTTCCTTAAGAAAGATGAATAAAATGAATCCAGGTACAAATTTTTTTAAATATACATAGAAATGAATTATTATTATTAGCCCACAAGAATGTGTATGTATACCAGCATAACTAAATCCTTCACAGAAACTAAAACAGAATTAAGTTTATTTGTTGGCTATATATCCTTTTAATTATACTACAGCATTAAATACACTATGATAAATTATATAGTTTATAAATATATTTGCACATATACATATATATAAACTATGCCTATATTCCAGGTCTGAAGTTATAATAACTGATTACGACTATCTTAAAACTGGAGGTGAGGGGTAATATAATGTAATGGCAATTGGGGTAGGGTGTTTTTATTTTGGGTAGAGAGTTGAAATGGAGTCTCATTCTGCTGTAGCCCTGGCTAGCCTGAAACTCACTATGTAGACAAGACTGGCCTCAAACACAGAGGTGAGCCTGCCTCTGCTACCATGCCGGGCAGTCATTAGTTTTTACTAATAGCTTATTTTTCTTACTATGTATGTTTACAGGGCTAACCATTTAGTATTGGATAAACAAATGGTACAAGTAACATTATAAGGACTGAACAGGGTATATTTGCATATTTAGAAACTCTCTCTCCCCTTTCCCCGACTTCCTCTGTTTCCCCACACCTCTCAACAAAAGGCTGAAATGTCAGAGAGAAGACTGTTTGCATTGGTTAAGGGGGAAATTATATAATTTTATTATGATCCCATAAAACACACACACATGCTTTTTTAAAAAGAGCTTATAATATGTGTTTAATTCACTATATTGTTTAATGCATTGTGAGAGAACACTATTATCCCCAGTCTGATTGTGTAAGTTAAATTTTATGGTGATTATGAAGTGAAAAAAACAAACCATTCAAATGTAAGGTACAGAATCTTTCACTGTTACTTGATAATATCTAAAACAAATCAATTACTATTCATTTTTTATAAGCACTCTCCTGCCTCAAGTCCAGTATGTCCACTTTTTCCCTTCAGCTACCTGAAACACAGCCAAAAAATATCCAAATACCTTATCTTCAGTTATCAAAGCTTCCAATTCAAAGCATTACATTTAGAAACTAAAATCCTTGACACTAGACTCAACCTTTCTTCTTCGAGGGTTTTAATTTTAGTGGTGCTGGGGACTGAACCAGGGCCTCTTACACAAGAGAAGCACATGTCCTACCACAGAGCTACATATACTCCTAGTTTCATAGTGCTGACAAGGCTTGTTTCTGATCAATTAAGTCCCAGATTCAATGTTACATAGAAGACTCTTGACTTCCCTAACCAAAATGGCTACTCAGTTCACTTTCTCTTCATATTCTCTGAAAAATGCAAATTAATTTTTTCATTTAATGTTTTGAGTCTTCCCACCTGAATAAGAGCTCAATAAGAAAAGTTCACCTGTCATATTAAACTGTACAGTCATGAGCAGCAACAAAATCTTATAGCCACCCAAATAATATCACAGTAGTAATAAATGAATGTAAATTTTAAATTATCAGGAATGACTCAGAGCCAAGCACAGTGGTTAGTATACACCTATAAACCCAGCAATTGGAAAGTAAAGGCAGAAGGATCAGTTCAAGGCTATCTTCAGCTATATAGTAAGTTTAGACCTAGACTACACAAGACCCTAACTCAAACAACAAAATCCCCAAAGTTCACTGGGTCACTTTTCTGTAACTTAAGAAGAACAGTGTTTAGAGAAGACACATACTGAGATTAAGGGAAAGGAAAAGATGAAAAATCTGCTTTCATTAACTCAGGAGGAACACATGAGCCCTGAAGTTCCAGACCAGCATAGCCTGGACAGTCGATTAAAAACTCATTATCAGCAAAATCAACTAGCAAAATGCCTTTTCAAGACAATGTATGTATACACATTTACATGTATTTTTTTTCTTTTTTCTTTTTTCTTTTTTTTTGGTTTTTTTCGAGACAGGGTTTCTCTGTGTTTAGCCCTGGCTGTCCTGGAACTCACTCTGTAGACCAGGCTGGCCTCGAACTCAGAAATCCGCCTGCCTCTGCCTCCCAAGTGCTGAAATTAAAGGCGTGCGCCACCACCGCCGGGCTTACATGTATTTTTAAACACACATGAAGTAGAGTTTATGAGGTATTTAGTAAGCGCTCATGAGGCCACTAGTTCTAAGGTATTCAATTTTCTATAAAAATTAGATTAAAAAAACAACATAAATATGCCGAAAGATTCTGGAAGAAGTGGGAAGAAAGGAGGAAGGAAACCAGTTTAAGGCAGCACTGGTCAACAAAAAAATCCCTTTCAAGTGGCCAAGGAGACAACTCAGGAGGTAGAGGTACTTGCCCTCCAACTCTGTATGAAGTGGCTCACGCCTTTAATCTCAACACTTGCCGGGCAGTGGTGGCACACGCCTTTAATCCCAGCACTTGGGAGGCTGAGCCAGGTGGACTTCTGAGTTCGAGGCCAGCCTGGTCTACAGAGTGAGTTCCAGGACAGCCAGGGCTACACAGAGAAGCCCTGTCTTGAAACCGCCCCCCCCACCAAAAAAAAAAAAAGAAGAAGAAGAAAAAAAAAATCTCAACACTTGGAAGGCAGAGGCAAAGAGACAGGCTCTGTGAGTTCAAGGCCAGTTTGGTATATACTGTGAGTTCCAGGGTAACAAGAGCTATGGTAAGACCTTATCTCAAAATATTAGTAATAAGGAAAATGTTTAGGACACTTTTTATCATAATTTCAAATTATTTATTATAATTTATATTAGTGGTCATGGCTAAATACTTTAAAAAACTAACAAAGAAGGAGCAATGGTCTCAGAAAGCACAGTTAACTGGTATAGAGAGGTCACTGTGAAGAGAAGAAGATGCCTGCCTATACTAGCATTCTCCTTTGATTCCTTTTATTCTATCTGGACCCCAAGCCCACACTGCCCACATTTTTAGGCTGAGTATTGCTCCTTAATCTTAATCCTCTTTGGAACTGGCAACCTGGTCTACATGACAAGTTCGCAGCTATCCAGTGCAACCTAGTCTCAATAAAAGTCAAACACAAACACACTGTGGTCTGCACACACATACAAACTCAAACACAAAATTAAAAGGTAATAAAAATCAGTGATTCCTTATAAAATAAAGAACCAGATAACAACTCATGCTTGAATTCAACTCAGCCTGGGCATGAAACCCTTACTCAATACAAAATACCTGCAACTGGACAAGCACCTGTTAAGATGACCCTACAGAAAATTAACTGTACTAATTTTAAAAAACACTCGAGGAGTGCCTTTATACTAAAATGGCACTTGCAGAAACATCATTTGTATTAAAATTATGAGAAACTTACAAAATCCTCAGCCTCAAACTGTCTGCGTTCTCTTTTGTCTTCTTTCCTCCCAGTTTCATTGTCAGGGATGTTGTTTTCATGTAGTCCTTGGCTTTTTCCAGAATGGAAAATACTGCTACGAGAACGGGAATTTCCACCATGGTATCCCCCACGATGATTTATGTTTTCTGTACCATTTCTGCCATGCGTACGCCATCCATTTTTTTCTTTCCTCCCAAAATTACCTTTATTTGATAACAGTAAAGTAATATAAATTCAAAGATAGTTACACTTAACGACTGAATAGCAATCAAAACATCCTAAAGATTATGAAAAAAAAAAAATCATGAGTTCTATATTATTCCTTAGAACATTACCTCCATTAGGACGTCCAATACCAGAATCAAAGCCATCCGAAGAATTGTGTCGTCGACGACTCACATCATAACGATTTTCTGTCCATGAAAAATTTTCAGAATGCTTCTCAAAATTCAATGATGACTGCAATAAATACAAATACATTTATTAAAACTAAATTTAACTTTAATACCAGTAACACCAATTTATTTCTAATAGTTTAAATGGTTAATAATGCATCCAGTTACTTCCAAGATATTTGAAATATGTATGAAAATTAACATTGTTTGTCTCTTTTCTTCAGCTTTATAGGAAAAAATGTACATTTTCTTGAAAATTTCAAGAACTGCATCTATTTTTCCAGTAATAATAGCAACAATAAAATATTCCAAGAAAAGCAAGTTAAAATGTGCTCTGATTTTTCTTGTAACAAAGTAAAACATTCTGTACTACATTCTATTTGATTTAAACATTTTCATTCTGTTTATTTCTACAGCAAGAGAAATTGTCAGCTCGGTGACACACACCTTTAATCCCAGAAGAGGCAGAGGCAGGTGGATCTTTTTGAGTTCAAGGCCTACAGAGCTAGTTCTAAGACAGACATGGCTACACAGAGAAACCCTGTCTTGAAAAACCAAAACTAGGAGAGAAGGAGGAGAAAGAGGAAGAAGAAGAGGAGCAAGAGGAAAAGGAGGAAGGGGAGGAAGAGGAGGAATAAAAATTGTTGTCAAGTAAGTGTGAAACATTTTTAATTTTCCTAGACTCTTCAATAAAGTAGTAAGTACAAAAGAAAAGGAAAGAACACAGAAAACCTATTACAAAAATTAGAACTACAAAGTATAAGCTACTTTATAATGGTTACTTAATAAACATATGTGAATGATAATAATCACAAGCAAAATTCCCAACTTCAAAAACGATGTAAATAAGTAGATCTATACATCATCAGAAATGTAAGCTAGGTATAAGAGTCTGCTCGTCTTTCTTTCCTTTCCTGTCCCCTTTCCCTTTTTCCCCTTTCTCCCTTTTTCCCCTTTCTCCCTTTTTCCTTTTCCTTTCTCCCTTTCCCCTTCTCCTTTCCTTTTTTTCTTTTCTTTCAAGACAAGGTCTCAATATGTATCCTTAGTGGGCCAAGAAGCCTAGAAGATGAGGCTGGCCTTAAGAGGAGGAACCGCCTTTAAAAAGATGTGAAATCCATGAACAACAAACAAGAGAAGGCAGCTCACACTTGCCTAGGTCTATAGAAATAAAGAAAGAATGGCTAAAAAAAATTTCTAAGGAAGAAAAAAAATGTAAATAAACCTTAAGACCATGCTGCTAAGCAAGACCATCTCACTACCTCTGCTAAGAGAACACCTCTGACATGTGAGTTACAATGACTCCATAGTCTTACCAAAGACTTGAAAGCAAAACACCTACTTAGCCTTGCAGATGAACAGGTAAACTGGTAAACAGGGCAAAAGGCTTTGCATCTCTGCCTTCACAGTATCCATCTCCTTTGCTGCCTTTACCTTTGAATTCCATCTCTGCTCAACTATCCATATAGATATCTTAGTCATTTAGAAAATGTTTATCCTAAATTGGCTATACAGATTGACACAATGAAATCCCCAACTTTTTTCTTTTCCTCAGATTAATGAGGATGAAAAGAAGGTAACCAAACCTTTTGAAGATTCACAGGGACATCATAACTCTGTGCTTACATATATGGAAGGTTCCATGATACCCCATCCCAGACCACCTAAGTAAAACCTGAAGGTCTCCACCTAAAACTACAGAGGTATGCCACCAATCCCCTGTCTGTATGATACTGGGAATTGAACCAGAACATCATGCATGCTAAGCAAGTACTCTACCAACTGAACTACAACCCCAATCCTTATGTAATATTTTTAAATAAATACAAAACTACTCAATTTTCTTAATACATCCTTAATATACAACTAAAACAGGGTGAAAATAAAAACCATCTGAAAACTTAACCATCATCGATAAAACCCTCTATCATGACTTTCCAACAAAAAATTATCTAATATCATCTATTAATACCTATAATGGGAGCCGGAGAAATGGCTTGGCGATTAACAAAGAGCACTGAATGCTCTTCCCGAGGACCCAGGTTCAATTCCTAGTACCCACATGGTAGCTCAAAGCTGTCTGTAAATCCAAGATCTGACATCTTCACACAGACATATAAGCAGAACAGGAAAAAAAGAAAAAGAAACAAAAAAAGACCTATAATAACATTCAGGAGTGGTAGTACATGGCTGTAATCCCAGTACTAGCAAGGCAGAGGGATCTCAGTTCTAAGACAGCAATAGCTACAGGGAGACCTTGTCTTTAAAAAAACAAAAAACAAAGACTAAAACTATTCAATGCTGCTATTGGATACATGTAGTTATTAGGCACTTGAAATAACACTGGTTCAAGTTAAACTTCACTGGTTTCATATTTAACTGGCTCATGAAAGGATGTCTACTATATTCACAGTGAAGAATCTATGTTCTTTACAAATAACTATCAAAGATACAATTTAAGAGATGTGGAAAAAACAGAACCTAAGTAACTGAAGCAAAAGCCAGATATGGTGACAAATACCTGTAATCTCAGTATTGGGGATACTGAGGTAAACAAGCTTGGGTTATGTGATGAATATAAAACCTGCAGAAATTATGCAACAAGATCTCATCACAAACAGAAAAAAAAACTAAAGTCAGTATAAGCTTAATAATATCAAAGCCAAATGAATCAAGCTAAGCATGGTACTCCACACCTCTCAATGCTTGGGAGGCAGAAGATCACCATCTGTGAGTTGCAGCCAGCCTGATTGTTGAGTCTAGGACAGCCAGGTGGGGTTGGTGAGACCATAGCTGGAGAGATGATTCAGCTATTAAAAGCACTAGCTGCTCTTATAATAGAGGACCAGGGTATAATTCCCAGGACCCAGATAGTAACTTTAACTCCAGTTTAACGTATATGACCCGCTCTTCTGACCTCCATGGGCACCAGACACACAGGTGGCAAATAGAGACATTCAGGCAGGCAAAATATTCATACACAAAAATTTAAAAACATTTAAAAAAAGTTTATAAGCCATTAATTATTTAGACACAAAAATAAGAAATCTTGAAGTGGTTGTTTATTAATTTAGTGCTTGCCTAGATTGTGCAAGGCATGAAGTCAAGTTTCTAGTCTCACACCCACGGAGTGGGAAGCAAGGTAAGGACCAGGGACCACAACCTGCACACAGAAAGCTGAAAGACTTTAATCATGACATACCTCCACAAGGGACAGAATGTTTTAGAAATCTTAATTTACTTCCATTAATGAGTTATTTATTTCCATTAACAAATTAAATGTCTACCTACAGAGAAATAAGAACAAGTTAAAGTGACAAATTGTGTATGAATATCCCATAATGAAACTCATTAACTATAACTTCATAAAAAGTTCATTTACATACATATGCTTAAGGGAAATTATTTTTTAGACTCATCCTTTGTTTTTATTAGCATTTTTATTAGCATATATTAATTCTATATAACGATGGGTTTCATTATGGCTTTTTTTTTTTTTTTGGTTTTTCGAGACAGGGTCTCTCTGTGGACCCCTGGCTGTCCTGGAACTCACTCTGTAGACCAGGCTGGCCTCGAACTCAGAAATCCGCCTGCCTCTGCCTCCCAAGTGCTGGGATTAAAGGCGTGCACCACCACCGCCCGGCTCATTATGGCTTTCTTACCCTTAAATTTTGATCATATTCATGCCCATCACTCTCTTGTTTCCTCCTATTCCTGCTGATCCCCCTCCCTTTCTACCTTTATGGTTTTGTTGTGGTGGTAGTGACCCAGTGCATTTCATTAAGGTTGCTTTGAGTAGCAAGAGTGAAGGCTTTTTACAGCAGCATGGGCATCTTAACAGTGCTACACCAGTGAAAAAAATGTATTTACATTTGTCTGCTTTATCAGCAACCACTGGCTACCTATACATTCTAGTGAACTTGTGAATCCTTCCCCATTCTTAACACCAGGAGAGCAGGCAAAATCTTGTGTTTCACAATTGATATGAATTCAAGAGTGAGCAGCTATGCCATGCACGGAAGGCAGCATTCAACAATACTCCACTCCTTAAAAAGGCCATGCTTCAGAGTCATGTTCTACTGTCCAAGCTGGCCTGAATCTCCTTGAAATCCGTTTGCCTTATCTTATCCTTCAGATAACAGATGTACACCAAACTCAGTTACAGTCAATATTTTAGTCAGGTCGTTTGCTTTGAAACAGTCTATTATGGAGCTCTGGATGTCCCAGAACTCAACCAGGACGACCTCAAACTAACTCCCTGAACCCCTTGGCCCCCTGCACCTGCAGTGCTGAGCCTTGCCCCTCAAATAGCTTCAGAAGGGTTGGGGGGAATCATCTCCATCAAAGGAGGAAAAAGCATCTTATCATACTCAACATTACCCATTTGTGACTGTTTAAAAGCACCTTAACTAAAAGAAAAACATCTGGCATGCTAGGATGAAAAGAGGAGCTGGTAAGGACACCCATATTACAGGACAAGACATTTAACATTACCAGGTACATTTAGTTATGTGCTATGAGGCACAGCTATTGTGAGGGACAATCTACCACGGGACCAAAGAATCTTTACATTCTTTGCTGAGCCAACCCAAAATACAAGGTCTTAATGATTTTATTTACACGGGAGTCCTATACCTGACTTTCTCAAAGATAAAGAAAAGAAGAAAAACCTATTGGACACTTACCCTATCATTAACAAAACAAAACACCACAACAAAAACAACCTCAAAACTGGAGTGACAAGTGTCCCTTAAGTATTTGCATGTTGGGATGGACCGTCAATCTCTCAACCTTTCTCTAGCTTCCCTCCATAGGCTCGTCTAGATCCAACATTTGGGTTTATATTTTGCAACAATAACACCAAATATTAGGTTACTTTAAGCTGCC
Source organism: Grammomys surdaster (assembly GCF_004785775.1). NCBI lineage: Eukaryota > Metazoa > Chordata > Mammalia > Rodentia > Muridae > Grammomys > Grammomys surdaster. The sequence continues at coordinate 7,759,742 of NW_021604578.1, read as the reverse complement.
TTGAACTGGTAATACATGACTCCAAGCCTATCTTGTCTATCCAGAAAAAGAAAGTGTATCACCTACACATCGCCACCACCCAGCACTTTTCCACAGCTTAGTGGATTCTGGCTGCCTCCTGCTGCTACTAGGAATATTGACAGTAGACTTAATTACATGTTGTACCAGACAAATGAATTTGGTTTCAGCATCAATTAATCAGCATTTGAGAAAAGTGGAACATCATGTGAAAATTCTGGTTCAGCCAAGACTATGTGAGGGCTGATGAGGAGATAACTGGGAGAGGAAATCTACCACGTGCCCACCCTGTGTATCCCCATTCAATTTTTTTTTAAGTGCTAAAAAATGCCAATACCACTACTGCTTTTCCCATGGACCATTTCTTACAGTTGTTTGCATGAATGAACATAAAGTAGCAACCTCCTCTGAAACAAAGAATAAGGTTTTTGTTTGGAGTTCTGGTATTCTAAACAGGGTTTCTCCATCCAGAATTTGCTTTGTAGACCAAGCTGGGCTCAAACTCACATAGAACTAACTGCTTGCCTTTACCTCCCAAGTACTGGGATTGAAAAGTATGCTCTATCACCACCTGGCAAAAACAGGTTTACTATAAATGAAGATTCTAAATACTAGGTGCTAAGGAAGCACCTCCTAGGCCCCTTTCCTGTTGTGAACCTCCAAAGACCTTGGGTAGTAGGACAAACCAGCGGCTGTCTCATTCAGTTTTACTGTTTGCTAGGTCACTAGTCACATACTTTTCTCCTACCTAAGGCTCTTTATGTCTTCTACTAACATTCCAAAACAGCAGAAGTATGTTTATTTGTTTGCAAAAAAGATACAATGCAAAGAATTTTCAAAGTCTCCTGAAAAATTGCCAGTGCAGTAAAATACAAATAAGAAACAAAAACTGTAAGAAGACACAGGAAGTTGATATTCAAGAATATGACTGTGGAGCTGAAGAGATGGCTCTGTGGTTGTACTGACTGACTGTTCTTCCAGAGGTCCTGAGTTCAAATCCAGCAACAACAAGGTGGCTCGCCACAACCATCTGTAATAGGATCCAATGCCCTCTTCTGGTGTGTCTGAAGAGAGTGACAGTGTACTCACATACATAAATCAAATTTAAGAGAATGATTGTCTATATAAAAAAATTCAAGACGGACTAGTGCTTTGTGTCAATTACTGACAGTACTTTCTTAGCACATACAAGATCATGGCCTCAAACTCCAGAACCACCCCACCAAAAGGACTTTTTTTTCCTTTGTGACAGATGGTATAGTCCTGGCTGTCCAGGAACTCTGTAGATCAGAGACTGTCCTGAACTCAGAGATCAGACTGTGTCTGCCTCCTGAGAAATAGGATTAAAGGCATGCTCAAACACAGCCTGGCCAAAGAAAACGGACAAATCTTATAGTGCGTTTACCTACAGGAACTTATGCAGCTCTACTACTTTAGGAGAAATTATTTCTCTTCTCCCAACTTGCATCCCGATTTACAAATGGGTCTCTATAGAACATTAGACCTCAACATTAAAAACTAGTCTTTTCAACACCCCAAAAACTGTTCTCTAAAACAGATCACATTGTAGGACACAAAGCAAATCTTAACAAAGACTGTTAAAAATCTTAACAACAAACAAATGGGTCATTAATGAAAAAAAATTTGATTCCTAGGATTAGGAACTGGGGCTACAGTTCCTAGAGTAGAGTGCTCATCAGCAGATTTGATCCCTAGTATGCCGAAATGGACACAGGAAAGCACATTAACAGTCCCAGCACACAGGAGGTGGAGGGAAGAAGCCAAGAAAAAAGTAAAGGTCATCTCTCAGCTAGAGTTTGAGGCCAGCCCGTTTATAAAAACAAAAAATGGTTTCTTCTATTTTCTCTGAACACTACATACCTCAGTAAAAATTTACATAAACACACAAAAAAGTCTACATAGTACGTCATGTCACACAAAGATACTTCAATTAATTAAAATACTAGTCTGAATTTTGAGATTCTCTTATCCTACTTAAATACTATTAAAAGGTATTTTCAATACAAGCCTGCTTACACTGTTAGGTGTTCCAACAGTCTTACTATAACTATAACCACTGCTTTTGCTGACCCAGTGTAATGGACTATACTAGGAGACTGAGACAGGAAGACTGTAAATTTGAAGTTAGCCTTAGATGCAAACCAAGCTGGTATACTAAGTAAATTTGAAACCACTCAGAGATACACAAAGATCTTGTATTTTAAAATAAATAAAACTTCAAAGTATTAATGATACTCTTGATAGCCATTTAAGAATATTAAAATACAGCCGGGCAGTGGTGGTGCACGCCTTTAATCCCAGCACTTGGGAGGCAGAGGCAGGAGGATTTCTGAGTTCGAGGCCAGCCTGATCCACAGAGTTCCAGGACAGCCAGGGCTATACAGAGAAACCCTGTCTCGAAAAAACAAAACAAAAACAAAAGAATATTAAAATACAAATATGCAGTTTTCACTTCTAGTAGAATTTCATCATAATGTGTTCTGTTTTAAATTTTCTACAACCAACATGCCTTTTGCCCTCCTTTCTTGCTTTTTTCTTCCAATGCAGGAGACTGAGCACACTATACAAGGCCTTGAGCACACTATACAAAGGGCCAGCCAGCAAGGTACAACTCTAGCTCTTTTTCTAACACTTACCACTATGAAATACTAGTAACCTGTTCACTGGGATTGCTTATCTCGTCTATATTAAAGGTAACGAATGAGATGGGGTCCTTCACTGACCTAGAACTCTCCAATTAGACTGTGCTGACTCAAGGAGTTCCCAGGGACCCAGCTACTTGTCTCACTCTCCCTCAGTGCTAGAATTAAAAAGGTACAGACCAGATTTTCCAGGATGAATATTATCAGGTCCTCATACGCCCACAGCAAGCCTTTTACCTAGAGTATTTCTCCAGCCCAAAATGCTTTGGTTTTTGTTATTAATGTTTAAGATGGCCTCACCATATATCCCCCACAAGGTGGCCTAGAGCAGAACTTGGTATATAGACCATACAGACCTTAGATTCAAGAAATTTACCTGCCTCTACCTCCTAAAGAGCTGAAATTAAGGACACGTGCCACTGTACCTTACTGAAATGTTACTTTTACTACAGACCAGATCCAACTAGGCTAAATGAGTGAAGGTGCTTCCTGCCAAGAAAATCTGAGTGGGTCCTTAGAACCCATGTGGTATGAGACAACTCCACAAGTTATCCTGACCTCCACATGCACACTGAAGAAAGCAAACACACACACACACACACACACACACACACACACACACACAGAAATGGGGGGGGGGGCGGCCTTAGGGGAAGAAGGGGGGGGGGACGGGGAGGGAGAAAGGGAGGGAGGGAAGGGAAGGAGGGAGAGAAGGAGAGAGGGAGAGAAGGTATAGGAAAGAGCGAGTGGGCACTGCTCTGTTAAGAGCACTTGCTCCTCTTCCAGAGAATACACATAGTAGCTCACAATCATCTGTAACTCTAGTACCAGGAGATGAGACACCCCTCTTCTGGCCTCTGTGAACACCACTGTATGTACATGGTACACAATCATACATGCAGACTCACATATACATAAAAGTTAAAACTGGGGAAAAATATTAACGGATTCTGAAATAATTTAAAGCAACAGCTTACAAAAAGAACAGAAGAACAACCATAAAAGTATAAACTAGTAAAAAGGCAACTGAAACGTGTTTTAATTAGATCTATCTATATGCAAAATCAATTTAAACTACCCTAAGGCACAGGCATAATCAGACCATGTAGTTTATATTTTGACCACATGATGGAGCTAAAATACTATATATCTCAGGCACACTGCCACAGTTATAACATAACCCTTAATTCATCTATCTGTACATCATTGCAAACAAAAATTGAGGACTATCATTATACTGAACTAAAGAACATAATAGTAATCTTTGTTCTACTTACTCAAGATTAAAAGCAGAGACATGAGACAAACAAAAATCCCAGTAGAGAACAAGCACTTACTGACAAACAGAAATCTAAGATTAGTGATAAGATCAAAAAAGAAACTGGAAGGTTATTAAAAAAAAAAAAAAAAAGAAAGAAAAAAAAAATCGCCGGGCGGTGGTGGCGCACGCCTTTAATCCCAGCACTTGGGAGGCAGAGGCAGGCGGATTTCTGAGTTCGAGGCCAGCCTGGTCTACAGAGTGAGTTCCAGGACAGCCAGGGCTATACAGAGAAACCCTGTCTCAAAAAACCAAAAAAAAAAAAAAAAAAATCACTAGAGTGAAGATCGGTGGCACAAGCAGAAACAGGCAGATCTGAGTTCATCAAGACAGTCAGAGATACCTTGTCTCAAAAACAAACAAAAAAACCCAAAACAGAGAAAGAGAGAGAGAGAGTACAATATATGTTTATCTCGATACAAAAAACAAAAGTTTGTATCTGTCCCTTTAAGACAGTAGTTTTCAACTTGTGTGGAAGGGGCCATCATGACCCCTTTGGCAAAACTCATCTCCAAAAATATCCACATTATGACTTATCATAACAATAACATAATAGATTCATGAAGTAGCAACAACAAAAAAAATTCATGATTGTGGGTCACCACAACATGAGAAACTGCATTAAAGGACTGCAGGCATTAGGAAGATTGAGAACCACTGCTTTAGGGTAAGAGAAAAAAAATCTCAAATACAAACTACTTAAGAATTCAGACTGATGACCACACAGATTGATGACTACTCTTGAGAAGAAATGTAACATTTGGTTAGAAAAATCTGGAACTGAACTTGGGTGTCAAGAGCCTATAAGCTCAGCTACTGGAGAACTGAAACAGAAGAATCATACAAGTTCAATACCTGGCTGAACTACACAGAATGTTTGAAACTAACCTGGGCAACTTGATGAGATTCTGTCCCAAAATAAAGAGCAATGGGCACTGTCACAAATATATAATCCCAGAATTTAAGTTTGAGGAAGAAGGTTTGAAAAAATTCAAAGGACGTATTCCACCACAAAGATTCATATGGGCTACATAAAACCCTATCTTTAAAAAAAAAAAAAAAAAAAAGCTTAAATAAACAAATAGTAAAGAGCTCTAGCTAGCAGCGGGGTGTTTGGTGCTTGCCTGGCATGGTTTAACCTTAAGTTTGGGACGGGGAGTTAGCTACACTCAACTTAAACAGAATCAAAATCTATCATCCTGAATGACTCAACAAATTAGTGATACTCCCCATTTTAAGCACAAAGAGCTTACTGCACTGTAACAATTCTCTGCCTTACTCTGGGTTATTAATGTTTAAATAATAAGGTTTACAAACCTTTTTAATGGCAATTTTACTTTCCAATATCCTTTAGTGATAAGCTTTATATCAGTCATAAGACTTCTTACAAATAGAATAAGCCTTACATTACTTTACACAAAAATGGCAAAAGGAAGAGAAGGGTAATCAAGAAATCCATGTGTACAAACTCCAAAATAGGCCTGGGGGGGGGGGGGGTTGCCTAAAGTGGATAGGTATGAGCAACGAGTCTGAGAAAAGGCTCGCACAGATTGTATTAACTATGCATGGGGAAATAAGCACAAAAACAGTAACAAAAATTAATCTAGGTTGGATATGATGGAACGTACCTATAATTTCAGCACTTCAGAAGTAAAGACTGGATTTAATATTTAAAAAAAAAAAAAAAAACTTGAGACCTTGGGGTTAGGAAATAATATTTTTCCTAACTCTTGACCCCTCCTAACCTTGATGGTGGTACTGGCACATCTTAAATTCCAGCACTTAAGAGTCAAGAAGCAGGTGAATCTCTTAGAGGCTAGTCTGGTCTACAGAGAGTTCAAGGACAGCCAAGGCTGTACAGAAAAACTGGCTTGGGGGAAAAAAATACACAAAAAAAAAATCAGGCATAGTGACACTTGTCTTTAAATCCAGCAGCAGGGAGGCAGAGGCAGAGACAGGGTCAGGTGAATTTTTGTGTCTGAGGTCAGCCTGGTAGTGAGTTTGAGGACAGCCAGGAAAAAATCTTGTCTTAAAAACAAAGGAGGTGGGAGGATGAAATTTTAATAATAAATGACTCTCCAGTAAGTCCTCTTCCCTAACAATTTCAAGTCTTTTTGTTAATAGTCTACAAAATGAAATTTTAATCATTTTTCTCTAATTCCAAAATGAATCAATCCTATGTCAAAAACATAGAATAAGTCTACATTTTAGTCCAATTTCACACTAATTAACTATGTAAAAAAAATGAGCAACAACATTCCAAAGAAATTTGTACATCACAGTGAGCTTAGATGATCACTAAGATTCATCTTCAAACTAAATTCTATTGTCTGGGGAAATAGCTCAACACATTTTAAGGGAACACTAAAATCATTCTCCTGAGTTATTTTTAATAAACTTTTATTTAAAAAAAAAAAAAAAAACTACCTGTATACTAAAAGTACTAGATGGCTACCAGACTAAATTAAAGGCTCAGATTAGCTAGCAAGCAAGCATACGATTAAGTCTGGGTAGATTCCTCTACACTACATAGAAACAAAGTAGAAGACAGCTATTTAAGACAGATGGACTGTTTCTAGGAAGGAGTAATGAGTCCAATCTAGAATCTAGATTAATTTGAAAATACTTTTCCTTCTTTGTGGCAATTAAAAGAGGGCATCTTAGAATAAGCTAGCTGTTATTAAACTAGGGGAAATATGGCATCCTTTAACTGTAAATATAGAGTAGAAACAAGTTATTAAATTTGATCTCTGCTATGAAATGTGTTTAGAACATGAAATACTTTTGGTCTGTGTCCCTGTACCTTGTTACAAACCTCCTTAAAAGCTGTAGAAATCCCCAGGTGACAGATTTTTCTTACTCATAATGAGTTCTTTTAATTACTCCAGAGTTTATGCTAATATAATTATGGTAGGCCCACCGATAGCCTGGGAAATTTTTTGAAAGGATTTTCCCAATAATTTATCCCATTCATCTATATCTTTTATAAGGCTAACAAAGTAAGTACTTCCCTGAGTTCTATAAGGCATCCTATGAAATTCATCTAATACATACATGGAAGAGGTTTATGGGGGTTCTGGTTTGTGATCAGTTAGTCAGAGGAGATATGGTTGCACAGACCAGAAATTAGACCTGAAGGAAGAAGCATGATTGAGAACGAAAAGCCATCTTAGGCAGTAAGATAGCCTCAATAAGTCAATCAAACAACATTTAAAGATACCACTAACAAGTCAGCTTATAAGGCTGACTCTCAACCTCTGTTACTCATTCATAATTATATTGTAGGCTATCCAATTGGTGACCACTAAAAAACTGTCTAGTGTATAAGAAAAAGAAAAATCTGGTCAGAGATGTTTTGTATTACAAGTAGTAACAGAATGTGTCCTTCCCCACCCTCTTGTTATCACAGAGGAAAGGAGAAGAGAGAATAAAACAGAGAGGAAAAGAATAAAACAGAGAAAGGGGTGATGGTGTGTGCCTGTAATCCCTAAACTTGGTAGGTTGATTCCTAACACTCTAGGAAACGTATCATATTTTGAAAAAAGATGCCACTTCCAACACCAGTTAAGTCTTGAATGTTAACAAACATAATACACATCATGAACTATGGCCATTCTTATCATGAATTAGTATGTCTTGAGTCAATGTCTCTTCATTTGCCATGTGTTTTCAGGAAACTTGAGACCAATTTCCCCACTGACTGTTTTATGACACTATGTAGCACTGAGCCACCACCTACTCTTCAGTCCTCCTTTAACTGTAGACACGGATTCCAACTACTATAAGAGGTTATATTCCAAGTGAGTAGTCTTGAAGCCAGGGTTCTTTTTCTCTGCCCAACCCCCATTCACAACTTAAAGTTCTATCTATTTCAGATTTTTCAGGCCAAGAATATTGAGGTCCAAATTTCTCTCAGTTGAGCTACCTAATAAATAGATTTTTACAATGGTAAGAAGCACTATTCAAAGGAACTCTTAAAAACACAACATGAGGAAGTTTAAGCCTAACAGTACCCTCAGAAGCAATAGAGATTTATTTGGGCTACTCTCAACAAACAGCAATAAGCTAAACTAGTAAACCAGATAGCAGAGAGAACCAGGCAACTAAGAAGAGACTTCTTCTGAGGTCAGAATAAACTTCAAAGACTGGCCTCAAAAACCACCCTTTATCTAATTAAACTGAGTCAGAACAAGGAGCAATTTATGCCGTAGGGCACTGTTGAAAACACAGCAGTGAACCAGCAATTAATGGAGCCTAGCAGGAGTTGTGATATCAAATGAGGCAGACAGCTTTACAGAGAAATCAGTATGCAATACAGAAGCCCTCAATTTTTTTTTTCATCCCAGAATGACTGTGCCCACGTCCTTAACTCTGGAATATAATCATTTCACTTCTGTCGATAACAGAAGTCAGTAATTAAAATTCAAGGGACAAGAATAAATCTAAAACATGACATTCATGATATTATGATCAAATTAAATATTTGGCAAAGTACTCTGCAAACTTTTAAGGTATACCATGTATGCTAAGGTATCATTACTACTTAACATTTTTTTAAAAGCAAGATAAGTTCAAAGTTACAGAAATTAAAATATACAGACTCTCAACACTAAAAAAGCCACCATGAACAAAAAGATAGGGCATAGAAACTGTTTTCACTTTTCTCTTCACACTGTGACTTACACCCCGGCCTTGTACAGGTTAGACAAGTACTCTTACCACTGAGCCACACTTCACTCCACCCCAAGTCTTCACATTTTGATTACATTTGTGTACAGCATGAGCAAAACAGAGGCAGACAGAAAGGCAGAGATGCAAGGGGAAAAAAGTACCTTTGTTGATGATGGAGGAGTAGGAAAATTAAGCCAGGCTGGAGCAAAGTCATGCTGCGCCATTTAGGTCCAGTCTCTCCAACTCAGTGAAACAAGGCTTCAACACCTCATGGCAAGTCCCTGTCACATAAAAATGGAAAAAAATTAGATCTGTAGTTTCTGACCAAAATTATATCCTTATGCTATGTCTCCCTGAACTTACAACTGGCTGGACATGGCTTTAAAACCCAGCAGTCAAAGCCACCTTAATCTACATAACAAGTTCCAGAACAGCTGTGGCTACACAGTAAGAGACCCTATCTCAAAAGACAAGAAAAAAAACTAAATTACAATGACCAAATTGTAAGATTCTGTTTGTAATTGCTAAATCATAATAGGAGGCCACTGTTTTGAACTAAGTTCCTGAAGTAGACTCCAACAGACCAAAGTAAAATAAAAATGAAGTTTCCCAGCCAAGCAGGGGTGGTACACACATCTTTGATTCCAACACTTAACCTACCCCTAGAGATGCAGGCAGATCTCGAGTTCGAGGCCTACCTAGTCTATATACCAAGTTCCAGGACAGCCAGGGCTACACAGAGAAACACTGGGGGGTGGGGGGTGGGGGGTGGGGAATGAAGTTTCCCATACTAAAATTCCACATCACCAATCTGAAAGTTGCCTGTTGCCATTCCTCCCCTGCATACCCCCTAAAAAAGGGATGAGAGGTGGTAGCCAACTTTCTAAACAGACCAGTTTCAAAACACCCTACTAATGAAGTTCCTCTCCAAGTTCATCCTTGCCCAAAAAAAGCAACCTGATGTTAATCTACTGGTTATCTACTGTCTCCCTAATTTAACTTTTTCTTCTCTTTCCTTCTTCATCTCATATACCTAAAAAGCCTATTTTTTCTATATAAAAAAAGGATTTCTCAATTTCTGAAAGAGCAAATAAGACCCAGTAAGATCTTTAAAATTTTTTTTCTCTTTTCACATAATGAAGTTCTAGTTATTAAAAAGATCAGTAGCAGCTGGGTGTGGTGGCTCACACCTTTAATCTCAGCACTCAGGAGACAGGCAGATCTCTGAGTTTGAGGCTAGCCTAGTCTACATAGTGAGTTCCAGGATAGCCAAGACTAAACAGAAACCATCTAGAAAGGAAAAAGAAAAAGAAACCAGACCCCTGTAATGTTACTGTCATGAATTTAAGGATTGTCATTTGGCAATCCTTCAAAAAAGTTAAACACATAATTAGCCTATTGTCCACAATACCTTTATTCAGTATGCTCAAAGAACTGAAAAGCATACTTAGCAATTTGTATACCAATGTTTACAGCAGCACTTCGCAATCATAAAAAGGTAGAATCTTAAATTTCCATAAACAGACAAAAGAATAAGCAAAATGTGCCGCACAATGAAATTTTAGTCATTAAAAACTGGCATATGGCATGAGCATGCACAAGCTAACTAGCCAGGTGGCAGTGGTGGTGCACACCTTGATAATCCCAGAATTTTAGGAGGCAGAAGCAGGCAGATCGACTTCAAAGCCAGCCTCATTTACAGAGAAAGTTCCAGGACAACAAGAGGTGTGCAAACTGTCTTGGGGGAAAAAAAAAAAAAAAAAAAATATATATATATATATATATATATATATATATATACATACATACACACACACACATATATATAAATATAAAACATGTTAACTAGGAAAAAGGGAAACACAGAAAAAAAAAAATCACACGACTACAGCTATCTCACTCAAGAAATAAATCTAGGGCCGGGCAGTGGTGGCGCATGCTTTTAATCCCAGCACACTTGGGAGGCAGAGGCAGGCAGATTTCTGAGGTCAAGGCCAGCCTGATCTACAGAGTTGAGTTCCAGGACAGCCAGGACTATACAGAGAAACCC
>NW_021604578.1:7709543-7748922 GCF_004785775.1 Grammomys surdaster | reverse complement strand
GAAGGAAGGAAGGAAGGAAGGAAGGAAGGAAGGAAGGAAGGAAGGAAGGAAGGCAGGCAGGCAGGCAAGACAGGCAGGCGGGCAGGCAAGGCAGGCAGGCTGGCTGGTGAGACAGCCCCACTTTTCCAGAGGTCCTAAGTTCAATTCCCAGCAACCTCATGGTGGCTCACAACCATCTGTAATGGGATCTGATACCCTCTTCTAGTGTGTCGGAAACAGCTACATTTAATTTAAAAAAAAAAAAGGAGAAGAAGAATGAAATCTATATCAAAAAGAAAAAAGGATGCAAGAAAAAGATCAGCAAGAACTAGTGGAAGGATGAATGGCAGCCTCACAAATAATACCTTAATAAACAGATCACAGTAAAATTCATTAGTAATGAACTACTTGACAATGTGTGTCACAGAATAAAAAGCAATAAACAAAACCAAGCATTTCTCCTTATTCTACCCCAAAGATGCCTAGCTTCTATATAAACAAAAGAGACTTAGGCAGACAAGATGATGAAAGATTAAGAGTACTTGTTGCCACCCCTAACTATGTAAATTTTAGAACCCACCTGGTAGAAAAGAGTCAATTTTCAAACATTAAACTCTGGTCTGGAAATCAACATGGAATGCAAGTCCCATACCCTCATGAAAAGGCAATCAATCAAATTAATCAATTTACGAGAAAAATAAAATAACTAGCTCAAAAAAAAAAAATCAAGAATGACATAAGGCTGGAGAAATGGCTCAGTAGGTAAAGGTAACTGATGAATTGAGTCCCATCCCCAGGCCCACATAGTTAAAGCAGAGAACAGAGATCACCAGGTTGTGCTCCTCACATGACTATGGAACACATATGAACAAATTAATTGAATTTAAAAATTCAAAACCAAAAATCAGGCTACAAGAGTCAAGAAGAAAATGGTTTATAAACTGGTCCAGTTGTTAACCATGTTCATTCTTTGACATTTGTGAGTGCTAAGGCATTGGTGTGTAAGTACACTCACATCATGGAGAATAGAAGTCTTTCTCAACCATTCTCAATGTATTTACTGAGTAAGGGTTTGAATCTCAATCTCAAAAACTCAGCTGGTCTACCAAGCCAGATTGCTCCTGGGATCCCATCTCTACCAATGGGATTATAGGTGAACTTCCACAATCTCTCATGAATCTGGTCTTTTAAGAATGAAATATGGATGTTGGAATTAGGACTGGTAGCTTCTCATTAGCTTATCCTTGTGCATGATCTTCAGCTCAGCCACCTTGCCTTCAAGCTCAGATACTTTATCTTCTTGACTCATTCTATTCTATTCCACAAAGCTTTTTTATTGACTTAAAATGTTTTTCATTTCTAGCATTTCAGATCATTTTTTCTCCAATATTTCAATCTCTTTAAAAAAAAAAGTTTCACATCTTATACATGTACGATCTTGCCTTTTTTTCTATTTTGTTATTTTCAATCAGAATCTTATTTTCTTTCATCTCTTTAAATGCACTTATAAAAATCATTCTTTTGCATTCTACCTGGAATCTCATGGGGACTCACTCTTCAGATGCCATTACTGTAAGATTAGTAATTTGGGGACAGAGATTATGTTTCCTTCTATTTTCATGTTTCTTAAGTTACTGTGTTGAGACTTATGCCTGTGGGGTTGTTTCAATGCTTGGGATTTTATCAGCTATATTCTATCAGTTAACACATTTGCCTTCTTCAAATGGTACTTAGGTATGGCAGAGTTGAAGTACACAGTTCAGTGAATAGTTTCCCACTTGTGAGTCTCTTTACCACCTGACAATAGAATATGGATATTACCTCTATGCAAATGTCATACTTGCCAGTTAACAACAGTGGCCTCTTTAACCTCAATAGCTGTTAAGAGTTTAAACAATCAAAATTAGTATGGAGTATAATACTGGGATTTTAGTTACTAAGATTATGATTGGAAGGTAAGTGGAATGGAAAAGGATAGGGATAAGGATTGAACTTATTTTGAAAAAAAGTCAAAGTAGGTAAAGCAGTAAGGAGGGGCAAGCTGGGGATACCATTAAAGAATGTTAAAGCTATGGGTAGTTGTAATTAAGAGATTAAAAAAGGAGGGAAGCTGGGCAGTGGTGGCACATGCTTTTTTTAATCCAGGAACATGGGAGACAGGTGAATCTCAGGACAGTCATGGGTATACAGTCTTAGGGGAAAATAAGAGTGGTGGTTACTATTCTAAAGGACCTGGCACACAGATAGCTGCTCACAATTGTCAGTAACTCCAATTTCAAGGGATCTGACTCTTTACAGCTATTCACACACACACAAGGGCCACAGACAGACAAAACAGACAGGCAAACACAAACAAACAAACACACACACACACACACACACACACACATAAACAGACACATTTTAAATCATTAAAGTAGCCTAGGCAACATACATACACCTATGACCCTAGCACTAGGAAACTAGGAAGGAGGATCAGAAGCTCAACTCAAGGTTATCTGCAACTACTCTGTCAGTTTTTGAAGCCAGCCTGGGTTGTATGAGACTTCGTTTACTAAATGCTATATCAAAAAAAAACAAAACACCATGAATACGGAGTGTAACCTTTAAAAGCCAAAGGGAGGCAGGGTGATTCTACTGCTTGGCTAATTTTAAAGAATTTGGTCACAGAACAAACAACAGGTTTTTTTTTTCCTGATATCAAACTCTGATTATAGAAATAAGACCTCCTAGGTTTGCCACTTACCAGAATCATTCTGAAATTGGTTTACAAAAACATATAAGAAAATTATAAAACTGTTGAATTTGTTAAAGGATTGCACAAATACATGCCTAAATGCTCTCCCCTCCAAGAAACAGGAAATTTGTATTTAAACAGGAAATATATTATATTCTGTAAACAGGATGGCCTTAATACTTAATTTGTTAAGACTACTAGAGGGCGATACATAAAATATACTTACAATAGAAACACACACCTAAAAAAAAATTCACAGGGCTGAAAACATAGCTCAAGCTGAGCTAACATTTAACCTTAGTAGTATCATGCATACATATCATGAGATCTTGTTTTCAATTAAAATTCTCCAGAAAGGAAGACAGGGAGGGAGAGAGGGAGAGAGGGATAGAGGGAGGGAGGGAGGGAGGGAGGGAGGGCGGGAGGGAGGGGAGGCAGGCAAAATCTTACAAAGGTGGATGTGAAGCTAAAGAAATGACGTCTACCACCAGTTAAGAGCACTTTATTAAGTACTCTTAATAGGACACAGCATTCACGCTGGCCAGCTGACAATTTGCAATTAATTCAGTACCAAAAAAATATTATTACTAGTTTTGGTTCTGGACAAAGTCATTTACAGCAGGATGACCTCAAACTAGCTAAGTGAGGATAACCTTGATAAACTTCTGATCCTTCTGCCTCTTCTTCCCAAGTATTGAAACTAGTCTTCCTCCACAAGGCCAGGTTATTTGGTGCTGGAGATTAGTCTCGGGGATCTCAGGGCTTTGATGATGCTCAGGAAAAAATAGCAACTGAGGTACATCTCCAGTCCCTTACAGAACATACACGAATTTAAGGTTGAAGCTTCCTGAGCTTCCTTCTTTAATAGACCAAAAGGCCTTGAACTTGAAGAGGCAAGGAGAGTGTTCGTGAAAGGTTTAGAAGAAAGACTGATGGGGGGGGATAATAAATCTCAAAAAAATTTAAAATATGTACACAAATTTATACTTACTGGGTTTCCTCACAAAACTAAAGCAGGCTAAATCTTCAACAAATCAGTCTACAGGAACTTTTTGTGTTTTAAGAAATGGTAAAGGTAAATTTTAAACTAGAATTATATTGCAGTGTGAACTAATTGGGACAAATCTTAATTCAAATCAATTAATGTACTGAATGACCAATATAAACAATCTGGACTAAGCAAAGAAAGATACAAAGCACAAAAAAAGCAGTCGAGCCCCAACAAGCTAATGAAAACTAGTCTGCAGCCACAGATCCCTTCAGGAAACTTTTAAGTACAACATTTCCTCAGAAGTATTTACTATTAGAAAGTGAAACAACAACAGGATACAGCATGGCCCCATGGTCTGTAATTTCAGCACTCCGGAAGTTGATTTAACTTCCGGAGTACTGCTACAAATTCATGGTCAGCCTAGGATACCTAGGATACATAGCATGACGGCCTGAGAAAGCCAAAAAGTATAGCCAGGAATGGTATCACCTGTCTGTAATCTAAACACTTGAGAAGGAAGCAGGGGATTACAAGCTCAAGGTCATTCATTGCTATATAGAGAATTACAGGCCAGCTGTAAGTGCCAACACTGAAACATTCCTATAAAAGGAAAGATAAAAGAGGCAGAATTAGAATTATAGCCAAGTTGGTCTATCCCTGAACCACAGTTAATAAATGACAAAACTTGGAAAATAGAACCCTAAATATTTTATACATGTTAAAGGCTGCTTTAAGGCCAAGACAGTGATACACCTATAATCTCAGCACTAAGGAGGTGGGGGGGCTGAGGAGGAAGAGGAGAAAGGGGGAACAATCTCTCAAACTTTCCCTAATTTACTAAATAAAATATGCACTCTGTTGCCTACTCTTAAGTAGTATTCTGAGTCCTCTTTTTATTTTATAAATAAAAAAAAAATAAATGTATAAAATTTCTGCGTTACACTACAATACAGCCATAGTCTTGATATTGTTTTAAAAGATCTTAGAGTTTATCCAAATAAACTGTGAAATCTTAGTAGGTGCTTAGTTTATCCTTAATTTGTGTTTCTTACACCTAACACTACTAGGCTTAAGAAATCCCACAGATGGCTTAGCTCATTGATACAACACTGAACAAAACTAAATGTCTTTATGGCAATAGTACGATCAAACACAACATTCTTGGAAAACTTAAAATTATTTTATGATGTAGAATTTCACTTTTTAAAACAAGGTTTATACACTCGGATCAATAATTACCATGTAGCTATCCTTTAAAGAGTAGCCAATGTTTAGTATTTTCAAATTTCTGCAGCCCAAGACACAAGACTTTTAATGTATCTTTGATGTCCAATACATAAAGATAATGATATTTATCACTGTTTCCCCTACCTTAAAGATACATGGTGGGAGGGGTGGGAGGCATATGTGTGCAACAGCTTGTATTGAAATTAGAGAACTTTGGTTCTAAGGATCAAACTCAAGTTTCCAAGCTTGGACTATTATGCACTGAGCTGTCTCAGCCTTCAATAAATGTTTTAAAAGTAATTTTGCTCTAACAAAGTAACAGGTCTCATAATTTTGTATTCAAGGTGGACCAACTTTCTAGAATCACATCATCTTTAGCTTAGGCTGTCACACACATTATTGAGTTACAGTTATATAAAACTAAAAAATGCAGGTCTTAATAGTATACACAGGGAAAAAAATTAGTAAAACAGTCAAAATTTGCTCCCCATCAACTCTGGCCCCTTAGGCTCTAAACAGATACTGTCTTCTTAGAAAAATAAGTATTTGGAAGGTTTTACCTTAACTATAGTAGTATCAAAACATTTGCAGTCACTTTTACTCCCCACCTCACCTTTTTTTGGGGTGGTGAGTGAGACATCTAGTTTACACAAGGAAGTCTTTGAAGTACATTCAAGTAGTTTTCAACCTAATTCAGTTTCCACAATCACTTCAGCACTCACCTACTAATTACTTGTCAAAGCTCCATCTTAGCTTTTTTTTTTTTTCAGAGCTCTGTTCCGGTAAATCACTAAAAGGAATCTGTAACATTCCTTCTTACACAGATCCAAAGCAAAGTTACACTAAAAGACTTCAGTCCCTGCCAGGCATAGTAGTAGCACACGACAGCACTTAAGAGACAGAAGCAGGATTTCTGAGGCCAGCCTGCTCTACATAATGAGTACAGCCATGGCTACACAGAGAAACCCTGTCATGAAAAACCAAACAAAAACAAAAGGAAAAAAAAAAACTGCCTTTCTTCATTCCCTCCTCTCAAATAATACGACGCATAAGAGACATATAACAGTCATAGCTGGGCCAGTCAGACGAGTTAGCATAAAAATGGTTGCTGTGCAAGCTTGGAAACCCAAGTTTGATTTCCAGAAGCCACATACTCTTACTTCTATACATATGTACCATCCACACATTAAAAAATGTCAGTCTCCTGGCCAAAATCTCTGAGCTGGAAATTGTGTTTACCACTTTATTTAAGAGTGGATTCTGGTGTTTTAGTGAAATGGCAAAATAACTGTGTTCGGATCCATGTGGTTCAATTCAAAATTAGAGGGGAAAAAAATCTCAAAAGGGTCAAGGTAGCTAACGCTTCATCAGGTAAACAAATGTAGATGTTCATACAATATATGATGTAAACTTAAGCAAGAAAAGCAGCTTCTGAATGGTCTGACAACAAATCAATTTGGCTATAACCCTGTAATAACAAATTTCACTAGTCCCCAAGCAGTTACCCATCAACCTGTAATAAATATTAACTACATATACCAAATTTAAGCTTCAGAAAAGAATAAAATATCTATAATGTGAGTGATCCTTTGACTTTCCATGATTTCACTCAATAAACAAACAGTAAGAAAAGGTCCTTGCCCTCCAAGTTTATATGAGGACAGGTTAAAAAAATTAAATGAAGTGATTTCAGGCTCTGATGAACTAAAATGAAAGAATGTAGAGAGTTGCCCACTACATACAATAGTTAAGACACAGAGTAAGTAGAAAGTCTATCATATCTGAGTTAAAACTGAACTAGCCAGGTGAAGTACTGCACAAAACCACAACTAGTGGAAAGGCTAGAGCAAGAGAATCCCTGGAGCCCAAGAGTTCCAAATCAGCACTCTCCTGCAAAGGGGAGGGGGGGAGGGGGAAGAAAGCGAGCGCAGAGAAAAGAGGATGGATGAGTTAATGAAAACAACTGGTGAAAAAACATAAAGCCCTTATACCTGTGGGTTGTGACCTCTTTGGGGTAAAGAACCCTTTCACAGGGATTGAATATCATATATCCTGCCTAGCAGATATTTCTAATTCACAACAGTAGCAAAGTTACTTATGAAACAGCAACAAAATAATTTTATGGTTGGGGTCACCACAACCTGAAAAACTGTATTAAAGGGTCCTAGAATTAGGAAGATTGAGAATCACTAGCCTTAGTGTTTTCAAAGATAAGGAGGATAGCCAGAGGCCAATGGGCACTAAGATCACAAAGTTGCAGAGGAAGAAAAAGAAACAATGTAAACACTTATACAACAGTATGTTTAGTTCCAATGAAAGACCCTGAAGGCTTTTAGGTAGAAACTACCTTTCTTTGTTTTTAAATATGTGTCCACTACCATGTTCAGCACAGTTGCACTGAGGATAGAGGTATAGGATCCCCTGGAACTGGAGTTGCAGGCAATATGATCAGCCCAGCAAGGTTGCAACCACTTAAGTCTTCTGCAGAAGTTCACACTCTTCACCTCTAAATCATCTCTACTGCCCCAATTACCACCACTTTTAAAGAAGCATTATACTCTTGTAAACTAGACAGTACAAATGGTAAAGAAAGGAGGCTAATGCAGTCATTCAAATGAAAATAGGATGTGTCCTATACAATTGTAGAAAGCAATAAAATACAAAGACTTGAGATTTGAGGTGGAACAAATAGAATTGCTGAGTCCATGGAGAATGGAAGCTAAAGATGATTCCCAGGAGTTTTGAGTTTGATAAGGTA
The DNA here is from genome assembly GCF_004785775.1 of Grammomys surdaster. NCBI lineage: Eukaryota > Metazoa > Chordata > Mammalia > Rodentia > Muridae > Grammomys > Grammomys surdaster. Next base: position 7,741,230 of record NW_021604578.1, on the reverse strand, counting down.
GATCAGGAAAACATTAACTGAGATAAAAATAAAGAGGAAAAAAAAAAAAGAGTAGCAATTGACAGTCCACTTGCCTAGCAAGCATAAAAGTGCTTAAGAATCCCTTCCCACAAAAGGCCAAGGCTGTAACTCAATAGTAGTGTGCTTGTCTAGCCCAATCTCTAGTTCTACTGGGGTTTGGGGGAGGGTGGGGGGGTGGAAAACCACTGATCTAAGGCTGCCTTGAAGGTATGGAGTAACATCATAAGTGAAGAATTCAAGAAAGATAGTTATAATTAAAAGATCTGTCCTGGACATTTAAGGTTATCTAAAAAGGACTAGGCCTGATGATCCACACCTGTAATCCCAGAACTCGAGTTGAATTGCCACAAGTTCAAGGTCAGTCTAATCAGCAGAGGTTTGCAGGCCAAGATGTTATCTCAAAAAAACAAATTTGTAAGTAAAGTATCATTTAAAGCTATGATGTCTTACCACAGATTGCCCAAGTAATCATACCCAAGTATGATCCAAAAGTACAATGCATTGTCTTGACAATTTTAAATGTGTGGTGTATAAATGAAATATTTGAAACACCACACACATTAAACCTATTGATCAAATAGGTCCTTCATTTTATATTTACCTACATTCTCCAATTCACTCTATCCCCTCTTGCTAATCTCATGGTACTCAACACCCCATTTTGAGTTGTCTAGTTTTGTTTTAGGTTTTGAAGGTACTTAGTTCTCCTAACCTTGCTTTGCAGAGTAAGCAGACCTTTTGACTCTGCCTCCTTTGTGCTGAGATTTCAGGCCTAAACCATCACCCAATATTCCAATTTCTTAAACTATGGACCTCAACCCCAAATGGATCACCTAACTGAATGTAAGAATGGTGAAAAATCTGACATCAGCAAAAGGATTAAAAGGATTCTCAGTGCTTAACAGCCAAAAATAATAATCAAAATTTCATAAATCTGATGTTCTGACAGTATTGACCCATACTGCATCAGGTACTTTCACTGCACAGAACATTGCATCAGGCAATGTTCTAAGTCCAATATTCACTTCATTCTGCCTGTGTCATACCATGCAGGCTGCTAACACAAATGAAAAATAAATGCTGCCTCAAACTCCTCAGACTCAAGACTATATTAATCAAGACTATACCATGCCATCAAATGCAGTGCTTTACATAAAATTTTCTGCTTTTAAACATAATGCTTTAATCACAGGAAACAAAGACTTGTTTTCCTATGGCCATCATGTACCAAATCTTTGGACTGTATTGTTAGAATATGATTTTTAAGAATTATTACTTGAGGGTCAGAGAGACAGTTAAGTTAAAGAGCTCAACCCAGATTCGATTTTCCAGAACACATGAGAGAAGAGATCAACCAAAATAAGTTATCTTCTGATCTCCCCATGGAGGCTGTGGCACTCACACCCACACACACAGTAAATGAAAAGATAGACTGCTGATGGGTAGATAGGTAAATTAAAAAAAAAAAAAAAAAAAACAACTTGAGTTGCTGACTTTAGTTACTTGTGGTTTTGTCTGCTTGCTTTAAGTCGGAAGGTTTACTTGTTGCTTTTTGGTTGTTTGTGTTGTTTTGATGGTTCTTTTTTTAAGGTTTCACATACAACAAACTAGCCTACAATTCACTACATAGCTGAACTCCTAATCCACCTGCTGCCTCCTCCTCCCAAGTGCCAGGATTACCATGGCTGCTGATGAGTTTAATTAACTGTTAAATAAACTTTGGCTTAAGAATAGGACAGACAATAATAAAAGGAAAAAAAAAAAGAGTAGGACAGACTTTCCCAACAATTTCTGAAATAGCTTTAAACATGCTCTGCCAACATGTGGAAGTCCATGATCTGTGCTCTCAGATAAAAAGGAAGCTACTTTTGCCCATGGTACTGATGGATGCCTACTCCCAGGTGAGAAAGGGGGCCATCAAAGGCTTCTTTGACAGACAACCCCTACTCTCACCCTCCTGAACCCCACAACACCCTAAACAGAAAGCCACGGAAGAGAACTCTTAAAAACTGTGATAAGGATGCTGAAGTGTAGCTCCCACAACTGATGGCTCCTGACAGGGGTGCAGGGGAGAGGAGAAGACTCAGTTTTAAAGGGCTGGCCACTGGGAGTTTGACCGTGCTCCAGTGAGTGTATAGACAACAAAAATTGGAGGTAGTTTATCTCATTTGGGGGGGATGGGAAAATCTTAAGGGTGGAGAGGCTGACCTGGAATGACTGCAAGTGTGTGTGTGTGTGTGTGTGTGTGTGTGTGTGTGTGCGCGCGTGCGCGCGCGCGCACTCGCATGCTCAGGATTCGTAATGTAAAATTCCAGAATAATCACTAAAAGCAGTATTTTTTTTTTTTGGTTTTTTTTTTTTTTTGGTTTTTCGAGACAGGGTTTTCTCTGTGTAGCCCTGGCTGTCCTGGAACTCACTCTGTAGACCAGGCTGGCCTCGAACTCAGAAATCCGCCTGCCTCTGCCTCCCAAGTGCTGGGATTAAAGGCGTGCACCACCACCGCCAGGCACTAAAAGCAGTATTAAAAAAAAAAAAAACTCCCCTTTTGCAATATACTCAGAATAGACATTCTCAGCATTGATTAGCATAGCTAACACATGAAAGAATGTTGAAAATAGTTTACATCCTAGTTTCAAATATCCAAAGATTTAATTCTTGTAGTAGGGAGGAGGAAGAAGAGAGGAGGAGGAGGAGGAGGAGGAGGAAAAAAGAAGGAGGAAGAGGAAGAGAAGGAGAAGGAGGAGGAGGAGGAGCAGCAGGAGGAGGAGCAGCAGCAGCATACCCAGGCACAACGAGGCAAGTTGGTAATCTTAGAATTTGAGGTATAAGTAAGATCAGGATGAAAGGCCATCCTCCATGAATTAAGAAGCCAGTTGGGCAATGACACCCTGTCTCAAAAATATTCCTTATTGGGCTGGAGAGATGGTTCACAGTTACAAGCACTGACTGCTCTTCCAGAGGTCCTGAGTTCAATTCCCAGCAACTACATGGTGGCTCACAACCATCTGTAATGAGATCCAATGTCCTCTTCTGGAGTGTCTGAAGACAGCTACAGTGTACTCATGTACACTGTAAATAAAATAATTTTTTTAAAAAGTGAAAACTAATCAAGAACTTTAATTTTTTTTTAAGACACCAGATGAGCTGGCTAGAGAGGTACAGGTCTTTGATCTCAGCACTGGGAAAGTAGAAGCAAAATAACCCAAGTTCAAAAGCAGCATGTTTTACATAGTGAGTTCCATGTCAACACATACTGGGCACAAACACAAAGTGTAAAGGATGTTTTATATTCTAGATTGATCATATTTAGGATATTATACATTCAAACACATTATTATAAATTCCACTCATTTACCTTGATTATTTTAAGTATATATTATTTTGATCTAATATGAAAGAGGATATTTTGCCTAAACAAAGTAAGATGGTTAATTCTATCAACTAAATTGGATTGAGAAGAACCTAGGAGATTAATAAAACACTGTGTATGTCTAAGTGTGCACTTCCACAGAATTAAGGGGAGGGTCTACACTAAATATAGGAATTAGACAATTAAATGGGAGGGAAAAGAAAAAAGCCAGTAGAGTTTAGCTAGCGCAAACATTCTCTGCTTCCTACTTGTTAATGCTTTGAGAGCCACTCTGCTCTGCCCTTGTACCATGATGGATTGGTTTCCTTGAGGATTTTTTTTTTTTTAAAGATTTATTTATTTATTTATTTTATTTATGAGTACAATGTTACACTGTCACTGCCTTCGGACACACCAGAAGAGGGCATCCAATCTCATTATGGATGGTTGTGAGCCACCATGTGGTTGCTGGGATTTGAACTCAGGACCTCTGGAAGAGCAGTCAGTGCTCTTAACCGCTGAGCCATCTCTCCAGCCCCTTCCTTGAGGATTTTAATCACAACAAAAGTCTAAAAGGTAACTTTAAAAAAGACTTACAGGGCTAAAGTAAAGTTCAGTGGTGTATTCTTTCCCTAAGTGCTCTATTTGTGTGGCCCAGGGCTCTTTATCTCCAGCTCCAAAAATACATGAAGTATACCTAGGCTTGATAACATTTGCTTGCATACCTAGAACTTGGAAGGCAAAGGTATACAAGTTCAGGGCTAGCCTGAACTACAGAGCTCAGATCTTCTAAAAAGGGAAGGAGAGAGGAAAGAGAGGGAAGGGAGGGAAGGGGGAAAGAAGAAAAAGGAATGAGGAGGAAAGAGATGGAAAGAGGGAAAGAGGAGGGACTGAGAGGTAGGGAGGAGATAAAAGGAGAGAGAGGAGGATCTCCAGAGACTTCCACCAGTCACAAAGTTTTAGTAGACAGGAAAATTGGGATAATAGCCACTACTAGTTTACTGAACAGAAATTACTTGGCAAAATTCAGTCCTAGCACCATCTCAAAAGAGAAAGTGGAAACTGGGCAGTGGTGGTGGAAGCTGGGCAGTGGTGGCACACGCCTTTAATCCCAGCACCTGGAAAGCTGAGGCAGGCGGATTTCTGAGTTCGAGGCCAGCCTGGTCTACAGAGTGAGTTCCAGGACAGCCCAGGCTATACAGAGAAACCCTATCTCAAAAAAACAACAACAACAAAAAAAAAAGTGGGAGGAAAAAAGAAAAACAAAAACATTGAAAATCTAGTTTTGTCACCTAACCCCTTAGGTAAATCATTTAACTGTACACTGAATTTCTTTGTGTGACTCAAGATGGTTAAGAGCACCTACTGCTTTTGTAGAGGGACTTGGGTTTGATTCCCAGAACCCACATGTTCCTGAATGACCTGCAACTGTATATCACAGTCATCTAGGAATATAAAATTTAGTTTCTACATAAAATGAAAGTAAGTTATCTTTTGAAGCAAAATAGTATTTTACTTTTCTCATTAGCACCTTAAAAGCTAACTGTAAGTCTTGATATGGGTTCAGAAGAAACACTACTTGTATAACCTTAGCAAAACGTTTGAAATTCCTGTGTCTACATTTTCTCAACTGTAAAGTGTGAGTAAACAGGCCTTCCCACACATGGTGTCCAAGAGGACAAAAACTTAAAAGGCTCAAAATAGCATAGAACATGGTAAACACTGATAAACATTACTTAGTAGTTATTAGGATTCATTCATTGTTGAACATGACAGAACTACCCTGTAATCTCAGCATTCACCAGTCTGAGGCAAGAAACCACAGAAAGGCCAGATTGGGATATATGGTAAGATCCTGTCTCAAAAATATCTAAAATAGCCGGGCGGTGGTGGCGCACGCCTTTAATCCCAGCACTTGGGAGGCAGAGGCAGGAGGATTTCTGAGTTCGAGGCCAGCCTGGTCTACAGAGTGAGTTCCAGGACAGCCCGGGCTACACAGAGAAACCCTGTCTCGAAAAACCAAAAAAAAAAAAATATCTAAAATAAAAGATTGTCAACAACAAAGTTTTAGTGGACAAATATGCCGAGTATAGTGAAATATACCTGTGATCTCAGCAATAGGGAGGCTGAGGCAGGAGGATTTGTAAATTCCAGGCCAGATTAGGCTACAAAGCAAAGAATGGAGAAGGGGAGAGAGGAGGGGAAAGAAGAGAAAGGGTAGGAGAGGACAGCTGTGGCTACCTTTATTCTTAAATACTTCTCTGAAGATATACAAATGACCCAATTAGTATATAAAAATATATTAATCATTAGAGAAAGTATATCAAAACTGTTTACAAATGGACAACTAGGGGCTGGAGAGACAGCTGGTTGGTAAGAGCCCTTGCTGTTGCAAAGGATAGGTTACCAGCACCCACATCAGACACCTCACAACTGCCTGTAACTTCAACTCCATTGGATCTGGTGCCTCTGGCCTCTAGCATGTACTTACACAAACATACACAAATGATTCAAAAAAGAAAAAAGGGGGGGTGGGGGGGAGAGTATTTGTGGCCTTTTTAAATCTTGGCACTTGGGAGGCAGAGGCCAGTATGGTCTACATAGTGAATTCCAGGACAGCCAGAGCTACAGAGAAATCCAGTCTGGAAAACTCAAGAATGTTATTGGGGAGGGTGGGTTATTAGAGATTTTGCTAAGAACACTTCCTGGGTTCTCAGTTCCCAGCATCTACATAGCAGTTCACCTATGTCTGTAACTCCAGTTCCAAAGAATTCAATGCCCTCTTCTCGTTAGACACTAACATGGTACACATATGAATATGCAGGCAAAACTCATACATATAAAAAACAAAATCTTTTCATTCATTTACTATTCTAACTGAAAGACCAGTGAAAAACATAAACAATAAACAGAGGTGAGGTTATAGCTCAGCACTTGTCTCAAATGTAATTAAAGTTCATCCTTTAATATGGACCCCTAAAAAATAAAAATAACAGAATACCTTACCTCCACAAGTCATATGGCAGCTAGAAAGTTAGTAAGCCTATTGAATACACATAAATACAGAATACAACGTGCTCTAAGCGACCCAAGCAGATTGTGGTCCTAGCTGATACTGACAGGTATTTAGTGAAAAACCTAAAGGGAGCCAAAACAACAGCTAAGCTGGTTTTGATAATGTATTTTGGGAAAGTGTCTGAGAATTTTTACAGAATAGGATGAAAAGTAAATAAGTTAGCTGCTTCCTTAAAGGAAAAAAAAAAAAATTCCAGCATAGCAAATCAAACTTTGAAATGGGGAAGCAAAGTTGTATGTCTTAAGAAGTAAAAAATACAATTTCAGATTGGCATGAATGGAATCCAGGCAATGCCATTTAACAAAAACAAGAAATAGAAAGAATAGCTTAAGATAATGTAATAAAAATAAACACTGTCAAACACTGCTTAACATATAAACTGAATTAAGTAAATTCTCTTAATATTATATGTAACTTTTACATACAACTTCACAATTAATATCATTTCCAGTTTAATGAAAGAACTAAGGCAAAAAAAAATTAAGGTAAATACACACTATCACAATTCCTTTTTCTAGACATCTCATATCCTCAAAATTATCCTTTTCTTACATTATACTTGCATATAAATAAACTATTACATCAAAGTCTCATCAGGGCCTGTGACATAGCTTCCCAGGTAAAGTCATTTGCCGCACAACCTAATGACCTAAGCTGGATGGCCGAGATACACATATTGGAAAGAACCCAATTTCTGAGAGCTGTCCTGACTTAAGCATGAATGTAGGTATGCAAACAGATATACCCAAACATGCATACACACACAGTCTTGCAGTGTCTTGTAGGTGACACTGAGAAGGCCACCTACAGTGGTGTGGACCTATAATTCCTCTGAGGAGGCAGAAGCAAGATCTCACCAGCAGCTTTAAAAACAAAAACTTATGTAGTAATTTCAGTTCAAAAGCAGAAAGGTGCAAATATTTATATCCACATCTGTAAGAAATATGGTTGAAAACCACATTTTAATTTGTAACTAAAAGCAAAGATCATTCAAATAGTTAACAAATAGCAAAACCAAACAGCAGCTTCCTCTTATTTTTAAACTTCTCCAACCTCTATAGTATAATCAAAGTTAACCCAAGAGGTATGGTATACAGGAAAAAACTAAACACCAAAGAAAATGTTCAAATAGAAGGAATTGGCATCTACAAGACAGTATAAGTAAAGTGTAATGACTAAGAGTACTGACTGGACTGGGGCTAGACTGTCTAGCATAGATGAGTAAATAAGTTTAAAATATAATAAGAGTACAGACTGGGCTGATTGTACTTCTCACGGTGAGAGCTTGTCTAGTATGAAAGCACATCTTCAATACAAAATAAAACAAAAACCATCAGGAGGGATGAAGAGTATGGGCAGAGTCAGATCTCTTAGATTCTAATTCTAAGCAAGCAACCCTATTCCCACATCAACTTCTCTAAATCTTACTTTTCTCACACCATTATAATTACACTACTTTCCTCATAGTATTAAGAATGGATACCATGTAAAAGTATGGAGCAAAACATGACACCATAATCTATAACTGCTAGTTATTGTAATTACTGAAAAAACTCATTTAGGGAAAGAGTAAGAGGAACTGGACATGTGAAAGGGAGAAGAAGTCCTAACAGTGCTCTAATTACTAACTACTGTTATTATAGGGTTTACTCTCCAGAAAGTAAAACACTGAAAAACTGTCAACATGTTCAGAGGAAAGAGAAGTGTGAAGGGGAGGGGTTTTTTAAGGGGTCTTCTCTGAACCCATTTTTTGAGCTTGACTGCTCTGAAACTGTATACTAGACCTGCCTGTCTCTTGAATGCTGGGATAAGAGGCTCACACTCAGGACCTACTTCAATTCCTTACTCACATTAAAGACACACATTTTAATACAAATAACTTCAAACACCAAATAGAATACAGGCTCTCCAAGTGATAGATGAATACTCATCAATTTTTACATAAATTAAGACAAAACCAATTAAAATACTGCACACAAGACCTGGCATGGCAACATACAGGTAAATTTCAGCTTATTTAAGTCAGGAGGACCCCATGTTCCACCACAATTTTTTAAGAACTACTAAAGATCTTTCAGCACAGAAAAGATATATAATCCAGTCTGTTAGAATATAGAGACCTGAACTCTTAATTCCAACCTCAGAGCAGAAAATAAATGTTAAATCTGACTATCCAAATACTTTTAGACTATCGCTTCTCTTGACTTAAGGAAACTAACATAATTCAACAGGTTAGCAAGGGGGAAAACTTTTTCGAAATAAACAGTTTACTGAAGTTATAAAACCTTGGAATTGGGAAAGTGTTGAAAAATTACAATTTTCTACCTCAGAAAAGGTAGTAGATTAAATAAGCTAAATGAAGCTATATTAATCTCTTTACTAATGGGTGAATTAAAAAAACATTTAAAGCCAAACGTGCATTATTTGTGTTACACTACCTCTAAACAAGATCTCTAAACTGTCTGTTTAGTAATGCAGTCTAAACTCCCATTTAGAAAATAACCTAGGAATCAAGACACATGACATTTACAATGTAAAACCAACCAGACATGTGACTTGTGTAAGATTTTTCTACCTTTCTACTATATTATTATTCATAAAGTGTAAAGTGATTACTGACCAGATGCATTTGAGTTTTTTCAACTTTGAAAATACAAAAACCTGCCGGGCGGTGGTGGCGCACGCCTTTAATCCCAGCACTTGGGAGGCAGAGGCAGGCGGATTTCTGAGTTCAAGAGTTCGAGGCTAGCCTGGTCTACAGAGTGAGTTCCAGGACAGCCAGAGCTACTCAGAGAAACCCTGTCTCGAAAAACCAAAAAAAAAAATACAAAAACTTTTAATAATTCTGTAATGTGTGAAACATTTGTAAATCTTAAAATGTTTTCCATTTCAATTTACCATATATATATAGCTAAACGGCTGGTTATTTTCAGACTACCCAGAAATTTAATCAAAAACAATCTTTTCAAGAAACTGAAAGGTTGCCGGGCAGTGGTGGCACACGCCTTTAATCCCAGCACTTGGGAGCCAGAGGCAGGCGGATTTCTGAGTTCAAGGCCAGCCTGGTCTACAGAGTGTGTTCCAGGACAGCCAGGTTTACACAGAGAAACCCTGTCTCAAAAAACCAAAAAAAAAAAGAAAAGAAACTGAAAGGTTTCCAAAAGTAACACAGGATCAATCTGACTATTACAGATTACAAATGAACATCTAATTTGCTCACCATAGAGTACTTACAAATTCCAAGAGGACTGCACAGGAAGGTGTTGATTTTTTCTTTATAAGCTTTATGTTTTCCAGTTTGTTTTTTTATTTTGTATCCTCTGAAATATCCAAGTTCTTTGAAGATACTTAACCTATGACTATTTGACATAGAGTTACTTGAAGTCAGCTACCCATATTTATTTTGAAGTTTTCATATGGCTAGATCCAGAATTAGCCAAGTTCCTTGGATTCAAGAGCAAGGTCTTCTTTACTATTCCATGTATTTGTCACTGTTGTACTTATCCACTCCAGGTGAAATATCCAATATATGTGCCAAAGAGCAGAAACAAAAAGGAAAATTTCACATCTGAAGATTACTTCTAAACATCAGCGTATATAGACACAAATAGCTATCTCAATACTACCATGCTGGTGTGAAACTGGAACATCTTACATTCCCAAGTAAATAAAAGAAAAAAACTCTGTATTCCTTCAATGTCTTCATTTAGAAAAGCTGTCCCATTGTAATATGGAAAGAGCTGAAGTCAAAAATTACTAAAACTTTTAATAAAGGTAAAAAGAACTGCCACAAAACTTCAGCAATACTTAAACAGTAATTTGAAACTGCTGAAACTACTTGGTACACAAATCAAACATATCTTACAGTTTTGGCTGAAGAACATCAACAGGAGAGGGGGAAGAGACAAAAATAACACCAGACGAAATACTTTAACCACTTATATAATCCGTTTGAACCAAAATACTGAAGAAATGGCTGGGTCTTTTAGTAGCTCGTTGAATTTGTTCACTACTATCAAGTCACTTCAGAGATGATTCTTGTCAATTTTAATAAACTTCCGGGGCAAAATTGCCCAAAACAAAAACAAAACTGTAATTCCAAAATGGCCACTTGAAATATCCGGGGCCTTTTAAACAAAACCTAGATGATGATCTTCATATCTGCCAAATTCAATCACCTGTAAAAGTTGTATTAAAAAAAAAAAACTTACGTCAGTTTTTCTTTTCAAATTAAAATTAATCCCCACTTTGGAAAAAATTAACCTCTGGGAAAATTTTTTATCTACACAGTCCTAAAAAAGAGAGCTGGGGAAAAAAGTCGTTTTCCAGTACTGGATGGAAGTCTACTGTATGAAGGGGGAGAAAACTGTGGGTGACGATATCACTAAGGACGAGTTCCGATTTGAACTGGGAACTGGGTGTAGGTAGAATACTGGAGGTTGCAGTTGCCAAACTTAAAAACTTGGAGCAAATATTCAAACTATGAAACTGGCACACGGTCTTACCACTGATCTTCCCCAAGTCTAGCCCATGTGCATAAGGAAAACAAATGGACAGGTGGTGCTGCCACGGAGCGTTAGTAAACCTAACTCCGAGAATGAGAGGCAAAGGGAGAAGGACGCTCCTTCCAAAATGCAATCTCTGAGAGAATGGAGCAGCTGGATTTTACCCACTAAGGCAGAGTCGGGAGGTGGGAGGGGAGCGTGGCGAGAAGAGCGGCTAAGATTCGCCCGAGGGGTGACTTCCCGGCCTCAGAGAGCACCGGTGGGCTAAAGGTGTACGCTCCCATTTCCTTGAATTAAGCAAACAGGTTTCGGCCAAAACTCAAGGTGTGGGAGGTGCGGAACCCGACTCGTCCACCACGTTTAAAGGACGGTCTTCTTCCCCCGAAAAAAAAAAAAAAATAACAGGTCCCGTCAGACTCGGAGCCGACACGACTTCGGAGCGCAGGTAGCGCTCGCCTCGGCAAGCAACTACCACGGCAACTGCCACGGAGCCGGGCGCGGCGGGGAGGGCGCAGCGCCGCCGAGCACACGGCGGAAGGCCACAGCTCGGCCGCGAGTCCCCCGGCCCCCGGCCCGGCCCGGCTCGGTGGTGCCCAGGAAGGCGCGTGCCGGGGCCTGGGGCAGCCCGACGCCGCGGGCGCCCCAAGCCGGTTCCCGGCCTCCGCCACCACCCCCCACGGCCGCCGAGGCCCGCCGCCCACCTTGCCCCACAGCCGCCGCCTCCGCTCCGCCGGGCTGAGTCAACGCCGAGGGCGGGCGCCCCGCGCCTCACGCCGCCCCCCCGGCCGCCCGCAGCCTCACGCCTCGCGCCACCAACGCCGCTCCCGACCCCTCAAGCCCCAACGCCGACACGGGCACCCCCTGGTCCCCGGGACTCCCGTACGGGGCCCAGGGGACTGTGTTACCTTCTGCCTCACCAGAGGTGCCCCTGGCCTGGGGGTGCCGCTGCGCTCGATCCCGGGAGGAGGTTTTCGGTACTTTGAATAATCCCCTTTTGCCGCTTTTCCCTCCCCCACAACCAGTCTCAGTCCCAAAATGGCGCCGACCCGATCCGCAATGTTCTGGGCCAAGTCTCGCGAGATCGTGGAAGGTGGCGAGGCGGGGAAGGAACCAGAGAGGTTGAGAAGTAAGAGAAGGAAGGCGGGGCGAGGGGAAAGAGGAGGAAGAAAGGGTGTGGAAGCAGCCGTGCAAACGAACCCACTGGGCGGGGCAGCAGGAGGAGGGCCTCCACCACAGAACCTTCTGGCCCAAGTAACCGCTCACGCCCCGGTCAGAGAAGCTCCGCCCTCTACGTCGGCGCCTGGGGGAGGGGAAGGGGCGGGGCTAGTGCGGAGGCGGGGCTTTAAGGAGGACCCGGAGGCTGGGCCGCGCGCGGGGTGGCGGGGGCGGGGAAACGGAGGCTCGGCGCGGTGACGTCAGGAGCAGCTGGAGCCGGGGATTACCCCCTGCTGCTGACGTGAGGACGGTGAACAATCCGGAACGTTCGGTGGAAGGGGGAATTCCCGGCCGTTCCCTGAGGAGCGTCTCTTTGCAGCCGCGGGCCCTCCCCGAGCTCGGGACGGTGGGGTGCAGAGGACAAGCGCGGACAGGCGGGCTCGCAGGACGCGCGGCGCTCCTGAGTCTGCCGGGCCGCGAAGCCACCGGAACGGCCGGCGGCGGACGCCGTTCGGCTCGGCCTGAAGCCGCGATGGCTCGCAGGCCGCCCGGCGCGGGCGCTGGGCGCTATGTGGGCGGAGCCGGCCCTGCCTGAGTGATTGGGCGCCGCGGTCGCGCGCCACGCGGAGCGTGCGGGACGTTAACACGCGGAAACCGGGCTAGGGAAGCGCGCGAGGCTCGGCTGCAGCCTCGGTTCCCCCGGAGTGCAAAGGGCGGCCAGATAGCATCGCACTAATAATTCGTATTTCTAATAACTCTAAAGGAGGTGGATTATCTCATCAGTGTTGTCCTTAGAATCCGCATATCACAGACGATTCTTTTTTAAAATAAAATGTTAAGGTATTCACTTTCCCTACATGTCGCCAAAGGTTCACTCTGGAAAAGGTGAAGATGGCACTCCAAGAGGGAAAAAGTAGAAGAAACGAGGGGAAGAGTCCTAAAAGAGGGAAAATAAATATTTGCCTCTACCTTCTACCGAACCACAGGAGTGTCATTTCCCAAAAACTTTTTATATGCATTATAGGGTTTGTAGTTTAGTGCGTTGCCCCTACAAGTTCGCAGAAACACCACTACAATGTAAACTCACCACAATTTGTACCTCAACCTTTACCCATCTTAGAGATTGCCACCTTGGGCAATTAATACGTGTCCCCTAGGTACATAGGGAAAGGCTTTAAAACTAAAGGATGCTTCTTAATCGTGCCAATGTCTAAGATGTGTTTTCCTCGTTTTTTGCATAAGCTGGTTTCATATTTTAAGTGTTCAGTTACTCCCTAGACCTCAGCTACTCAATCTGACTACCAGGTTTAGACTTCCGTTTGTTTTAGATGGGTTTGTTTTAGATGGGTTCCTATGGGGCGGGTGGGCGTGGGAGAGGCAAAGATTCTTCTTGTTGCTGTCTCTCAACTCTAAGGAATTGTGTAGATAACCTTGCGCCTTTCTGCCTCTGCTTGACAAATATCACAACCATGCCCCTTGCTCTGTTTTAGGTCTTAATCCAAACTCTTTCTACCACATCAAGTTTGTGTTCATAAAAATAACATATATTTAAAGAGAACTTGGGTTGCTTTTGATTTTAGCAAGGATCTCAGCTATATAGCCCAGGCTGGCCTGGAATTCTCTTTACCCCTTCAAAGCCACACCACCTGGTTCCTATTTCAAAGAATTGGTATCAAACTGGTCAGAACAGGAAGAGGGGGAAACTTATGGGGACATGAGAAGAAAAAGGAGCTCCTTTCACTGAGAGTCGAGAGTTTAATACAACAACAGCTGCCATGAGGAGTACTTTTCAAAGAAAACTATTCCAAGAAAGTTAAAACATCCCGGAGTCATGGCTTACACCTATAATCCCAGAACTCTGTAAGCAGATCTCTATAAATTCAGATTAGCCTGGTCAATACAGCAAAATTCCACGCTAGTCAGGGCTACAAATAAGACCCTGCCTCAGATTTAAAGGAGTGTTAAAACAGCAATGAACTGTGAATAGATAAGAACAGGTAACCTTCAATAACCTTTTCGTAACTATATTCTAGAAATTTGAAACAAGAAACAGTAACATCCTAATTTCCCTTAAAACCCTAGTGATTTAGGGTTTTACTTTGTGGGACAGGGATCTGAGACAGGGTTTCTCTGTATAGCCCTGGCTGTACTGGAACTCATCCTATAGACCAAGCTGGCCTCTAACTCAAGATCCTCCTGCCTCTGCCTCCCTAGTGCTGGGATTAAAGTCAAACACACCTGGCTGAGTTTTAACCTTTTCAACAGTTAACTGTCCAGTGTATCTCAAGAACCACCCTGTGATCTTACTTCAATTCTGTAGCAAGCCTTTAAACTTCAAAGCATGCCAAGATCTTACATAAATAATGCAAAGACAATGAAATATGCCAGACTTGAAGAGCCCACAGCCATTCTCCTGGGTGTGGTGTTCTTTGACTGAGCCCCTCGTTTTACCCACTGGAGTGAGCAAATCAATGCTTTAAAAAACAATCTCTAAGTCTGCTCTAACTCTGCTTCACACTGGCTTGTCCTGGAATTCTTTCTGTAGTGAAGTCAAAGATCCCAAGTTACCTGAAAAGGAGTCTGTCTGACAACAGCTACTCAGGCTGCTGAGTTCTGCAGTGTAGGCTGTGTCTTGGTCAGCTTGTCCCTGCACTGCAGACAGAACCAAAAAGGTAACAATTTTAAAGGGCCAGGTTTGATGGTACACACTGGAATTCAGGAGCTTGAGACCACAAGACCCTGTTTCAAAGAGCCAAAGGATGACGGGAGAGTTGCAAATGTTTAAGGGAAAATGAAGTACTTCTAGATGTCTGAATAACAATACAATGCTAAGAGCAGTGTTACTTGTGTAATCATAGAAAAACCAAGTTAAATACAAGGACCTGTTAGCAGTTCCACCATTGTTTTCTTTCCCTCAGTTAAGGAAGTCTACACAAGGCACATCCACTAACAGATTACAAGTGAACCCAATGTTATACCTTCTGGGGGAAGAGATTTTGCATGTCTGTAACCAAGCTCTCGATGAGATTTTTCTCTTTTGTTTACAAGAAATTTTAAGTTAGTTCTTACAGTTACTTTATATATATTAGCCACATACATCCACTAATATAGCCCAAGATCATATCAGCCCAAATATACAATGTTGTATAAGCTAAGAGGTTTTTTTCCCAATTTACAGGTGAGAGTGAAAACTGGGGAACTGAAAAGTCCACCAGCTAAGATGGTTTAAAAGTGCACCAGCACCTGCCTAGCACATGCAAGACCCTGGGTACTAATATTCTCTAAAAAATGAAATGGGTTTGTTTTTTTCCTCCAATTACAGATTTAAAAGGCAGAAATTTGAAAGTCAAGCAAAGCCAAAGTTTATTCAAAGAGGATAATTTTATTAGGGTTTAAAAGAAAAGCCTGTCCCAGCACTTGGGAGGCAGAGGCAGTCGGATTTCTGAGTTCGAGGCCAGCCTGGTCTACAGAGTGAGTTCCAGGACAGCCAGGGCTATACAGAGAAACCCTGTCTCGAAAAACAAAACAAAAAGAAAAAAAGAAAAGTCTGAAGGCAGGTAAACTGTTAATCTCAGCAGCTGCCCAGAGATGAAGGAACTAACAAGAAAAAGGCTTTGATGTAAGCCAGCAAGGAGGTCAGACACATAGTGGACAGGAAACTGGAGAAAGAATTAGAATGCTCAGGACCAGAAAAGACATAGCTAATAAAAAGAGTTCTAGGATATAGGGGTTCTGGGAAGTAAAAGGGCATTATCTCATTAAAGGGAAAATTTCCACCATCTTTCTTGAGGGGAGTGAGACTTCTTTTCTTCTCTTTCTTTTTTTTTTCCTTTTTTTTTTTTTTTTTGGTTTGGTTTGGTTTGGTTTGGTTTGGTTTAATCTGGTTTGGTTTGGTTTGGTTTTGAGACAGAGTTTATCTGTGTAACAACCCTGGATGTCCTGGAAATCACTTTTAGACCAACCTAACCTCAAACAGAGATAGGCCTGTCTCTGCCTCCTCCAGAGTGCTGGGACTATAGACATGTAGTACTACCACTACTCCAGAACCTTTCTTCTTGACCATAAAGAAACAAATATTCTCTTAATGGCCCTTTATAGTCACTGTGTCAGTATGATTTCCCAACCCCACAAAAAATAATAATTTGAATAGACATCACAGCAGAACTTTTGCTTTATACATTTGTTGTGCATATTTTGAATATATGAAATATATTTGAATATATTATTTCATAATTATTATTTAAAAATTTCCACACTGGTACGATAGCTCAGCAGGTAAAGGCATTTGCAGCCAAACTCACTTCAAACCCTGAAACCCATATTGTGGAAGAAGAGAGCCCACCTCTTACAAGTTGTCTCCTAACCAAAACACAAACTCACTCACTCATGCATGTGACACACACACACCCCACAATAAACAAGTAAAATAACTAAACTGCCCCCAAAGTGTGCAACCACTAAAAGGAATAAAGTATGTATTTGAAATAAAATATATATGTGGGAAACCTTTAAAAATTGTTTTGAAATCTGGTATTCCTCTTACTGTGTTTTCATTATAAAGCCCTATCTACTTCCACATGCAGAAGAAAGAGAGAGAGAGAAAGAGAGAGAGAGAGGGAGGGAGAGGATGATTCTGGAAAGTGGGTCTCCTCAAGAGCAGTCAAGAAGCTTAACCTCCAAGCTGTATCTCTCCAGCTCCTAATCATTGAATGGTTACCTGTCTTTACCACCAGACTCAAAGATCCTGAAAAGCAGTGTTACTTCTCTCAGCTTATCCACAGCAACCAGTACAGTTTCAGCCAAGCTATGAATTCCCAGGAATGTTTGTTGACTGCATTGCTTCCCACTGTGAAGATTAACTTTAATTGCCAACTTGATTGAACTGAAGACTGCCTACAAGATTAATAAAGCACACCTCTGAGGGTGTCTGTAAGGGCAATTACAGAGATCAAGAGGGCTCTGACCTAATGAATGGATTAACTATTGACGATTTCGTTAATATGATGAATGCCATTCTAGGGAGGTAGGAAGTGGGGATGTGTCCCTGTGTGCTGTATTTTACCCTAGCCCTTTCCCATCTCCCCTGTTTTGTGTCCCAGTCACTGTGATATGCTTCTGCTTTGCCCAGTTCCAGCTTCCCTCTTCCTGCCTGGCACTGGTAAGAGCAGAGACTAGCACAACCACTGTCAGTACTCACTGTCAGTACTCAGGATTTCTGTTTTTTTATTTTTTATTTTTTATTTTATTTTGGTTTTTCGAGACAGGGTTTCTCTGTGTACCCCTGACTGTCCTGGAACTCACTCTGTAAACCAGGCTAGCCTCGAACTCTCGAACTCAGAAATCCGCCTGCCTCTGGCTCCCAAGTGCTGGGATTAAAGGTGTGCGCCACCACTGCCCCGCTCTCAAGATTTCTGTTATCCTTGAAAGTTCTACCTAAGAATTCTTTCTTTTGCCCGCTCCACTTCTCAAAGTGTTTAATCTTCAAAGACCCAGTTGAAGCAACACCCTACAAGATAAAGTTTGACTGTCGACTGAAACTTTATGCATATTTTATCTGACCTCCTTCTTAACCTTTCCTGATAGAAGCTAAGAAACACTGGTTTTCTTTTCTTTTTCTTTTTTTTCTTTCTTATAGCTTGCTCTTCCCCCTCCCCTTTATTTGTTGATAAGGCCTTGCTTTGTAGCTGTGGCTATCCTTGAACTTTCGAAATCCTGCCTCTGTCTTCCAAGTGCTGAGATTATGGGCATGCTTCCCTGTGTCTGCCTTTCAAGGACTTAGTTCTATTCATCCACTTTGCCCCGCCAGTGTTCAACCCATAGTAGAATTCAATAAAAGGAAGGTTTTTGAGACATGATCTTGCTCTGTAACTCAAACTGACCCCACACTCATACTCTTCCTGTCTCCACCCCTCGAGCGTCGGGATTCTAAGCATGTACCCTTCCTTCCCCGTGCATGGCTACTAAGTTGAGTTTTACTACATAATGATGCTTGATGCCCCCTTAGTATATTACTAGTCAGGCGATGGAAGCACCCGATACCTACACAGCTCCTGTTCTGTCATTAGCAGACCAGTCTCCGAGGTTACCTCCAAGGTACAATACAAAGAAGTCTCTCCATCTTTTCACTGTTGAGGTTCTGCCTCTCCACAGGTAATTCAAACTGAAGCTCAAATGTCTTACTTGGAGAAAAATCAGAAACACAGAGAGTTTCTCCTTGGCATATCCACATCCCACTTACTGCCTGGCAAGTTTCACAGATATGTGCTGCTGATAGAGTCCCTGTCCTCAAAGGATGACACAAAGGAAGAACTCTTGCTCTGTCCACTACAGTATCTCCAGCACCTAGTACAAAGCTGGCCTAAAGTAGGCAATACGTTATAAAGAATGCCTAATAAACATTATTATGTATTATTTATTTAGCCATAGTGGGGATTGATACATGCTAGGCAAATATTCTACTACCAATTTATATTCCAAACTCCAGTTTTGTTTTGTTTTTTTTCTTTAAGAACGATTTCAAGAATACAGCATTGTGGTTTTGCTTTGTTTGAACTATCATTATTACGACGTTGTGGTTTTGAGGTTTTGTTTTACTTTAGTTATCATTGAGAGAAGGCAAAAAAGAGATGTCTCCGTGGTGAAGAGCTCTGACTGAATGGCTAGAGGATCCACGCTCAATTCCCAGCACCCTCGTGGCAGTTTACAACTCTAGTTCCAAAAGATCTATGAGTTCTTCTGGCCTCCACAGGCACTGCACACACATGTGGTACACAGACATACATGCAGACAAAACACATTTTAAAAAATACAATTTCCCCTGGTCTTTGGATTTTTCATGTCTGAAACCTGGTTAGATAATCATTATTCTTTCCTTTTTAAATTAATGTTTACAATTTGTTACTTGAAAATTCATACATATATACAATGTACCTTGATTACATCTACTTCCAAATTCCTCCTTCCAACACCCATCAGCCCCCCCAATACATCTCCCCAACTTCATATCCTCTTTTTAAATTATTATTAATGATCCACTGAGTCAAAGTAGTGTGGCCAATATGAACACAAGTGTGGGGTCATCCCCTGTGGATTGGACAACCTAACAGTGGCCACTCCCCCAGAGGAATGGGAGTCTCTCTTCCCCAGCAGCCATCAACTGCCAGTAGCTCCTCTTAGCTCAGGATGTGATAATCCACCTGTTCTGGAGGTTAACACTGACAGGGCGAGGGATGTGACTCAGCTGGTAAGGTGCTCACTAGCACTCATAAAGCTCTGGGTTCAATCCCCAGCACTTAAGAAGCAGAAGCAGGAGGATTCAATGTTAACCTTGAATGAAACCATGTCTAAAAATGAATAAATAAAAGATTGCAACTTGACAGGATGTAAAATCACACAACACACACACACAGAGAGCTTTGGAAACTACTGAGTTAATGGCTGCTCATTGCAATTATGTGGAAACCCTCACAATTATTCTCCTCAAACTCATATGCCTTAAAATATCAAGATCAACTGCCTGATGAGCATGTAGGAAAACTGACAGGCTAAAGAGCATCAGAGGAAACTATAGAAGGAAAACTAGGAATCTCTCCTTTGGTACCCAGGAGTCAGGCTTTATGTTTCTGAATTAGCATAATTGTGGATCCACTCACCATTAGTGAGCATAGGAGTTGTGGTCACACTGTGAGTCTTGGGGACTGGACTAAGGGGGCAAGCATCTTACACATGGAGCCATCTTGTGGCTTTTGTTAAAGGTTCATAAGAATTTGCTGGATCTTGTAGAGATGTCTAAAAGCCCAGCATTCATGAGGCAGAAGAATAAAAGGTTCCAGAACAGCCCAGGCCACACGAGATTCTAGCTCAAAACAACAAAAATCCAAACAGTGTTAAAAATATGAAGAGGAAAGTAAGGTCTTAGTGTATACTTCAGAACTAAATATTGTAAGTTTGTTGTGACCTTTCTAGATTGTTTTTCTCAGACAGATACATGCTATTCACATACACATGTATATTTTAGTAAAATTGGGGTATTACCTATACAATAAATACTCTGCAATTTGATTCTTCCATATGTATTAGTCAAGGTTCTCTAGAATCACAGAACTTATGGAATATCTCTATATATTAAGAAAAATTATTGGAACAACTTACAGTCTGCAGTTCAAGCAACTGAATGAAGGGCAGCTGTGATTGGGAAGTCCAAGAGTCTAGTAGATGCTCAGCTCCACAAGGCTAGGTGTTTCAGCCAGTCTTCTGTAGAAGCTGGAATCCTGAAGAAGTAGCTTCCAACAGATGTGCTGGCAAGAATGTGCACCAGTCAGAGAAGGAAACTTTCCTTCTTCTTACGTCCTTAAGTAGGCCTCCAGCAGAAGGTATGGCCCAGATTAAAGGTATGTACCACCAGGACTACACCTATTTGGAACTTTATTTGGAACTTGCTCAGTCCCAGGCTGGCCTTGAACTCAGAGATCTGCTTACCTCTGTCTCCTGGGATTAGAGGTGTATATATCACTTTGCCTGGGCCTAAGCTTTTCATGGCCACTATGTGTCAAGAGCAGATCAAAAATCCTGTGTCTTCCAGCCTCAAGATCTGGATCACAGGTGCGCCTTCCATTTCTGGATTGTCCTCCTTTTCTGGGTTGTAGTTCATTCCAGTTATAGTCAAGTTGACAACTGGGACTAGCCATCACACCATATATATTTTAAATGCTTATTTTTATTTTAGTTTATGTGTATGTGTTTGTGTGTCTGCTACATGTATGCAGGTACCCACAGATGCCAGCAGAAGGCACTGGAACCCCAGAAACAGGAATTATGGACAACTGTGAGCTGCCTGCCCTGGGTGCTGCTATGGAACTCGGATCCTCAGTCAGAGCAGTTGGTGCTCTTAACCCCTGAGCATTTCTCCAACCATATATGTATATATTTTAAAGTGGCATGTGGCACGTGTACATTGATATAGAACACAGAGGCATTTCAATACATGTCTACACTGTACTATTCAAAGCAAGTCAATATCTCTTCCAACCTTTATTGTTTCCTTTTTTCTTTCTTTTAAAAACTTCAAGCCAGGGGCTGGAGAAATGACTCAGCGGTTAAGAACACTGACTGCTCTTCCAGAAGTCCTGAGTTCAATTCCCAGCAACCACGTGATGACTCACAACCATCAATAATAGGATCCAAAGCCCTCTTCTGTCTGGTGTGTGTCTGAAGATAGCAGGAGTGTACTCATATAAATAAAAAAATTAAAAAAACAAAACAAATCTTTAAAAAACTTCAAGCCAGGTGATCGAAGCATATACCTTTAATACCAGTGCTCAGGTGGATCTCTGAGTTCAAAGCCAGCCTGGTCTACAGAGCTAGTTCCAGGACAGCCAGGGCTACACAGAAACCCTGTCTCAAAACAAAACAAAGCAAAACAAAACAAAAATGAAACAAAAAACAAACAAACAAACAACCCCCACACACACATCAAACCAAGAAACAACCAACTTCCTACTTTTAGGTGGGGGTGGGAGGGAACGGGGAGGAGAACCCGCCTCCTACATGTGAAGGTCAGAGGATAACTACCTTTATGTGGGTTCCAGGGACCGAGCTCAAACTACCAAACTTGGGCAGCAAGTGTCCTCCCTTCATGAACCATCTCACCAGCTGCCATCTTTTCTTTAATGAAAAACCATTAGAATCCTTTTGTAATACATATATTCTGTAGTTCCGTATACTCACCGCACTGAGAAACAGTGTGAGCTGTCTGCCCTGGATGCTGCTATGGAACTCGGATCCTCAGACAGAGCAGCTAGTGCTCTTAACCCCTGAGCATTTCTCCAACCATATATGTATATATTTTAAAGTGGAACGCCCACACCTTCTGCCCTCGTTGATCAATCCTGATAACTGCCCTTTTACCTCTGTGAGATCAACTTGGCTAGCTTCCGTAAGGGAGAGATGTCATCCTTCTTCCTGTGTCTGGAGTATTTCACTTAGACTGACAGTCTCCGACCCTGTTGCATTGATTGACAGGGTTTCCGTCTTCCTGGCTAAACCGTATTTCACTGTATATAAGTGCCGCATTTTCTTTACTCATTCATCGGTCAATCACTTGGGCTGCTTCCATGTCAGGGTCTTTGTGTTTTCATTTCAGTAAACACACACGCTCATGTTTGCTTCTTCAGCATACTAGTTTCATCTTTACTGGGTATATATCCTAGGGTGGGATTGCTGCTAGATACGTGTCTGTTCTGTTTCTAGATTTTTGTTGTGGTTTGATGTGGTTTTTCAGACAAGGTTTCTATTTGGTTTTGTTTGTTTGTTTGTTTTTTCGTTGTTGGGTTTTTTTTTGTTTTTTGGGTTTTTTGTTTTTTTTTTTTTTTGAGACACGGTTTCTCTGTGTAGCCCTGGCTGTCCTGGAGTTCACTCTGTAGACCAGGCTGGCCTCAGAAATCCGCCTGTCTCTGCCTGCCAAGTGCTGGGATTAAAGGTGAGTGCCACCACTGCCTGGCACAGACAAGGCTTCGAGTAGTCTTGAGCCTAACCTGAACTGACTAGGCAGTAAAGGATGCTCTCATACTCCTGGCCCTTCTGTTTGTGTCTTCCAAGTATTGGGACTATAGGTCTGTGACTCCTCTCCTGTCTCTTTAATCTCTTAAGCTTTCATAGTCTTTTCCAGAATGGTGGTACTAATTTACCTTACTATCAAAAGAGTGTGAGAGAGGAAGTGGCCTCCAGGGCAGTGGTGGTGCATGCCTTTAATCTCAGCACTTGGGAGGCAGAGGCAGGCGGATTTCTGAGTTCGAGGCCAGCCTGGTCTACAGAGTGAGTTCCAGGACAGCCAGGGCTACAGAGAAACCCTGTCTCGAGGAAAAAAAAAAAAAACAACAAAAAACAACAACAACAAAAAAAAACCAGAGGAAGTAGCCGTGATTCCAAGCACCCACATGGCAGTTTACAACCTGCCACTCCAGTTCAAGGTGATCTGGCATCCTCTTATGACCTCCAAGGACATGTGCAGTGCACATACATGCAGGCAGACAGAACACTTACATACACACAAAAAAAATTAGTCAATCTACAAAAAAAAATTAGGTAGGAGAGTTCCTTTCACCAGAATTTATTATTTATCTACCTCCTTTTGGTGCTACTGGTGAGGACTGAACCTAGGACCTCCTGTGTTTGAACTAGCAGTCCTCCACCACTGAGCTCCAACCCTAATCCCATTCTCCTCCCTGCCTCTCTCTGCCTCTCTCTAGGATCATTCATTTAATTTCATCTTACTCACAGACGAGGTGGGAAAAGGGAGCTGCCAGTTACCATACTGAACAAGTCTGTGGCTCTTCAGTGAAGACAACAGAGCTTGTATCGTCTTTATGGAGGCGCCGGGTAACCATAAGAGGCTGAACTTTGTTGCTGGAGGCTGGAGTCTCCCGGGTCAGTGGCATGAAGCAGGCGTGCCTGTGGAGAAAGGATCCGCCACGGTGATCATAGGTGACAGGGCCCATTGCCACGGCTCATAGAGAAGGCGGCTTCCACAGTCCTGGGTCTAGCACACAGGAAGTCAACTGGACCATCACAGAGGAGACCTGGGAAGTCGCTGTCCTTGGGTCTGTACCCAGGATCTTGTGCAGAGTGTCTCCATAAGGACAAACCAAGGGCTGACTGCTTCCTTTCCCTTGATTGGGGGGTTCTCCAGTGTCCTGTAACCTCATCAGCGTGTGGACACACTGCCCTTCGTGCCCCTTCAATTGAGACGTTGGGAAATAGCTCTAGACGCCATGCAGATCTTTTTCCCTTGGAGGCAACTTCGTCTTCAGCTTTACATTCCAGTAGAACAGCCCTGGTTTCCCAGCTACTCCGAGATCTAATCTGAGGCTCGGGGCCTTCCTGTCTCCTCTAGCTCCTTTCCCTTCAACCACTCAGGCTGTTACTCCACGCCCAGTATGGTATGCTGCTTGTTTGCTCCCGAGGAGCACTCACTGTGCAAGTGGTGCAGCAGAATCTGAGGGTGTCCTTTCACTCCCCTGGCCTAGATGGCTCTCTCTTTTGAGACAGGGGCTCACTATGTAGCCCAGGCTAACCTTGAACTCATAAGCCTCAAACTTTAGCTTCCAAACTGCTTAGGTTATAGGCATGATCCAGCAGGCCCGCTCCGTTTTTGTTTTTTTTCTAATGTGCATAAGTGATTTGCCAGTGATTTGTGTGTCTGTATACAAGGGTGTCTGGTGCCCCAGGATGTCTGTTCCCCTAGAACTGGAGTTTTACAGATGGCTCTGAGCCACTATGTGGTACTGAGAAGAATTGAGTCCTCTGGAGGAGTACCTGGTGCTCTTAACTGATGAGCTATCTCTCTAGCCCCACCTTTCTTTCTTTCTTTTCAAATATTTATTAAGCTACCTATGGCCGGGCGGTGGTGGCGCAAGCCTTTAATCCCAGCACTTGGGAGGCAGAGGCAGGCGGATTTCTGAGTTCGAGGCCAGCCTGGTCTACAGAGTGAGTTCCAGGACAGCCAGGACTACACAGAGAAACCCTGTCTTGAAAAACCCAAAAAAAAAAAAGAAAGAAAGAAAGAAAGAAAAAGCTAGCTATGGTCGCACATGTCTTTAATCTCAGCTCTCAGAAGGTAGAGTCAGGAGGATCTATCTGAGTTTGAGGGCAGCTTGGCCTACATAGTGTCTTCCAGGACAGCCAGGGCTACCTAGTGAGGCTTTTATTAAAAAAGGTAGAGACAGCGACAGACAGAGAATGTGTTCTTTGTGTGCGTGTGTGTGTGTGCATGTGTAAGATGTACATTCAGAATTACAGGCAGTTATGAGTTGCCTGATATGGGAGTTGTCTGATGTGGATGCTAGGAACGCAACTCAAGGTCTCATGTCCTCTACAAAAGCAGTAAGTGCTCTTAATTCCTGGCCTATCCAAGTCCCTAGTTGTCTTTTTTTTTCTTTTAGTTGTCTTCTTTTTTTTTTTTTTTTTTTGGTTTTCGAGTCAGGGTTTCTCTATGTAAACCTGGCTGTCCTGGAACTCACTCTGTAGACCAGGCTGGCCTTGAACTCAGAAATCCGCCTGCCTCTGCCTCTGCCTCCCAAGTGTGCTGGGATTAAAGGCATGCACCACCACTGCCCAGCATCTTATTTTTAATAGTAGCTATTTAATCAGAGTGAGGTGATGTCTCCTTATGGCCTTTCTTTTTCTCTCCTTTCCTCTTTCCCTCCCTCCTTTCTTTCCCTCCTTCCTTCCTTCCTTCCTTCCTTCCTTCCTTCCTTCCTTCCTTCCTTTTCAAGATCCTTTTCAAGACAGTTTCTAGCTCTGGCTGGCCCAGAAAGCACTATGTAGTATAGGCTGACCTGGAACTCACAGTGATTCTACTGCCTGTACCTCCTAAGTTCAGGGAATACAGGTGTGTGCCACTGTGCTCAACCTCTGTGTGTGTGTGTGTGTGTGTGTAACTGGTGACTTGCTTGTTTGCATGCCTTGTATATTTTGGATTTAACTTTTTTTTTTTTTTCACGAATCACTTTTCTCATTCTCTGGTTGTGTCTTTGCCCTGTTTTTTTGTTTCCTTCCATGATGATTTATCTTGACTCTCAGCATCATTTATTGGATGAAGAAACACCTGAGAGATTAAGGAAACACAATTCTGGGGTGTCTATAATTTGTCTCCTGGGGGGGTTATTATTAGATCGGGAGGCTCTAATCTACCATTGATGGATTTGTGAGGTGATGGTATTTTGGGGAGGTGGTACACAGAAGGAGGCAGGATCTAGTTGGGAGAAGGAAGTCACTGAAGTGTGACCTGCCCCTTCCTATACCCCCTCTTTCTGCTTCTTAGTTGCCAGGGTGTGAACTGCTCTGCAGGCTGAGTTCTCCCTGCTGTGATGAGCTGACATCTCTAAACCCAGGAGCCCGGCAAACCTTTCCTCCCTTTAGTTGTCCTTTGTGTGTGTGAGGTATTCTGTCAAAGGTGACTTCGAGCTGACGCTCCTTGGTGCTCAGACACTTGTTAAGTGACATAGCCCGTTTATCAATTTTTATTTCTGCTTGTGTTTTGGACTCTTCTCAGAAAACCTTTGTCCAAACCAATGGTCAGAAGCAACTCTCCTTGTTCCTTTGAATTTTATAACGTCATGGTTCCTAGTCTTACATTTACACCTTTTGAGTTGATTCTACCGGACAGTGGTGGTGCACACCTTCAGTCTCAGCTCTCCGGAGGCTGAGGCAGACAGATCTCTGTGTTAGAGGCTAGCCTGATCTACAGAGCTAGTACTAAAACAGCTAGGGCTACAAAAAGAAACTCTGTCTCAAAAGAACCATTTTGAGTTGAATTTTTAGTATAGTGAGGGAGATCTGGTTTCTTCCCCATAGGAATATACAGCTTTCTCAGTACAATTTGTCTTTTTTATTTCTTTTTGTGTACCTGTCACATGTGTACATGTGATGTGCATGTACAGACATACAGGTACACAACATGTGGAGGCCTAAGATTGACATCCAGTGTCTCCTCCATATTGGTTTTTGAGTCAGAGTCTCCCACGGAAGCAGGAGCCGCCCAGTGGGACCCAGAGCCTCTCCTGCCTCTCCCACCCCAGCACTGGGATTCGAGGCAAATGCCATTGCCTCTGGCATTTTTTGTGTGGATGTGGGGACTCGGGCCCTCATGCTGGTGTAGCAAGCAAGCATCTTGCCAGCTGAGTCATTTACCACACGGACCGCCCACCTCCAGCACCATTTATTAGAGAGATACTTCCTTTCCAAAGTGTTTTGCTGCTGTCTTAATCAGCAGTAGATAAATGGATTTATTTAAGGAGATTTTCTGATCTGTTCCCTCAGTTTCTGCACATATTTTTATGCCAATATCATGCTATTTCAGGTAATAAAATTTTTCTTACAATTATTTATTTTGGGGGAGGCACACATATAGAGGTCAGAGGAAAACCTATGGATCGGATTCAGTTCTCTCAGTCTATCTTGTGGGTCCCAGGGATTAAATTCAAGATTGAACTGACAAGTACCTGTCCTCTCCTGTGCCATCTGCCACTGAAGCACACTGTTTCAGCTTTTATAGCTCTACTTTAGCTGTCTTTGTGCGTGTGTATGTGTGTGTGTAATGTGTGTGTGTGTATGTGTGTGTGTATATATATGTGTGTGTATGTGTGTATGTGTGTGTGTAATGTGTGTGTGTGTATGTGTGTGTGTAATGTGTGTGTATATATATGTGTGTATATGTGTGTATGTGTGTGTATGTGTGTATGTGTGTGTGTGTGTGTGTAGAGATGCCATTATTGATAAAAACTGAATCAAAGGGGAGATACAAGGCTCAGCAGACAAAGGCTAGTGCCACTAGCCTGACAAGCTGAATTCAATCACGGCACCCACATGGTAGAAGGAGAGAACTAACACCCATAAATTGTCCTCTGACTTCCACACAAACACCATGGCATGTGTCCCCCACACCCAAAGCATGAAAATAAAGAGAGACGAGAGAAGGAATTGTATTAAACCTGGAGATCACTTTGTACAGACATTTTAACATGAGTTCATCCAATCCATGAACTCGAAAGGTCTTCGTTTTAGTCATGCCTTCTGTATTGCATTTTAAGTTTGTCTGATTAATTTTTGTGCATCTTCTCAATGTTTGTCACCTGTGTCCTGTCATTTTTCACTGTAGTGGTCATTGTCTTCTCAGCCTATGCTTTTCTGACAGTGTTTTCGTCTGGTCCAAAAGAAACCCAGGACAAATAGCTAACTGTAGTGCGGGTTCGCACACTCAAGTATCTTCTGGCCTCCAGAATCACTCGGTATCTGTGGCTCCCCTCATCTCTTCCTGCCCTGACCCTCCTGGAAACTTCTCCAGCATAGGAACTTATCTTCTTCCCCCAACTCCTCATTACTGTGTAACTCTGCCATTTTAACCATTGAATCAATATCTCTCTCTCTCTCTCTCTCTCTCTCTCTCTCTCTCTCCTTTCTTCCTTTCTTTCCCTTTCCCTTCCTCTCTCTTTGGTTTTCTGAGACAGGATTTGGTTTCTATGTGTAGCCTTCGCTATCCTGGAACTCATTCTGTAGGTCAGGCTGGCCTGGAACTCACAGAGATCTACTGCCTCTACTTCCCAAGTGCTGGCATTAAAGGTGCGTGTCACCAGCCGTTCGCTCTCTTGGGTTTCTTGACTCTTGAATCTCTCTTAGCTCTCTTGGTCCCCTCTGTCCTGTCATGGCAGGGTCTAGTTGGCCAGCCATGTTCAGCGTACTACTTTCCCTCCCTGCTCTGGACTCTTCCAGAAGACTCTGGCTGACTTGAACTCCTATCTACGATAAAAACCTCAATCATGCCATGGAGCACTCATGTTCTCGTTTTATTATAAAGTTTCATTTTGCTTTATAATCATCATGAATAAAATTGCTTCTAAGCTGTCATTTTCCTTAATAGTCCCTCCCTCCCAACCTTCCTGCTGTATCTTAATTAATTTTTTTAAAGATTTATTTATTTCTTTTATGTGAGTACACTGTCTCACTGTCTTCAGACATACCAGAAAAGGGTGTCAGATCACATTGCAGATGGTTGTCAGCCACCATGTGGTTGCTGGGAATTGAACTCAGGTCCTCTGCAAGAGTAGCCAGTGCTTTGAACTGCTCAGCCATCTCTCCAGCCCCCTGATTTTTTTTTATATATATATAGATTCTCATTATGTAGCCCAGACGTGTCTAAAACTCATTTTGTAGCCCAGGCTGGCCGCGAACTCTTGGCAAACTCTCTCAGCCTTCCCAGTGCTGGAATTACAGCCACGAGCCACGCCCTTAGCTTGCTTGCTTGTTGACAGACCTTCCGTCTTCCGTCTCAGGCTGGGCTTCTACTGCCTGTGTATACATAGCCTTGAGCTCTTGGTCCTCTCTCCAGCTGTAGATCCCTGTTGTTGGTCACCATGCTGAGCTATTGGGTTGTTTGGTCAAGGCCTCCCTATGTGGCCCAGGCCTCCCTCTAACTCTGAAGCTCGCTCCTGTCACTCTAGCGAATGATTCACAAGCGTATGCCGCTTCGCCCAACTGTACTTTAATGTTCTACTTTAATGACTCAGATTCATTTGGATGCACACCGCTGTGGGGAAAGCCTGGGTCTCGAAGCAGACAAACAAGAGCTTGAGTTTAGGTTCAGTTCAGTTCAGTTCAGATTAGGTTCTGTTCAGGTGGTGTTGCTGGGCTAGCTACTGAGGACACAGAAATGACCGAGACCTAGGTCCCACCCTTTGAATTACTAGGGCCCGAGGAGTGGACTGACATAATACCTACTTTATACACTACCATATGTTCTAGTACCCACAGATAATGGCCATTCAATGAATACCACCACATTTGCTGAGTAAAACAGTTTGGACGCTTTGTGCGAGCGCTATAGTAAAGGCTATGGGAAGGCTTTAAAGTTGAGGCCGGCAGTTTGAGAAGAATTCCAGCAGGAAGGGCCTTCCCATCAGAAGCTGTTGCACAACTAAGGCTGCAAAGATAAAAATGAAAGAGAGCAAAGCTTCACTGACGAAACCTTTCACCGACGAAAAAGAAGTGGCTGCCGCCACCGAGACGGCCGGCCTCCTGGAACCAGGGCTGGAGGACAGAGATCACATCCTGATACGGCTGGAGAGATTAGCTGCTTAGCCTTGAGCTTTGGATTCCTGCTTTAGGAAGGGCTTTTTTCTGATCCTCTGAAAGGAGATAAGGAGGAGGAAGAATGTAAGAGACTTGAAGTTATCTAGGTGAAAAACAACGGAGGCTGGGACCATGGCTCCATCTCTCCTACAAACCATGATTCTCCTTTAAGAACCTTGCCATGCTGCCGGGCAGTGGTGGCGCACGCCTTTAATCCCAGCACTTGGGAGGCAGAGGCAGGCAGGTTCCTGAGTTCGAGGCCAGCCTGGTATACAGAGTGAGTTCCAGGACATCCAGGGTTACACAGAGAAACCCTGTCTCAAAAAAAAAAGAACGTTGCCATGCTTATTCTTATTCTTGTTCTCTCTCTCTCTCTCTCTCTTTCTCTCTCTCCCCCCCAACTAACCCATTACTTACTGTAGTATATGTAAAGCATGGTGTATGAGAAGATAGATTTGACCTTTGCCTTTTTAAAAATGTGTGTGTGTTGGGCAATGGTGGTTCACACCTTTAATCCCAGCACTTGGGTGGCTGAGGCAATCGAATTTCTGAGTTCAAAGCTAGCCTGGTCTACAGAGTGAGTTCCAGGACAGCCAGAGCTATACAGAGAAACCCTGCCTTGAAAAAAAAAAAAAACAAATAAAATATGTGTGTGTGTTTGTGTGTGTGTATATGCTCTACAAGTGTACATGAACCGTGGTACAAGTGTGAGGGTCAGTAGACAACTGTGTGCAGTTGTGTCTTCTTCCTCCTTTATGTATGGCATGGAAGTCAGGTGACCAGGCTTCTAAAGCAAGCACCTTCACCCACTGGCCCCAAACAGTTTCTTCTCCCATTTTCTACCACCAGCTTATAAACATTCAAGGCTTACCATGAATGCCAGTTTCATGGGTAGTGATTCTAAACCCTCTGCTTTCTCTGTCCTCTTTTATAACATTGATCATAGCTTAAAATAAAAGTTGAGTATAAATGCATTTACTTAATATCTACCTTATTTGTTGGGTTCTGGATTTCATGAGGAATTGAGAGAGTGAATAAATAAAAAGCAAGGGAATCAACACGGGCTGAATTACAAGTAGCACATAACAGCTAGGCGTGAGGCATACTTGGGAGGTGTAGGCATAAGGGATCAGGGGTTCGAGGTCATTCTCAGCTACAAATCAAATTCAAGCAAGCCTGGAGTACGTGAAGCTCTGAGTAAAAAATGGAGGAGGGGTCTGGGTGTGGTGGTCCAGACAGTAATCCAAACATTGGATCTCTGAGAGTTGAAGGCTAGCCTGGTCAATACAATGAGTTCCAGCCTGTCAGGACTACATAGTGAGATGCTCTATTAAAACAAATAAGCAGGGGCTGGAGAGATGGATCAGTGGTTAAGAGCATGGACTGCCCTTCCAGAGGTCCTGAGTTCAATTCCCAGCAACCACATGGTGGCTCACCACCATCTGTAGTGGGATATGGTGCCCTCTTCAGATGTGTGAAGAGAGCAATGGTGTACTCATACACATAAAATAAATAATAAATAAATACATCTTTAAAAAATACAAATAAGTAAACAAAGCAAAAACAAGGACTGGAGAGATGGCTCCCTGGGTAAAGGCACGTGCTATGTAAGCCTGACGATCTGAGTTCGAGCCCCAGAACACATGAATCTGTGGGGCCAGTCCTACTCAAAGCACCACATTATCCACGTTATCTTCCCTCTGTGCACTCCAGCTGGCTGATCCTGAACTTCTGCCCCTGACTCCTATCTCCCTAGGGCAGTGCTGGAATTGCAGCCATCTACACTTCCAAAGCCTGCTTTTACTTGGGTTCTAGAGATTCAAACTTTACACATATTTTAGGCCATCTGCCACTTCCCACTGTCTAATATTCATTCTATCTGTCTGTCTGTCTGTTTGTCTCTCTATCTGCCATCTATCTATCTATCTATCTATCTATCTATCTATCTATCTATCTATC
>NW_021604578.1:7693573-7709533 GCF_004785775.1 Grammomys surdaster | reverse complement strand
ATCTATCTATCTATCTATCTATCTATCTATCTATCTATCTATCTATCTATCGAGACAGGGATTCTCCCAGTAGCCCTGGTTGTCCTAGGACTTGATCTGTAGACAAGGCTAGCCTCAAACTCAGAGAGCCACCTGCCTCTGACTCTCCAGTGCTAGGATAAACCACCACTGCTTGGCAAAAACAAAAATTAACTTAGCAACTATGATTGCTTTTTTAGGTTGATAATGGCAAATCTGCATTGTATATAACAGCCACTGGGTCAGTAGTCCAATTTTACAATAGTCAGTAGTTGTTCCCATTTACTTAAATTGATGCCGGGCAGTGGTGGCGCACGCCTTTAATCCCAGCACTTGGGAGGCAGAGGCAGGCAGATTTCTGAGTTCGAGGCCACCCTGGTCTACAGAGTGAGTTCCAGGACAGCCAGGGTTCCACAGAGAAACCCTGTCTCAAAAAAACGAAAAAAAAAAAAAAAGATTGTCTTGCCTCTTCTGTTATTAAAGCTAATTAGAGACCAGTGAAATGACTTAGTGGGTAAAGGTGCTTGCCACCAAGCTAGAAGACTTGAGTTCAGTCTCAGAAACCCAAAGTGTGGAAGGAGAGAACTAGGTCTCACAAGCTGTCCTCTGATCCACATACCTGGTATCTACATCCTCAGCCACTCCTGCCTCCTCTCCCAACCACACAAAATAGAATGTAAAAAGCCAAACACTAATACTGCCATGTACATTCTGATACATGTTTTATGTACAATACTACCACCTAGTTATGTGTCGGATAACCTGTAGATTAGAGCCTCTCTGTGTAATTTTTTTTTCTTTCAACAGTGAGCTGTTGGACAAACACACTCCTTGGGTTTTACTTGCTTTGTTTACTATGCTTCCAGACACTTCAGGTTTTATCAAAAATTGTTTCAGAATTGGCAGGTGAAAGAACAGGAAATGAATTCCGACAGGATATTTTACTGCTTCTCATCGGTGTCTATTAAAGGCTTGGGAGAGGGGTAGGAAGCCTGAGGATACTGAAATGCTTGCTTCATCCGTCCAGCATCTGGTTTCTTGTCTCAGAGAGTAACTAGGTGCTGTCTCATCGGCTCATCAGCAGGACTCCGTGTTCGCCCCAGTGATAGCCGAGTGATAGTTCTTGACTGTCTCAGGACCACCCTTCATTTGTACAGCTCTGTCATATCTAATTATTTGTGTCCTTTTCTTCCCAGTGTTTATTCCCTGGTCTCTCTAGTTTACTCTCTTTTTAAGTCGTAATATTATTAAAGTAAACTGTAACATCTGGATCAAAGGAAAGCAGATCAAAAGTTTGATATCTCTATAATCCTATCAAGATTCCAATGAAATATATTGGAGGTTTTTATTATAAATAAAAAGACTGTCTCTCTCTCTCTCTCTCTCTCTCTCTCTCTCTCTCTCTCTCTCTCTCTCTCTCTCATCAAACCCATGGCTTCACATATGTTAAGCAAGCTCTCTACCATGAAGCTGTACTGTGAGTCCCCAGAGATGATTTTGTGGGAGCCTCTGCCTCCTGAATGCTATGATTATGTGGGCTGCATCCGCTGAGCGTTAGAGTGCCAATTTATTAAGATTTTTTTTTAAAAGATTTATTTATTTCAGCCGGGCAGTGGTGGCGCACACCTTTAATCCCAATCCCAGCACTTGGGGGGCAGAGACAGGTGGATTTCTGATTTCTGTAGGCCAGCCTGGTCTACAGAGTGAGTTCCAGGACAGCCAGAACTACACAGAGAAACCCTGTTTCGAAAAACCAAAAAAAAAAAAAAAAAGATTTATTTATTTCATGTATGAGTACACTGTTGCTGTCTTCACACACACCAGAAGAGGGCATCAGATCCCATTACAGATGCTTGTGAGCCACCATGTGGTTGCTGGGAATTGAACTCAGGACCTCTGGAAGAGCAGACAGTGCTCTTAGCTGCTGAGCCATCTCTCCAGCCCCAATTTATTAAGATTTATCTTTATTTTTCTAGTGTGTGTGTGTGTGTGTGTGTGTGTATGTGTGTGTGTGTGTCTGCACATGGATGGATGTGTTGGAGTTGCAGGCAGCAACTCCCTCCCTCCTTCCTTCCTTCCTTCCTTCCTTCCTTCCTTCCTTCTTTCCTTCTTCCTTCCTTTTGTCTTTTTGCTGTTGCTCCTGTTGTTGTTGTATTTTTGTTTTCTGAGACAGGGTGTCTGTATAGCCCTGGCTGTCCTGGAACTCACTCTGTAGACCAGGCTGGCCTCGAACTCAGAGATCAGCCTGCCTCTGCCTCCCAGTTGCTGAGATGAAAGGCGTGCGCCACCACGCCCAGGTAACATGCTAATTTCTTAAGGAACTTACTTGTCTGTTATAAGTAGAACCGAGCCCATCTGACTGACCGCTTCTCCTAAACCATCCATGGTTCCAGCTGTAGAAAGGAGTATTTGAACAGGTAACACAAATAGGACATCTCACGAGGCCATTGTTGACTTGGAGGCCCTTGACTTGAGCTACACCAATTAGAGCTTTCTCTATTGCTTTTCCAGATAGACCACTAGGGAGCCATTCTTTTTCTACCTGGGTTACTCAAATTGAAAAAAAAAAATACAAATGTGGAAATTTTAATAGAAAAACTTGGAGTTATCTTTCTCCCATTTCTCAGTTCACCATCAGACACCATCAGACCTAACATCTTTTGAGCTACTGGATCCAGTCCTTCCTGAAGCTATGGCCTCTGGACTTTCCCAGTGACCCAAGCAAATAAAATTTGCTGACTTTGCGGTGAGTTTCTGTCACCCTCCTTCCTTTCAGGGAGTGCCTGTGAACACAGAGCTTCTATCTGAAGGTGACTGACACTATGCAATGTTTTCTTTCATCGGTGACAACCTTGAGCCTCTCTGGTAACATCGGAAGGCAGGTACAACACTTCTGTTTTCTTTTTGTCTCAGTTGCATGGTTACCTGAAAGAAGAAGCCATCACTTATTTTGTGTGTAAAGAAGTTTCCCCTCAAAGCAGGATGCCTTTTGTGGGAAGTAAATTGAAAAGGAAACAATTTCTCCTCTGTAATTTCCCCCACCCCCGGTTATCCAGGTCATGGGTTCTTTCATGTTAGAGTGAAAGGAATCTGAGCAAGATCCCAGAAATCCCGCTGTACCCAACATCTTTGCTATACAGGACAAGTTCAGCTGAACTTCTAGAAGTGGAAAACGAACAGGTGAAAAATACTATCACTTTGATGGCAAAAGAAACAGTTGGATTAGAGATTGAGACAAAAGCAAGAATGAGAAGTTAAACTGGGAGGATTAGGAAGAGAAGCGTAAACACCAATAGTCTTTCGTGGGGTGGGGGTGGGAGTCCCTCTGTCTTTTTTTTTCTTTCCCTTTATATGTAGACGGGTCATTTAGTGATGGTGTAGTCACCCATCTACCCATTAGACTGACTCACAGGAGTCAGACTAAATGCTGAGAATTCAACATTGAATGAAAGATACATCTCCAACTGTATTATTGAAAGTCAAAGTCTGATTCTAGCCGGAAAGAAGAATCTGCAATCGTGTTCAGAAGACGGCTTGAATGAGCCTGTCTCCCACAGGTTCACATCTTCAAACCATGATGATGCTGTTTGGAGCAGGCTACAGAACCTTTCGGGTATGGAGCCGTGCTGGTGGAAGCACGTCATGGAGGTGGGGAGTGGAGGGAGGGGCTGTGTTTGAGTGTCTATACCTTCGTCCCACTTCCGATTCTACTCTGCTTCCTAAGCTAGGTTGCGATCTGATCTCAGATTCCCACTCCCAGCCGGCTGCTGGAATGTCTTTCCTGCCGTTGTGGACTCTCCCTCCGGGAGTGTAAGCAAAAGCAAACTTTCTTCTTTAAGCTGCAGCTGC
The DNA here is from genome assembly GCF_004785775.1 of Grammomys surdaster. NCBI lineage: Eukaryota > Metazoa > Chordata > Mammalia > Rodentia > Muridae > Grammomys > Grammomys surdaster. The sequence goes on along the minus strand of NW_021604578.1, from coordinate 7,705,666 downwards.
TTCTGGTTACGAGACTTTTATCACAGCAATAGAAAAGTGGCTAATACACCGATCGCCTCTCTTCTACCCAGACATTCTTGGCAGTTAATAAGGAATAAAACTGTCTGAGTCAACCTCAAACCCACATGAAGGGCATAAACAGAACAACTCAGACACAGGCTTCTGGAGCTTTGAGAACACAAGATATCCAATTTATTCCTGGAATTCTCAAGGCTGTACTGACTAGTTTTGAGCTTGGCCTACACCAAGAAGCTGAGTTAAGGATGCATACTGTTTTGTTTTGTTTTGTTTTGTTTTGTTTGTTTTCCTTTTAATTAATCATTTTGGTTTAGTTTTTGAAAGGAGTTTTTAATTTAACCCCAAGATGACCGATTGCCAGGGTGTGATGGTTCCAGCATAGACTGAGACACTGGAACTCCTGAAGACCAAGAGCCAATGAAAGATCAGACAGGAGTTCTCAAAGCTGTTGCAGTACAAATAGAATTTCTTGCCGGGTGGTGGTGGCACACACCTTTAATCCCAGCACTTGGGAGGCAGAAGCAGGCAGATTTCTGAGTTCGAGGCCAGCCTGGTCTACAGAGTGAGTTCCAGGACAGCCAGGGCTACACAGAGAAACCCTGTCTTGAAAAAAACAAAAACAAAAAAACAAAACAAAAAAAAGAATACAGACAGCCACCTGATGGTTTTCATGATGTCACAGCCTGAAGTGGCAACAGAATTCCTGTGAACCATGCCTAGGAGCTTGTCCCAAGCCACTCTACACAGAGGATTACATAGTGACAACCAGGAAGCCTTCCTGAGTGAGCCCACAGTCAGACTAAGCGTGGACTGCTTATGAGAATGTTTATGGTTCTGTGTAAAAGGAGATGTTCCTGGGACATAGATCAGTTGGTAAAGGGCTTGCCTACCATTGCTGAAGCCCTTGAGATCCGCCCTGAGAGAGAACCATCTAAACAGGTCACAAGTGGCTCTCAGCAAGTGGGGAGAAAATAAAAAGGACTGTCAGGTAACCCTGGATTAAATGTCTGTATCTCAAATTCAAGGCCAGTATCAAGGAGACACATAAGATATTGTCTCAAAAGTCAAACATACAAAAGCAAAAACAAAACCCGTTTTGTTTTGGTATGTTGGCTAGCTTCCTTCCTTAAACAGATTCTTACTATGTAGTACAGGCTAGCCTCAAACTCACAATCCTCCTGCCTCAGCCTCCTCCTGGGTGTGGGGATTTGCAGGTACATACTACTAGGCTGGTTCCAAAAGGTCTTACTCTAGATCAGTGGGTCTCAACTCTACAGAGCTAATGCTCTACTTTAATACCTATCGGGCTTCCTCCTTTACTGTAACACACTCGAGCTGACTGGTAAACAAACTCAGTCAACATGGAAGTGCTTAGCCAGTCTCACTAGAAAGCACATGGCCACCGGGACTTCTTGGAATCATAGTAGGAATCTGATATAAAACCAAATGTGTTATATTGAGCCAAATGAAACTAGCTGACATGTTATTGATGGAGTTTTTGTTTTGTTTTCCAAGTTCTGTGAGTTTCTTGGTAAAGTTTCCCACAGAAGGAAGTACAGTCTCATAGTTCATCAGAATTTCTACTCTTAGTATTGAAACCTCTAAGAAATACCGGTAAGTTTAGCCTCACTAAACGCTATCTGTGTAACAATCAGAAACGCCCACACAAATTCCCAGATTGTCCTTGGAGAGTGTTTTAGGGGCAGAAATGGGTGAGGCTATGGCTCATGGGGTCCCCTACCTCTTCCTTACACCTCTCTTTCCTACCCATCTCTTCCTCTTGGACTTCTGGGGATCCCTGGGGCTGAAGGGAACTCTGAGTTATGCCCGTCTTTGAAAATGCTAGTGAATTGAGATCCCTAAATCAGACCATCTCAAGACAGGAGCGGTGGCACATGCCTTTAATTCCAGCAGTCAGGAGGCAGAAGCAGGCGGATCTCTGAGTTCAAGGCCAGCCTGGTCTTCTGAGTGAGTTCCAGGACAGCCAGAGATACACAGAGAAACCCTGTCTCAAAAAAACCAAAAACAAAAGAGCAACAACAACACAGAAAAGAATAAATAAATAAGTAAATAAATCTGATCACCTCATGGAACCAAGTCTTGGTTGAATTTCAGATGCTCTAACAGTCTCTGGTCACCCACATACTCACTTTTATAAGGTACTGTTTATGAAAGAGTGGTAGAGCAAACCTGTAATCCTGACATGTTGGAAGCTGAAGCAAGAAAATCACAAATACCAGGCAAGCCTGGGCTATGCACTGAGTTCTAAGCTATACATGGAGTTCCAGGCCAGCTTGGGCTATGAGCATTTTCTTCTCTCTCTCTTCCTCTCTCTCCCTCTCTCTCTCTCTCTTCCTGTCTCAATCTCTCTCTCTTCCTCTCTCTCTCTCTCTCCCTCTCTCTCCTTCTACCCCCACCCCTCTAAAATTGGACTTGTAGTACAGGAGAGTCAGAGTCCATAGTGGCAGAGAAAAAGCATGTTGGCAGGGACAGAGAGGGGAATGCTGGATTTTTAATTCTTTTTTCTCCTGAGACAGGATCTCAATATGTAACTCTGCCTGTCCTGGAACTCACTATGTGGACAGGCTGACCTCCAACTCAAAGAGATCCTCCTGTCTCTGCCTCCTAAGTGCTGAGATTAAAGGTGGCTGAAAAGGAATATTATCTGCAGGTGTTTTTCTATTGTTTCTTTGTTTCTGAGACAGCCTCAGGTGTCTCAGGCTAGCCTCCAACTCACTAGACAGGCCAAAATGACCTTTAACTTTTAACCCTCCTCCCTCCACCTCCCAAGTGCTGGAGTCCCAAAGGTGTACCAGCAGGTGTGGACTTAGGGCCAGGAAGCCTCTACCACTGAACTGTGTTCTCAGCATCAAAAGGAAAACAATTTTCTACAAGAAGATGTCCAACCATTCCTTGAATTTGCTCTCAGGGGAATCTCTATCTGTTTTCAGGGACTTTTCTTTTTTAGAAAATTCCAGAATCATGCTGACTGGCCTTCAAACAAATGCACATTCTCCAATTTCAGCTTCTCTTTTTCTTTTGACACAAGATCTCACTGTGTTGCCCGTCACTGGCCCGAAACTCTGTGTAGGCCAGGTTGGCCTTGAACTTGTTGTGATTCTCCTACCTCTCCCTCCTGGGTAATAGGATTAAAGGATTTTGCCCAACAGGCCAGCTTTAGCAGGATAAACATATCTGTCACAGTCTTTTGTAGAATGACATGTGGCCTAATTCTAGGATCATAAGTAAAAGCAAGTATCTTCACATTAAAACATGTTGCCTGGGTATGTGTATATGTATGTGTGTTTAGAAAGCAGACCCATGGTGATATATATATCTGTAACCAATCAAACACTTCAGCCTCTTCATACTGCTAAATACAAGGCTAGTATAGCCAAGGGGTGGTGAGCCAGCCTATCACGCCATAAGAAAAAAAAAAAAAACAATTAAAAACTAAAACTTCGTAGCTGCGGCCGGTGGTGCCCGCCTGCAACTCTAACAATCGCTCCTCTTCTCAGCCTTCTGGCTAAGCTCACGTCCTCTGTCTGGAGAGCAAGTCACACAGGTCAAGTGACAAGTATAAAAGACTAGGAAGATGCCTGTGCAGGCGAATTTTGATTGTTAACATAATGGATTTAGATACTGTGGACACCTCGATAGGCACCCCTGTGGGGACAGTGCAAAGGGAATGAGTGAAGGGAGACCCACCCTGAAGCTAGACAGCCCCCATCCCAGAGAGAATCAAAGCCGCCGGCCAGCCCGCCCACGCCACCCCTTTCTCTGCTTCCTGGATGCCGTGATGTGAGTGTCTCTGTTCCTCCACAGCAGCCTCTCTCTCATTGTAAACCGAGACTTCTGAAATGAGCCGAAATAAGTCACACCACAGCCCAGCGGCTTTAGCTAACAACATGCAGGTATAGATGCTGTTTCTGTTTTCTTCAGAGCCCTGAAACTCCCTGTTCTACCCTGACCTTTCTCCCAGTACAGTAGATTCTCTGCAGAGGAGACAGGCGGCAGTCCTTCCGTCTTAGCAGGAGAATCAGGCGGGAAGAGGCCAGCCTGGGCTATACAACAGAACCTTGTCACAAACAGCCAGCTTCGAGAAAGCTTTTTCTGCATCTATTGCTTATCAAGTGTCTTTAATTTAAAGTAACCTTGTGTTGTGTTGTATGTATATGTGTGTACGCTTTTGTCTGTGTGTGTGCTAGGTACATGCATGTGACTGGTCCAGACGTACATGTGGGCACCAGGGGACAACCTCAGGTGTCATTCCTTAAGAGTTGGCCCTCTCCAGTTCCAGAGGATTTGACTCCTTCTTCTGGCCTCCATGAATATGAGACTTACATGTGGAACACACACTAACACGCAAGCAAAACACTCATACATATGAAATAAAGGTAAATATTTTTTAAATGTATTTTATTTGTGATTATTTTAAATTTTACTCAAAATTTTATTATGAATAACATTGCAAATAAAATCACATCATATTCAAAAGATTTATCTTATTTTTATTTATGTGTGGGTGTAATGCTTGTGTGTAGTTAGCCAAGAAGGCAGAAGAGGGCGTCAGAGCATCTGTATATAGAGTTACAGGTCGTTGTGAGTCACCCACTGTGGGCCCTGGGAACCGAGCTCAAGTCCTCTATAAGAATAGAAAGTGCTCTGCTGGGCAGTGGTGCCACACACCTTTAATCCCAGCACTTGGGAGGCAGAGGCAGGTGGATTTCTGAGTTCGAGGCCAGCCTAGTCTACAGAGTGAGTTCCAGAACAGCCAGGGATACATAGAGAAACCCTGTCTTGAAAAACCAAAACAAAAACAAAAGAGAGAGAGAGAATTTAATTTTTAAAAAAGAACTTAGAGTTAGATTTGGTGGCCTACTCCTGTAATCTTAGCCCTTGGGAGCTAGAGATTGGAAGATAAAGGGTTCAAGGCCAGCCTCTGCTACTTTGTTTAAGGACAGCTTGCACTGCATGAGACCCTGTCTCAAACAAATATTTTAATAATATAGTTTTGTTTGTAAATGTGTGTGTGTGTGTGTGTGTGTGTGTGTAAGCATGAGGCTAAGAAGGCCAGAAGAGAGTGTCTGATCCCTGGAGCTTGAGTTACAGGATGTTGGGAACCACTTGACATGGGTACTAGGAATTGAACCCCAATCCTCTGTAAGAGCAGCAAATACTCTTAGCTGCTGAGCCATCTCTCCAACCTCTGTACAAGTTGTTTGAGCTATTTATTAATTATTAAGGAGTGCAGTGTATATGGAGCATATTTGTTTCAATCTTTCACTTTTCTCTTCTGTGGTTTTGAGACAGTATTATAGAAGCAGGAAAGGCCTACTAAGGAAGAACTCTACTGAGGATGCGGTCTCTGGCCTGGTTGATGCTAGGTCCAAAGAAGTCTCCCAAACGTGAGTGCTGGTGACAATGTCTAAAGCAGGACTTTGGCTTGGTAAACAGAAGGATTGTTATTGTGTAAAGGCCTAAGGTGGGTTTCTGTTTACCAGGAGTCTTCCTTAACCCAAACTCAAAGGTCATCCACATTGAGCAAGGGAACCTTGGCTCCAGGACAATCCAAAAAGCTTGAATCAGCTCAAAGACCTCCATCCTGTTGACTGTCATAAAATCCACTGCTTGCTTTTCCGCCATTTTGATCTTCTCTCTGCCCACACCCATAGTCTTGGCAGGTTGACCCTCAATAAAATAAACCTTTGTTTTCACTCATGGAGTGGTCCAGTTTGGTGGTTTCTCTGTGCCCTTGCTTACAGCTGGGGACCTAGTTAGACAGGTCAATAAATACCCTGGCTAAGGGACGCCCCCCAACCCCCTTCAAATGCCTGTTCACCTTGAGCCGCCCTAAAGAGATAGGAGCAACAATTAGTCCTGTAATGTGATCACATGATTTCTGTCCTGTGATCCTCACATGCTGCTAACAAGTTCTGTTAGTCCCATCCGCCTTAGAAGGGATAACTTCTGCTCCCTTCTCTCTTGTCTTTCAAGATGCTGGCCACACCTCAGTATGCTTTCTCTGGGCCTCTCCACTCCCTCTCTAATGCCCCCCTCCACTATGTGGTGGCTGCATGGTGGCTGACCTCCAAGTCAGTTTAGCTAGAACAGCATGGCCTTTTCTCCCTGCCTTCCCCATCTCTCTCCTCTGGGCAGCTGCTAGGATGGAGAGCTTGCCTGCCCTGGTGTTTCTCTAATAAGATTGCCCTTGAGTTTCTTCTGTGTTATTCTTTTATTAATGATACTAGGGCCAGGCATATAGATGCATGCCTTTAATCTCAGCACTGGGTGGCAGAGGCAGGAGGATCTCTGGTTTTGAGGCCATAGTGGTTTACATAACAAGTTCTAGGACAGCCAGGGCTTTGTAGAGAGATGCTGTCTCAAAACAAAACAAACAGGCCGGGCGGTAGTGGCACACGCCTTTAATCCCAGCACTTGGGAGGCAGAGGCAGGCAGATTTCTGAGTTAGAGAGTTCGAGGCTAGCCTGGTCTACAGAGTGAGTTCCAGGACAGCCAGGGCTACACAGAGAAACCCTGTCTCGAAAAACCAAAACAAAAAACAAAAAAACTCCTCTTTACCCCCATCTTCCCAACACATGACATTTTTTCTTATCTTCTTTCCTTCCTTCCTTTCCTTTTTCAGGTCATGGTGTTGAAGATCAAGGTGAAGGCCTTGAGATCTTGGGCTTGATGCTTTCATCTCCCGAGTGCCATACTCTGCTCATTTAATTTCTTTGAATTTATAGAAAAGGCAATTTAACAGACAGTGCCAAACAATGTTATCTGTGCTATGCTGCTGCTGCTCGGTGGGCTTTGTTTCTGTTTCTATGATAAGGTTTCTTCCCAGGCTGTTCTTCCTTTGACTTTGTATCCAAGGCTGGCCTCAAATGTTAGCCTCCTACTTCAGCCTGGGCTCTCCTGGGTTTACTGATGTACTTATCTGTTTTCATTGAATCTACTTCAAGCTTTGTTATCTGAAAGGCCTTAGTATTGCTTCCCTCCTCAAGCCTTCCTTGTGGGTAAAAATAGCTACAGTACGAGATTAAAAAAAAAAAAAAACAGAACAAAACAAAAAGACCTGTAATCCCATAATCCCAGCCCCGCCAGGAGTCTGAGACAGAGCGATCAAGAGCTTGTGGCTAGTCCTGGTTACAGACCAAAGACCCTGTTTCCAAACACAGACAGACAAAAACCCAGATATAAAACAATAGAGTAGCCAGGCAGTGGTGGTGCATGCCTTTAATCCCAGCACTTGGGAGGCAGAGGCAGGCAGATTTCTGAGTTCGAGGCCAGTCTGGTCTACTGAGTGAGTTCCAGGACAGCCAGGGCTACGCAAAGAAAACCCTGTCTTGAAAAAAAACAAAACAAAACAAAAACCTAAAAAAATAAAATAAATAAAACATAGAGTAATAGTTAAAATAGCCCTGTCTGGATCCCATAGCTGCAGAATAAAGTGAAAAGCAGCCCCACTCACTCACTCACTACACCTCCTCACTTGGAACTGGAACTCAGGGGTGGGTGTCAATAGAAAGGGTGGCTTGGGGAACCTAACCCCAGAAGAGGGCAGCCAAGAGCTGCCTGAACTGTTGAGAAAAGCCTCCGTGGAGTCAAGCATGATCATGGGAGGGTTCCTTGTCCATCAAGAGAGTCCCAGAGACACCAGTTTGGGGGTTGAAGAAGTCACACTTGGCTAGAGGAGTGAAAGTTAGCAGAGGTTAGGCAACCACGGGCTAGTGTGAGGAGAGACTATGGAGAAGCTTAATCTCTAAAACCATTGGTGAGTGTCCAGTGCACATGTACTCTATGTGTCCGTTCGTGTGTGTGTGTGTGTGTGTGTAAGAGAGAGGTTGGGGAGGGAGGGAGAGAGGGAGGGAAAGAGAGAGAGAGAGACATGGGGGGGGGGAACTCGTACAGGAAAGGTGACTCAGCAGTTAAGAGGCTGATCTTCCCAAAGACCGGGGTTCAGCCTTCAGCATCCAAAGGGTGGCTCACAACTGTCTGTAACTCTAGTACCTGGAACTGATGCTTTGCTCTGGCCTCTGCAGATGTCAGGCAAGCAAGTGGCACACAGACATACTCACAGGCAAAACACCCATACACATAAAATAAACTTAAATTAAAATGAAGAAGAAAACCCCTAGGGCAGAAAGCCATAAATCTCAGCAGCTGCTTAAAGGAAGAACATAGAAATAAGAAAAAGAAATTGGCATGCCATTTGAGTTAAGCAGGAGTGGAGGGCAACCACATGGAGCAAAAGCCGTCATATGGTGGGGAAGGGTACCTTAGGAGAGGAGGGAAGAAGCCATAGTCTTGGGGAAAGCACAACCTAAGCTCTGGCCAGAGCCCAAAAGAAAAAGACAAAAGAGAAGAAATTTAAAAAGGGGGCTCTTTTCCAAGTCAGGACCTAGACAGACAGACAGACAGACAGACCAGGTTTGGAAAGATTGTGCTAGGGGCTGGGAATTCTGGGAAATAAAAGTACATTTTCTCATTAAAAGGTGAATGAGTTCTCTATCTCTGTAGCACAGCTTAAGGTGGACCTGACTCCCTGAGAGGTATCCTATGGGACAGGTGATTAACTGTGTTAGTTCTTTCTGGTGGTGGTGGTTTCTTTATTTTTTGCTTTTTGAGACAGGGTTTCTTTGTGTAGCCCTGGCTGTCCTAGAACTCACTCTGTAGACCAGGCTGGCCTTGAACTCACAGAGGTCCACCTGCCCACCTGCCTCACCACTGCCTGGCTTGATATATATATATATGTGTGTGTGTGTGTGTGTGTGTGTGTGTGTGTGTGTATGTGTGTGTATGTATATAAAATAATGTATATTATGTATATAATGTATATGGTTTATTTACACGTATATGTGTGTGAGTCTGAATATGTACATGTGCCTGAGGTTACGGGCATCCCATGGAGCTGTAGTTAAAAGAAGTTATAAGCTTCCTAATGTAGGTTCTGGGAATTGAACTCTGGTCTCCTACAAAAACAGTACATATTCTACATGTTCCTAACCACTGAGCCATCTCTCTAGCCCAGGATGGATTTTTAAGAGAGGAGACAATGGCACGTCTCCACCTAGAGGCAGAGTGCATTCTTTACTATAACACAGCCATGACACTTTGTCACCGCAGGCCCAGACAGGTGGCATCAAGCAACCATGGACTGGAGTTTCTGAGACGCTGGGTCTTAGAAACAGAAACAGCAACGCACTCTCCTACCCAGCATTTGTTTTCAGTATGCCTCATTTCTTACAAACTGGATTTGTCTACATTTGAAGCCCCTAGCCTGAAACTGCCATGTTACTAGACACTTGATCTACAAATGTGAACCTCTTGCCCTAGGAGGTCCTACTCTCCAGTTTGTGTTCCTCATGGTAACTTCCTGTAAATCTCACATGCTCTAGTGATTTGTACATTGAAGAGTGTGTGTGTGTGTGTGTGTGTGTGTGTGTGTGTATTCCAACGTAGGTCCTCACAAATATTTTACTATTGAGCCCCTACTCCAAGTTCATTAGCCTGAAGCTGTCAATCACAATGTCTTTTGAAGGGCTGTGTATAGACACTGAGAAATAAACACTTTTTTGTCCTGTTGAACATTTGGTTGGATTTGAGTATGCAAACATGGATCTGGACTTTAGCTTGGAGATAGGCTCCAACAAGAACTACTGTGTTTTATATAAGGAATAAGAATTTGTATTTGAAGGACTTGGCTCCGTAGTAGAACCATGACCCAGCATACACAAGGCCTTAGATTTGATTCCCAGAACCATGGTTATAAAGACTAAAAATAATAAAAAGGAAATTGGGGGTCAGTGAGATAAAACAATAGGTAAAAGGTACTTTTTAAATAAGACACAGAGGTGGATCGGTGGCTAAGAGTGCATATGGCTCTTGCAGAGGAGTTGAGTTTGGTTCCTAGCACCCATGTCAGGTGGCTCACAACTGCCTGGAACTCCAGCGACATGAGATCTGAGCCCTCTTCTGGAGTCCGCTGACACCAGTACATGCATGCGTGTACCTCACCCTGACCCCATGCACATAATTAGAAAGAGACTCTAAAAAAACAAAACAAACAAACAACAACAAAGTTTAAAGAAAGTGCTTTTAAAAATGTGCTACATGTGTGTCTGTGATGTACATGTGAGCATGCACGTGCCACATGTATGTGTATGGAGATCAAACGACAGCTTACGGGGTTGATTCCTTTCTGTCTTCTTACTTTTCTATTGCTGTGATTAAACACCGTGGCCAAGGCAACTTATAAAAGAAAGTGTTTACAGTTTCAAAAGGTCGGAGTCCATGATGGCAGAGAACGTGCACCACAGCTGTAACAACGCTGAGATCTCAAATCCTGGTCCTCAAGTAGGAGGCAGAGAGAGCTAACTGTGAATGTTGCTGGCTTGGATGCCTCAAACCCCACCCACTGTAACACACCTCCTCAACAAAGCCACGCCTTCTAATCCGGCCCCCCCAAAACCATTTCCCCAAGTGGGAAACATGAGCCTGTTTGGGCCCTCCTCATTGTGAGGACCCTCCAAGTCGTGGGGGCACTCCCCGTTCAAACCAGCACATTTCCTCTCACTCACATGGATCCCAGGATCAAACTCCGGTCATCGGTGCTTTACCCGCTGAGCCATCCTGCCAACCACAATTTCCCGTTTTTTCAATTTGAATTTCTCATTTAGGCAAATCTGTCTGCATGCCTACATGCTAGAGCATCTTACCAAAGCCCTGACAGAGTGTAGTGTCACCCTGGGTTTGCGCACACTCCAACAACTGTTTTATCTCATAAACGCAAGGGCTACCTTTACTGCTACTACTGCACAGCCATGGCTTGCTCGGCCTTCTGGTAAATGATAGCAGCTTTGTAGGTTCTTCATTACTACCTTCATTGAAGGCTCCAGTCATGGAGGGCTCAGTGTGTGTCCCAGTACTGAGCACACAGTCACACGGGCTGCAGCCCTTGCAGCTACGCCATCAGTCCTGCCTTCGGGAAGGCGATAGCCAATGTGTGAACCAATGTTGGGGCTACTGTGGGCTCCAGCCTGGGCTGGAGCTCTCACCTCAGAGGTTCACAGGACTTCGTGGAACTTGAGGGAAGCGTGGCTTCAGCTTCCACGCAGAATCCTAAGAGAAAGCCTGCTCCATATCTAGAAATAGTGAACCTTGCCACCACAATTCTTACACAACTCTTGCTAATAACTGTGTGCCCCGTGCATAAGCTGAGCTGTTCATAGCGCAAAGATAAAAAGGCAATCAATCGTAAAAAATTTTACAGAAAAATGTGCAAGACTAATCAGCGACAATACAAATGTAAAATTAATCACATTGATCCAAAGTCACAATGAAAATAATAATAATAAAGAAGCAAGGTGTGGTGGCACATGCCTTTAACTCTGCACTCTGGAGGCAGGGGCACTCAGATCTCTGAGTTCAAGAGCAGCCTGGTCTACAAAGCAAATACCAGCACAGCCAGCTATACAGAGAAACTTTACCTTGAAAAAAAATTAATAAACCACTGATAATGAGGAGTTTACGATGGAAGTCCCACAGCTCAAGGCAACAGAAAGGAGAACTCAGACATGCAGAGGGACTTGGCACTTCAGAAAGGTAGCCCCAAATGTGAGGAGAGTGCATTTTTTCTTAGCATGGGAGTTGTGGCTGACTGGGTTTTGTTTTTTGAGAGAGTCTTTCTGTGCCGTGCTGACTAAACTGAAAAGCATTCTATAGACCAGGCTGGCCTTGAACTTAGAGATCTGCCTGTCCCTGGCTCCGGAGTCCTGGGATTAAAGGCATGTACCACCACTTCCTTATAGTTTTATTGAGAAAAAGCAAGCTAGATCCTGTCATTTTTATCATTTGCAGAAGAGTCTCAATACGGACTGTACTGCCCATGATGGTATAGAATCCATTTTTCTGAACCAGGGGCCAAAACTTCCTAAAAAGAGTTAAAAAAAAAAAAAAAAGCCAGGCGGTGGTGGCACACGCCTTTAATCCCAGCACTTGGGAGACAGAGGCAGGCCGATTTCTGAGTTCGAGGTCAGCCTGGTCTACAGAGTGAGTTCCAGGACAGCC
>NW_021604578.1:7673571-7693473 GCF_004785775.1 Grammomys surdaster | reverse complement strand
AAAAAGAGTAAAAAAAAAAAAAGCCAACAATATTAAGTGAAAAGCAATGAATGTTTTTCATTCAATAAAATAAAAACTTAAGAACTGATAACTGCTTGGGAGAAGACTAGCAATGCATAGAACTCATGAACACTAGTTGTAGAATACACAAAGAACTCTTGAAAATCAAGAGTAGAATAAGAGTAGAATTGGAAATCAGTTAGAAAAAAAGTTAATAAAAAGATAAGAATTGGAAATTTCTTTTCTCCTCCTCCTCTTCTTCTTCCTCCCCCTCGCCCTCCCCTCCCCCCCTCCCCCCCCGTTCTTTTTTTTTTTGAGGCAGGGATTCTCTATGTATTCCTGTCTGTCCTGAAACTCCATCTGTAGACCAGGCTGGTCTCAAACTCAGACATCTGCCTGCCTCTACCTCCTGAGTGCTGGAACTAAAGGCATGTACCATCATGGGCCAGCAGAGACAGGGTCTTGATGTGTAGCCCTGGCTGGCCTGGAACTCACTGTGTAGATTAGGCTAGCCTTGACCTCAAGAAGATCTACCTGCCTCTGTCTGCCTTCAGAATGTGAGTCATTTGGCACTTGTCGGATTATCAGGAGTTAGAAAAGAGGTGTGCTTGTGTGTGGTAAGTGTACAGGAAGGACTGGTGCGTGTGTGTTCCGGTGAACGTTCTGGTCAGTTAGTGAAAACCAGTGCACAGCTCTGACTTATTTATAATGCAGATAAGATGCCAGAGAGCTTCTTGCATAGTTTGAGGAAAAATTACACAAGGCTAGTCACTCATGTTCACAGTAGTGGTGAGCCATAGGCAAATCAGGAATCCATTATTTGAGGGATAGACATATAAAGGTGGTGTGTGCACTGTGGAGTGCTATGTAGATAGAACCAATACACACAAACACACAGACACACACACACACACACAGGAGGAGAGAGGGAAGAGAGAGAGAAAGAAAGATTGAGGGGAAATGAAGAAAGCAGAATACCCAGGTATATATTCTGGGTGCTGTATATTCATGGAACACATTGTACATATCATTTGAATAACTTAAAATATCTAAGAACAGAGTACAAAGCTAGCTATGTGTAATCTCAGCACTCAGGATATGAAAGCAGGAGATTCTGCAGTTCAAGGTTAGTCTCAGCTACACAGCAAGTGTGGGGCCTGCATAGATTACATGAGATACTATTTCAAAACACCAAACAATGAAACAGAGACTCTGTATGTTTCACAAAGTTGGCTATCCACCATTTAAAAGATTACATTCACTAGTTTATCGTGTGTATGTGTGTTACCTTGGGTTTCTGTGTGATCAGAAGATAATCTAACAGTCAGTTCTCGCCGTCCAACACATGGATCCGGGGGATGGAATTGGAGTGAGACCCTCACTTGGTGCACAATGTTTAAGTACTTTATGACACATGCCAGACTCACCAGAGTAAGGAGAAGAAAACAGGACTGGAATGAGGGTTATACTCCACGCAGAACACAGCAGTCCTCCCAGTAGCTACTTTGAGAGAAACCAAAAAACCATTTTAAATAAACTAATGACAGCCATTACAAAGTTAGCTAGCCAGTAAGCACTGAATTGTGAGATACCATTAATTTCAGTTTTAGCAACTAAGATTTCATATGAAAGGAGAGAAGACACAGTAAAAGACAGAAGCTCCTCCTGTCCTTGCCGCATCTGTCCTTGAAAAGATGATAAAAGTCACAGACAAGGGCAGGCAGTCAATGGTTCAAAACAAAATGAAACAAAACCCTTCAAAACCTAAGGGGTTGGGCATGGTGGCACATAGGCCGGCAGTCCTAGCACTTGGGAGGTGGACATGGCAAGAAGGCCATCCTGGGCTACATGAGTCCCCACCTTGACAAAATAATAGGTAAGGGGCTGGAGAGATGGCTCAGAGGTGAAGAACACTTGCTGCTCTTGCAGCAGACTTGAGTTCAGTTCCCAACACTCAGGCCTGGAAGCTCACAACCACAGGTAACTCCAACTCTTGGGGATCCAACTCCTCTGACCTCTGAGGGCAACAAAACCCATGTGTACGAGTCCATACAAAGACACACACACATATAATTTAAAATTATATATGAATCCTTAAAATAATAATATATGGAGAACATGGGCTCTCTTCTGGACTTGGGCTGACTTTCCAATCTGACATTAAAAAAACAAAACTTAATAAAATATTTTTTTAACTCAAAATTTGAAGTCCGAAAATCCAAAGATCGTGGTGCAGTTCGAGGCAGAGCCGTCCTTTGGCTGTGTTATCATGGGCGAATGTAATTCTGCATCGCCATGACCAGTGCAGTGGGCACTGCATGCAGTCGTTTCAACAAACAGGAAGTCAGAGAGAGCTATGACCCTTTGACCAATAAATTATAGCAAAAGTAATGTATAAAATTCCATAGCTCAGACTTCAAACACCCAGCTGCTTCTGCTTCCACTCCTGGGAACCCTAGTCTGCTGTGTCAGTAATCCAGCCACCCCACTGGAGAAACCAGTTGGAAAGAGAGAATACCAGGCCAGCCCCCTGGTATTCTGGCCATCTTGGCTTGAACACACCAGGACTATCCAGCCACATCATGACTGCAGCTGCCTGGGGACCCCGAGATGAGTGGAACCACCCAACCCAGACCAGCCTAGAGCACAGAGTTGTGAGCAAATACATTGCTTTGAGTCGCTAGGTTTGCAGATTTGTCATGCAGTCATTTATACTTAAAATTCCACTCACAGATTTGTGTGGCAGGGATCATTTCTAGTCCAGGTTTACAGAGGAGACACCAAGTCTCACACTGGTTAAATAACATGCCCAAGGTCACAGGAGCTGTCAATAACTGAGCAGGGTCTGAAACCAGGTGTCCGACTAGCCCTAGATCTTAAGCCATTTACCTCTGAAAAGGCAACTCATACCCGTTTTCCACCCAGAAGGAGCTAGTTGGTGGGAAAAAAAATCCCATGATACTTCTAAGAGATTCACTCTCCAAACAAAAAGTCAGAAACATAACTAATTCAGGATTTCATATCGATTAACAGAATCTGAAAGGAGAGGTATGCACGCATTGGGTGTGGGAGTACTTTAACTCAGATGTAAGAGTAATTAGTTCACATAGAAGTTTTCTGATCTCTTTCTATTTTATTTTATTTTATTTTATTTTATTTTATTTTATTTTATTTTATTTTATTTTATTGGTTTTTTGAGACAGGGTTTCTCTGTATAGCCCGGGCTGTCCTTGAACTCACTCTGTAGACCAGGCTGGCCTCAAACTCAGAAATCCACCTGCCTCTACCTCCCAAGTGCTGGGATTAAAGGCATATGCGACCACTGTCCGGCCTCTTTCTTTCTTTTTTTTTCTTTCCTTCTAAGCTTGCTTTTGGGTTGTGGCATTTTGTCACATCCACAGAAACCCTAAGACATGCCCAGTGTCATTCTTGACAGCACACCCATCCATAATCTGCGCTATCACTGTGCTCTGAAGAGTTTATCTTGCTCTTTAGAAGCTCTTCGTGAGCCTGTACTTTTAGCTTTTTGAAGAACATCAGGTGCTGACTGCTGATAACAGGGCCCATCCCTCAGCAAAGGGAGAGCCTAGGGAAGAGTCAGATTGTGCATTAGCAGGATTGCTGGAAGTTTCTTAGTTTCACCAATAATTGCCATGTGGGCATATGAATTCAGTATTATCTCTCTCTGTGTATGTGTGTGTGTTTTAAGGTTTTAAAACATTTTTAGCATATATTAATTATCCATAGTGGGTTTTATTTTTACACATGCATATAGTATTTGTTTGTTTGTTTGTTTGTTTGTTTGTTTAATTTTTTGAGACAAGGTTTCCCTGTGTAACAGCCCTGGCTACGTTTGAGCTCACTCTGTAGATCAGGCTGGCCTGGAATTTATAGAGATCGACCAGCTTCTGCCTGGGATTAAAGGTATGTTTCTCCCCCTCCCCCCAGCTTATATAACATATTTCCATCATATTCGCCCCGCCTCCCATTACTCTGTCTCGTACCCTTCATCCATCTTCTTCCCAGAGAATCGTCTTTCTAGTTTCATGTCTTCTTCTTGTTTTTGATGGCCTAGTTGGCTTTCTTAGGATTAGTTAAGCGTGGTGTAACAAACATGGGAGAGAGTTTTTTACAGCTGAATGGGCATATTCCAGCTGCTCCACTGAAGAAAATGTGTCTCCCTCCACCATCAACCCTTAGCTGACTACAGCAGGTACATACATGGCCTCTTGAATCCCTTCACTCCGTGACAGAATATCAGTGTGCCGCCATCTTGCCTAGGCCTTATCAGAGTCACTGTGAGTGCCATGGCTCTATGTCGTTACCAGATGACAGTGTTGCACAACCCTTTTTTTGTCAGATTCCTTCTGTCCCCTTTTATGATGCTCCTTGGGCCTTGGAGGGGGTGATGTAGCTACCTCATTTATGGCTAAGTGTTCAACGGTCACTTCTTATCCCTTTGACCAGTTGTGTATGTTTTCTTAAATATGAAATTTAAATTTTTTTTCAAATATTAGTTAATTAATTAATTAATTCAAATATCTAAAATACTACCCACAGGACTGGCAAGATGGCTCAGAGGGTAAAGGTGGCTGCAAAGCAAGCCTGAACCCATGCAAAGGTGGAAGGAGAGAACTGATTCCAAGAAATGGCCCTCTGACCTCCATACCAGTGCCACAGCATGAACGTGTATGCACACACAGACACAAACAGGAAAGGACACAGGCACACACTAAAGTTTAAAAATCAGGAGATTTTTAAAAAGTGTGTAAATAATGCAAAATGCAAAGATGAGCGAAATGTTGCTATCTGTAGAAGTCATGTGACTGTGCCTGGTTTCTCATCATTCGTTCCTTCTCCGTTCTGTACAGCGGAATATTTTAATGACTAGAGGGGGCTGGAGAGATGGTCTAGTGGTTAGGGGCACCTGCTTTCCTTACAGAGAAGCAGGTTTGGTTCCTAGCACTCACATGATGGCTCAAGACCATGTACAACTCTAGTTCGGGGGATCTGATGTCTTCTGACCTCCAGACACCAACCATGCATGTGGTGCACATACATATGTGCAGACTAAACACTCATACTCATAAAAGAGATAAATGTAAAGGATGAGGAGGACGGTGGCATGGGCAGAGTGCGGGGCACACAGCAGAGGACCTGAGTCCAGGTCTCCAGAACCCAAGGAAAACGCCAGGCGGTTAAGGTCAGAATGGGTTGAAATGTCTGACTAGCAGACCGCATTTGCCTAAGTGGGAGAAACGCCCAGACAGAGGCTCTGGACTAGCGTGTGGGCATCTCTATCTTTCCAGTGACTAACAGAGGTACTGTGCTATCATATCTGAGCATCTACAAAGGTACACCTCACAGAGGGGACCTGTAAAATTCAGATAGGTGTTTGTGCCTTTGATAGACATGTGCCTTTTTTTTTTTTAATGGGAATATCTTTTAAAACAATCTAATGTCTCCTGTTCTAATTCCACATTCACTCTGTTAATTTCCAATTTTACTCATTTTTTTTTAAGACACGTTATATTCTACCTTTTTCATTTGGAAGTTGTGTTTGTCACTGAAAACAGGTGTTTTGGGGCTGGATGGCTCACATGTGACTCTTTCAGAGGACATGAGTGTGACTCAGGTGTCACACAACTGTCTGTAAATCCAACTGCAAGGGGTCTTGGCTTTCACAGACACTCATGCTGCAATGCACATACCACATGCAGACTGTGGTATATTTAATTGTATATGTGTATATGTATATACAGATATACGTATATACATATATGTATATATACATACACACAATATGTATATACATATGTGTATCTATATGTATGCATGCATATGTATATACACATAATTAAAAATAATAAAATTAAGCTGGGCAGTGGTGGCACACACTTTTAATCCCAGCACTTGGGAGGCAGAGGCAGGCAGATTTCTGAGTTCAAGGCCAGCCTGGTCTACAGAGGTGAGTTCCAGGACAACCAGGGCTATACAGAGAAATCCTGTCTTGAAAAACCAAAATAATAATAATAATAAAAATAAAAAAAATAAAATTAAACCTTAAAAAAATAAATTCTGGGATTCTGGTATGGTCCAAAGTTCCTGGGATTTGTTTTAAGAAACCTGCAGATTTTTTTCCTTGGCTGCCCAGAGCATCATGATTCTGGAAACACAGAATATCATAGGTTGAGACTCAAAATCCTCCTGGGCTTTTCCCAGCCTTTAAACGGCAATTTACCTTACCTTTTGTATGTTTACCAATACTCCCTGACATTAGATAAACTCGTTTCTGCTGTAAAGACAAAGGGACAGCTTCCCCTTTCAATCTGAAAAGCCACTGTGATGAAATGACAATCGACAAAATTAATAAGAGAGAAAAGTCACAACATGTGTCCCCATGAGTTTGTGTTCATTCCTGGCTTGTCTTTATGGGGCAGAGCTGGTGGAACGCAGGCAGGCTTTTGAAAATAGGATTTATTTTTATTTTTAAGTTATGTGCTTATGTGTAGTGGTTTGAACAGGTACGGCTCCCATAGACTCGTGTGTTTGAAGGCCTGGCCCATGAGGAGTAGCTTTATTAGGAGGTGTGGCCTTGTTGGAGGAAGTGCGTCAATGTGGGGGCAGGCTTTGAGGTCTTCTATGCTTAACCTCCGCCCAGTGTGAAACAGTCTCTCCTTGCTGCCTGCAGATCGAGATGTGGAACTCTAGGCTCTAACATCACCATGTCTGCCTGCATGCCGCTGTACTTCCTGCCATGATGATAGTGGACTGAACCTCTGAAACTGTAAGCCAGCCCCAGTGAAATGTTTATAAGAGTTGCCCTGGCCATGTCTCTTCACAGCAATGAAACCCTAACTAAGACATCATGTTTGCCAATATATCAGTGCGTGTGTAGGTGCAGGAGTCAGAAAAGTCCATCCAGAAGAGGGTGGTAGATGCCCTGGAGTTGGAGTGTCAAGCAGTTAGGAGCCACTAGCGTGGGTTCCGGCAACTGAACTGGTCTTCCCTCTGTAAGAGCAGTACTTGCTGTTAACCAGCGAGCCATTGCTACAGCTCAATTGTAGGCAGTTGTTTTTGATAGGCGTTTTCTCTCCCCTGGGTGACACAGATATAGACCAGATTAGACCAGATTTAAAGTAGACGAAGGCAGGTTTATTAGGAGGCAGCTCTCAGGTGGGCTCACCGATCTCCCGAGTGGAGGTCAGTGGAGTCACACAGTGAAAGCCTGGCTAAAGCAATGGGTTTTATAGAGTTTAGGGGAGGAGTAATGACCAGCTAGGAGCTGGGACGGTGCCCAGCTCTTGGGTTGCAGGAAACAGGAACACGAGGAATGATGTCATGTTGTGGGGGGAGTTTTCTCCAAGTGGGCGGGGCTTGGGGAAGGAGGGCAGATGAGGTTTCCCAGCTTGTACAGGGCATGAGCAGGGTTCCAGCCTAACCGTTTTAAGTTATTTCAGTAATAATGAGGGAGAAGACTCCTCCCCCCCCCGGGGGGGACAAACGGTAGTTATAATTACAACCACTATATATTTATAATGTGTTCCAGATGAACGGGGGACTCAGAAGAGTCTGCCAGGCATTGTGATAGTTCTCAGTCTTCTGAGGTAGATTAGGGACAGCGTTTTCTCAGTTATAGACGAGACAAAAAAAAAAAGAAAGAAAGAAAGAAAGAAAAAGCAGTCAGCATGATAGCTCACACCTGTAATACCAATATTCCTAAAAGCTAAGGCAGGAGAATCACCATGAGTTCAAGGCTGGCCTTGGCCACAGTGTAAGACCGTCTTCAGAAGAAAGGCAGAAAGAGAGGTAGCGAATGTATCTTTTGTATTTGAATACATACAATATATTTGCATATATATTCTCTGCATATATAAGAAGACAATTGAGCCGGTGGTGGTTCACACCTTTAATCCCAGCAATTGGGAGGCAGAGGCAGGCAGATCTCTGAGTTCCAAGACAGCCAGGGGTACACAGTGAAAACCTGTCTTGGGAAAACCAAAAAGTAAATATTTTAAAAAAAATTAATGTGAAAAATTTTTAAAAGAAAAAAAGAATCAATTGAGAGCAGATGGGACAGGGATGAGGTCAGGCAGACCTCCATTCTAAGACTAACTTCCTCACCTCACCAAAGTGTCACATTTTGAAGAAGACCAGGTTAAAACCACTGTTAAGAGATGAACTGTGCTCCCACAAAATATAAGTATATATTGCTGGGTGTGGTGGCACTAGCCTGAAATCCCAGCATTTAGGTGGGGGAGGCTGGAGGATTAGGATTTCAAGGCTAGTCCAGCTACATATCAAATTTGAGGCCAGCCTGGGCTGCTTGAAACCTTGTTTCAAAAAACAAAAACCAAACCCAGGAAACCGAGCTGAGAATGTAACTCATTGGTAGATCGCTTGCCTGCCGAGCTTGCACAGGCCATGGGCTCCATCCCAGCACCTGGTAACCTGTGGTGCCTTTAATCCCGGCACTCAGGAAGCCAAAAAGATAAGAAATTCTAGGTTGCCAGGTAATGTTGGGGTACACCTTTAATCCTGGCATTCAGGAGGCAGAGGCAAGCGAATCTCTGGTCTACAAAGCAAGTCCCAGGAGGGTCAGGCTACCCAGAGAAACCCTGTTTCAAGAAAAGGAAAGGAAGTAACTAATTAATTCTAGATAACCCTCAGCTATATGTTGAATCCTAGGTCACTTTGAAACCCTGCCTCAACAAAACATAACACACCAACAAATCAAACTTCTAAACTGAAGTCCTAGCTGCTAATACCTTAGGACATAATTGTGGATACAGGATTTGTAAAGCAGGGAATACATTGAAATGGAGTCTGGCGTCGTTAGGATAGGCCCCCATCCAACATGGCTGAAGTCCATGTTAGAAGAGGAGCTTTGGACTCCGAGGTAGAGGTGATCGGGAGATCCAGAGAGAAGGCTGCCTACAAGCCAAGGACAAGCGCCTCTGAAGGAGAGCCTCCCCGGTCTGATCTCAGCCCTCTGGCATCCAGAATTGTGAAAACTAGGCTCTGTTGTTCAAGTTTTTAGCGTTAAAGGGTAAGTTAAAAGGGCAAGGTTGGGAACACAGGGGCAGATAAGTAAGCGCTTGCAGCTGGGTATGAGAGCCAGATAAGAGGAAGGACAGGACTCCCGGAAAACAACCCCGCTGTTTTCCACGGAAGGACCCTCACTGGACAGCACCGAGGCACCTCTGCCCCATCTCCACTTCTGGATTTTATAGGGAGTTACACCTTCATACACATTCTTGCATGCAGTGTTTCTCCTCCGGGCTGGACTATGGATTGGAACAGCTTCTGAGAAGGCCTCCACCTATTCCAGGAAGAAGATCCCAGACTGCCTTGGGGGTGGGAGTAGCCGTAGGCTTCTCTCAGTCTGACCTCTTTTCCACGTGGTGTACATTCCATTTGCTTTCTGGTGCCTACTAAGAATTGACCTTGAGGGGCTGGGGGAGTGGCTCAGTAGGTAAGAACTCTTGCTTGGCAAACATGAGGGTTGTCTGAGTTAGAATCTCCAGAGTTCATGTCAAAAAACTGCCGGGCAAACCGGGCGGTGGTGGCGCACGCCTTTAATCCCAGCACTTAGGAGGCAGAGGCAGGTGGATTTCTGAGTTCGAGGCTAGCCTGGTCTACAGAGTGAGTTCCAGGACAGCCAGGGCTACACAGAGAAACCCTGTCTCGGAAAACAAAACAAAACAAAACAAAAAAACACACAAAAACAAAAACAAAAAAAACTGCCAGGCAAGTCCTCTCACGGTATAACCCTATCGTGGGCGTGGAGTGGAGGGAAGGGCAGATCTCAGGAGCTCCCTGGCCAGTCAGCTTTAGGTTTAATGAGGTGAGAAGTGATAGAGCAGGGTACTTGGTTTCTTTTGACCTCTAAGGGTGCACATGTATACGAGGGCATGCGTGCACAAACACACACACACACACACACACTAAACCTTGGCTATTTCCTCACTGTGCCTTGGTGTGAATCTCTCTCCAACCTAGATAGATAGCTCCTCCAGTTGGAATCAGAGGGAACCCAGGAGGAGGTACCTCCCCTCATCCATACCAAAGTGACCAAGTTCTGTAGGATTTTTTTAAAAGATGTATTTATTATTTTATGTGTGTGAGTGTTTCCCTTGCATGTATGGAAGTGTGGGTACCATCGTGAGTCTGGTGCCCATGGCGGACAGAAGAGGACATCGAATTCCCGGGGACGACAGTTAATAGACAGGTGGGAGCTGCCACAAGGGTGCTGGGGATCGAAGCCAGGTCTCTGTCTCTGGAAGAGCAGTGTGTACTTTTAGCCACTGAGCTGTCTTTCCACATCTCCCTCTGTATAATAACGTAAAATAATTCTGCCTTAAAGGAAACACACGGTTCATTCTGGGTCAAGTATGAGGGAGCACAGCCCAAGCAGAGATTCCAGTTACCCTTATTGATGTGTGTCCCTGGAAGAGGCGAGGCGACACTTATTGTCATACGAGTGCTGGTCTGCATGTATATAATCCCCAAGGAGGCCAGAAGAAGATGTCAGATCTCCTAGAACTGGAGTCATGAATGTTTGAGAGGTGCAGTATACATTCTGGCCATCAAATCTGGATCCTTTGCTCTAACCACTGAACCATCTCCCAAGCATACATGCCCATACAGCTTTTTTTAGCTTTAGGATTGGAGACTACAGATTTTCTTCTTCTTCTTCTTCTTCTTCTTTTTCTTTTCTTTCTTTTTTCTTTTGTTTTTTCGAGACAGGGTTTCTCTGTGTAGTCCTGGCTGTCCTGGAACTCACTGTGTAAACCAGGCTGGCCTCGAACTCAGAAATCCACCTGTCTCTGCCTCCCAAGTGCTGGGATTAAAGGTGTGTGCCACCACTGCCTGGTAATATATATATATTGTTGTTGTTGTTTTTCGAGACAGGGTTTCTCTGTGTAGTCCTGGCTGTCCTAGAACTCACTCTGTAGACCAGGCTGGCCTCGAACTCAGAAATCCACCTGTCTCTGCCTCCCAAGTGCTGGGATTAAAGGCGTGCGCCACCACCGCCCGGCTTTTTTTTTTTTTTTTAACTCTTTTTAGGAAGTTTTGGCCCCTGGTTCAGAAAAATGGATTCTATACCATCATGGGCACTGCCCGGCATGGTTCTTTTTTTAAAAAGCTTTTTTTTTTTTTTAATGTATTCACCATTGCTCTCTTCAGATACACCAGAAGAGGGCATCAGACCCCATTACAGATAGCTGTGAGCCATTATGTGGTTGCTGGGAATTGAACTCAGGACCCCTGGAAGAGCAGTCAGTGCTCTTAATCGCTGAGCCATCTCTCCAGCCCTACATTATGATTCTTAACAGTAACAAAATTACAGTTATGGAGTAGCAATGAAAATAACTTTATGGTTGGGCGTCACCACAGTATGAGGGACTTTATTAAAGGGTCTCAACATTAGGGAGGTTGAGAGCCACTGCTCTGTGGGCTTGGTGTCCCACTCAGGGTCTTCAGTGTAGAGACAGCTTCTCTGTTGTGGCAGCCAGAGCTGACTGGTGCAGCGTCTGTCCAGCCTGTCTGAACCTCTGTCCTCGTGTACTTTGGGCCACCCTTCCGTGGCTCTTCTTGCAGAGGCCATATGTTAAGCCTAACAGCTAAATCCGTTTCCTTCTGCTTCAGGGATGAGCTCCAGTCTAGCCATTGTGTCTGCCAGACTCTCAGAATAATTAAATCGGGATTTGGGGGTTGGGGGGGGGACATCTCCTGACTTGAAGAGTGAAATGTGGTGAGGCAGCAAGGGGACCTTTCTTAGACATTAGGCAAGTTACATTTAAAGAGCTGCTTTCGGGGACAGTCACGTTCTGCCTGGAGCTGCAGTGGGGGACAGTCATGTACCACCTAGATGGTGTGTCAGGAATGAAGATCTTAGCTGCCTCTGTATTTCCTCCTGACTGCCAGGAACCCCGACCCAAGGGTACACCTCTTTATGACCTCTTGCTACTGGAAAAAACCTGTATCTCTCAAGTCCCTGTCCTTTGTGAGTTGGCTTGCAGCCAGTGACTGACAAATGTTAGAAGATAAAGTCTAGGCTCTTGGTCCTTAGCTCTAGACAACCCTGAAAGCCACCTACCTGAAGGACTGCTGGAAGGGACAGTTTGAGACCTTTGCTAGGCCCTATGGCAACTGGGTGTCTCCTGCTTCTCTCCCTTGTCTCTCTCAGGTGTTAGTCCGGAGACCCCTAATAAAGATCCTGGGTACTGACTCCTCTCAGGGGTGTTATTTCTGGAAAACTCAGCCTGGAGAGGGTTTTATATCAATTAACTACCATTTTCTTCTACATTTATAGCTGTTCCTACAAACACCAGAAGCAATGTGTCAAAGCAACATGAATTATGTTTGTTTAGTAATATAAGTTCAGTGAAAGAATGAGCCTGGGGACTCGGTTATGTTGGGTGGGAAAATAGGTAGTAATTACTGAATTGTGAGAGAATACAAATCAGTGCCGTGAATTTAAAATGGAGCTCAGTCTGTTTTGGTTACACTAAATAGCTTAGTGTGTTTGTGATGATTTCAGATAGTTAACTTGGTACCAGGGAAGATTTGCAAACTGGCTTAGTTTGTTATGTGCTTGTTTGCCTGACTTTCTTTCTTTCTTTCTTTCTTTCTTTCTTTCTTTCTTTCTTTCTTTCTTTCTTCCTCCTTCCTTCTTTCTTTCCTTCATTCCTCTCTTTCATTTGTTTTTTCTTTTCTTTCCTTTGCTCCTTCCTCTCTTTCTCCCTTCCTTCCTTCCTTTCTTCCTCCTTCCTTTTTTCTTCCTCTCTTTCTCTTTTCTTTCTTTCTTCCTCTCTTCCTCCTTCCTCCCTCCCTTCCTCCCTCCCTCCCTTCCTTCCTTCCTTTCTTTCTGTACTGAAATTGAACAGGAATCCTCACACAAAAGCCCATACTCTACGATTGAATTGTGCCCATCTCCTCTCAAGTTTTTCTTCAGCAGCTCTTTGCCATGACTGTGGGCTTGGGCTGGCTCCCAAGGGCTCCCGGGTCAAAGGCCTCCTGTGAGGTGGGCAGAGGAAACTCCCTTCAGATGCTTCATCTCTAAGTGAGTCTGAGGGAGATAAAGAGATAGTGGGTGAGACCTCCACGCCCAGCAAGCAGACAGCCCGGGCAGGCAGGATGCCTTCACATCATTTCGCTTTTAACAGAAAGCAGTGAGAGACATCCCAGAGATAAGGAGAAGGTGGCCACACTAGCAGTGAGCAGGAAGGTGCTGCAGGACTCAGGGGAGGGGGTAGAAACTCAGCAGGGTGGCCGGCTACAGCTACAAGTTGTATCTTGTTAACATTCAAAAGAGTCCAGGTCAGGTTCAAGCCCCAAGGACAATTTCCTCAAACATTTGACACCCAATTACATCTCTCTCCCTCCCTGTCCCTGTCTCTGTCCCTGTCCCTGTCCCTCTCCCTTTCCCTCTCCCTCTCCCTCCCCCTCTCCCCCCTGTATTTGGGAAGTGTGGGGACTTTCCCACATCTACAATTCTTTGAATAGTATCATATACAAATAATACTTACTTTATTTTGTTTATGTGTTTATGTGAGTGTATGCCATGTGTG
The DNA here is from genome assembly GCF_004785775.1 of Grammomys surdaster. Taxonomy (NCBI): domain Eukaryota; kingdom Metazoa; phylum Chordata; class Mammalia; order Rodentia; family Muridae; genus Grammomys; species Grammomys surdaster. The sequence goes on along the minus strand of NW_021604578.1, from coordinate 7,679,896 downwards.
GGTACCCACAGAGGCCAGAATAGAAACCAGCCTAGCACGGCGTTGTGAGCTGTCTAACCTAAATATTAGAACCAAACTCCCCAGAAGAGCAGCAGTGCTCTTAGCCACTTTCCTAATAGTGCTTCTCTGAATACATTCAGACTTTTTTTTTGAGTCAGTGTCTTGTGTTCTCTAGACTACCCTCAAACGTTTTAGGTGGCCAAGGATGACCTGAAACTCCTGATTCTCCTGCTTCTCTGCCCCAAGGCCTGGAGTTACAGGGGTGTGCTATCATACTTTTATTTTATATGAAATACTTTTATTTTTCTGATCATCATCTTATGTTGGTGGTTGTGAGTGGTGACGGTGGTCTTGGATCTTGCTTTCCTGTCCATCACTGATATCTTGGTTAGATTTCGCAGCTTTATGGTTGTTTTTAGTTGCTAAAACTCAATCAGCTTTACCTCCAGTCTTGATTGATTGGTTGTGTGTAAGAGTGTGTATATGTGGGATATGTGCTTATGTGTGTACAGGTGCACATGTCTGTGCCTGTGCACACACTCAGAGAGGCCAGAGAGAGTGCTGGAGGTCCTGCTCCACATGTCCGTGCCTGTGCACACACTCAGGCCAGAGGAGAGTGCTGGAGGTCCTGCCATCACTTCATCTTCTTCCTTTAGAAAGAGTCTCTCCCTGAACCTGGAGCTGACTGGTAGCTAGCAAGTCTGAGTCATGCTCCTGTCTCTGCTCCTTACAGTGCTGTGGTAACAGGTGTGTGTGTGACCGTCCTTAGGTTTTTATTTTACTTAGGTTCTGGAGTCTGAATTCAGATCTTAAGCTTGTCCAGAAAAAAAAAAAAACCAAAAACCTCTCTTAGGTAAGAGCTATCTTTTTGGTCCTCGGAGCTCCATACTTGCACAAGGTACCATTTCCTCTGACTGGGACAGTCTTCTCCTTTGCTGAACGAATTTATTACTCAGACGTCAGGTCATCTTTGTTTCCCAAGGAAGCTTTCCCTAACCACACAATTGTGGTAGAATTCTCACGTACTGAGAATTCTTTACTGGGTAGCTGTCCTGCGTCTATAATACAACATTTAGGACGCAGAGGCAGGAGGATGAGGATTAGGAGGTCACGATCAGTCTCAGCTACACAGTGAGTTCAAAGCCAGTCTGGGTTACAGGAGACCCTGGCCCCAAAACAGACAAACCCTAAAACAAAACAAAGGATTCTTCTCTCTTACAGTTGTGAGAAGAAGAGAGGCGTGAGGATCTCAAAGAGTACAGAGCATAGTTTTAACTGTACCACAAAACTAGAGAAGTCCCTGGGTCACTGATAGGAGTTTGGGGCTTTCCATAACTATCAATCAGAATCCACGATTCCTGCATCTGCTGTCCTCTGGTACGTTTGTTCTTGGGTATAGTACGTGAAGGCCACCAGATGCCCCTAGTGTATTCTTTTAGCTTAGCCACTACAGATAGCTTTTTTGATTTTTAAAGGCAAGTTTTTGTTTTATAGTAAAGCTGGCCTAGAACTTGCTATATATTGGAAGTTAACCTTGAACACCTGGCCTTCCTGTCTCCAACTCCTAGGTGCCGGGACTACAGGTGAGCACCACCAGGCCTGGCCAACCTTAGCCATTCAATTAGAGAACCTTCACGGTTCTGTGACTCCTGTATTTCTCTCATTGGCCTGGCTTGAATTGTGTGGGATGTTCTTGAATCAATCATTGTTGTCATGAGAAAACATTCATATATTAGTCAGGAGTAGGTCATGTGACCAGCAGTGATTTCAGAGGGGTCAGCCCTGCTGTACTGCAAAGAGACTGGGGAGATGTGATTTCTAAGAGAATACAGAAGCAGATTTCCAACAGAGATGGGTGCCCAGTCCATCTTTTGGGACCTCTGTGATGCAGTCTCATAGCACCATGTGCTTTAATTAATAGAATATATTAATTAATATTAACATGATACATTAATAAATTATATCAACAAATATTAATATATATTATTATTAACATATGATGTTATTAATTCATATATGATGATGAAAAACCAGTTTGTTGTTGTTGGTTTTTTTTTTTTCGGTCTGATAACAGGAAATGTGGAACTGAGGGGTTGGTTTGGGTCCATCCCACTGCCTAACCCACATGGCAGAGGCTAGCTTCACATGGTGGATGGCAGTGGTTCTGCACGACAGGGCCTTGGCAGTGGTGGCTGTAGCTACACAGTAGCCTGCAGGTCGGGGAGCACCGTGACTTGCTGTGGGCTGTGGAGCCTGAGGCAGTGGCACCTCGTAGAGAGGCTCGGTGGCTGTAGCTGTGCAGCATGGCTGGCAGGTCGGGGCTGTGGGTCACAGATCACAGATCACAGATCGTGGCCCCAGGTTGTGATATGCGCAGCTGAGGACCTGGGGAGGGGAGTTAAGAGGGTAGTAGAAGCAGAGAGAGGAAGAGAGAGAAAGTAGAGAAGTAGAGGGTGGCCATAACCACGTGGAGAGAGGGGAAAGGGAAGGGGTGAGGGGACAGAGGGATCAAGAGAGAGAGAGAGAGCGTGGGGGGGGGAGGGGACGGGGGAAGTGGAGGACGGGAATGACGTGCAACCAGTTTTTAAATTCAAATTCTATAGGATTTTAGTAGAATAAAAAAAAAAATAATGTCAGGGCTGGCTAGATGGCCATTAGGTAAAGGTACTTGCTGCCAAGACTGACGACCTGAATTCGAATCCTAGGTCTATATGGTGGATGAGTCAATTCCCACAAGTTTCCTTTGTAGACACTGAGACATGTACACACACACACATACACACAGAGGCTTGTGTGTATGCATATATAAACAAACAAACAAACAAACAAACAGTAAATAAATAAGTGTAAACATTTTTTTTAAAAAGAAGTAGAGACCGCAGATAAATTCTTGCTGTTTTGGCTTTGGCTCACCTCTCTCCCTCAAGGTCACTAACAAGGTGGTCTACAAGGCTCATTGTGATGCGGGAGGTCACTCTGCAAACAGGTCAGAAAGGGGGGAGCTATGGAATGGCGTGTATGATATGTATGTAGAGTTACAATTGAAGAAGTGTTGAGTGGGGGAGTCAGCTGGGAACAGCTCCTGCCCCGGGGAGACATGGATAGCTGTTTTTCTAGCAGTCAAGCAATTTCTGCTTTTTATGGAATTCTTAAACTATGCCAAACCCTTTGTGTGTGTTATGTGACTGAACCCTCAAGAGTCCCATGAGTTCACATACTGTTTCCATTCCACAAATGTGGGACGTAAATCTTAAGCCAGCTCACTCGCTTTGCCTACAGCAAATTAGTAACAGAGTCAACAGGAATCAAGATCGAAATCCAGATCTGCCTAAGTCCCACCGAGACACACAACCTCAAAGATGCCCGAAGCACAGCTTCCTCGCTAACTAGCAAGGGTTCATTGTGTGCCTCCGGAGGCAGGCATCCACTCTGCCCAGTGAAGAAGGTAAGCATCCGTCAGCTCACTCACATGGCTTTGGTGGCAAGTGCCTTTACTAGAAGACATTCACATTTTTATTCTAACAAAATTCTATAGGGTTTGTTTTATTAGCTTCTATTATTATATATAATAATGCATTTTACTATGGCATTTTCATTTTGATCATGTTTATCTCCCATCAACGTCTTCTGTCTCCTCCTATTCTGATGACGCTTTTCCTCTTCCCAACAGACTCCCTTTTATTTTCGTGTCTTTCTTTTTTTTTTCCCCCTTCTGGCACCAGGTACACTTTGCTGAGTTATTTCTAAAACATTTTTGTTTTGGTGGTTTATTTATTTATTAATTCTTGTCAATTTCATACATATACATAATGTAATTTAATTATCATTATCCTCTTTAAACGAAAGGAAAAGCTTGAAACACTTTATGTGCCTGGGTGTTTAGCTTGCATATCTGCCTATGTACAATAGGAATGTAATGCCTAAGGTGACCAGCAGAGGGCGACAGATCCTGTAGCATCGGGGTTACAGATGGTTGTGAGCCACCATCTGGGTGCTGGGAATGCCCAGATCACCAGAAAGAACAATAATCTTAAGCATGGGGTCATTCCCCAGCCTTCATTTCCCCTGTTTCCTCCTACCAAACCTCTCCCCAGTCCCTTTCTTCCTTTCGTGTTTTTCTCCCACTGTATTTAGAGTTGTTTGAATACTAGCATTTCTGGGCATTATTTATTTGTGTAAAGACAATTTGCCACTTGCTATTGTCACTGAGAAACATGCCATGTGATCACACATGTTTGAACCAATGAGTTTCACTGGTATTGTTTACGGGAGCCTGGGTATCTTACCAGTTTTTACATCACTGAAGACAATGTTTCTCCCTCTCATAGCTCCCTCTCATTAACATCCCATAAATCCTCAAGGAGGGGTGGGGCCCCATAAGCCACTCCTTCTTCCATGACGGGGTGTTGACAGGTCCAATGGGACAGATCTTGCTTGAGCAGGTAATTGTAGTTTCTCAGAGTATAGCCTCTGCTTCCATTTTTATCCTTTCCTTTGTTCTTGTGACCCCACCCTACATTCAACTATGCTTGAGCAGGGAGGTGCTTATATGTTTCCGATCAGCTTGAGACATCTCAGATACCCTGATTCAGTCAGTAAACCGAGAACTGAAAGAACCGCTGGGCTGGGTAAGCCAAAGCTAAAGGCTCCTCCCTGGGTGCCCCTGACTGTCCCGTAATGGCTCCAGGGAATTGTGGAGCCTCCCCTTCCTCCCCAGGTGTTTGTGTGACTTGGGGGTAAGAAATCAGGAAAACTACATGTGTGTGTGGGGGGGGCGGGGGGAGGGCAGGAAGACAAGACACTTTCCAGGGCTGATAGAAGTAAGAACAGAACTGTAAGGGCTGAACGCCAGTAACAGAAAAAGTGGCATCGTGGGCCACAGAAAGGAAACTGGATATGAGCCAGTGTCTTTGTCACCGGTCCAGTGCTGTGAAGAGACACCTATAAGGCAACTCTTATAAAAGCATGTGACAGTTTCCGGTCACTGGGATTGCAAACATACATCATGACACTTTCTGGCTATTGCATACATTTTTTTTTTCTGCCATTAGGTAAAGGCTTTGACCTTGCTGAACAAGTGCTTCACCACAGAGCTACTTCTGAAGCCCAGAAAGGGGCTTCCTACAAAGCCTTTGACACTATAACTTAACATTGACTCGAAAGTCACTTTAGGTCTTAATTGGCCTGCCTTGAACGGTTCCCCCACACGCCCCCAACATCTCTCCAAGTTGGGCACTGGATAAAAGCGACCTTTGAGCACAGTGTCTGACGTGGACAATTAGACACTGCGTTCTCAGTCACCAGTTAATGTTTCACCGACGTTGCCAAGTGCTTATATACATACACCCAAGTGCCTTCTTCTCATCTTACTCCTCGCTCACTGTGAGGTTTGTATGTTTTTTCTGGGTTCTTTCTCAGAGCCTCACACATACTAATTAAGCACATTTTAGGTAACACTGTTAGCAATTGTATTTGTTTTTAATTCCTTCTCTCTCTCTCTTTTCATTTTTTAAATTTTATTTATTTATTTATTTATTTATTTATTTATTTATTTATTTTTTGAGATGGGCCCTCATGTAGATTATGCTAGCTTCTAACTCATGACATGTAGTCAGAGATGATCTTGAACAATTGATTTCCTTGATCCTCCTGCCTCCACTTCCCAAGTACTGGGATTATAGGCCTGAACCACCTCATGCAGTTGGTATGATTCTGGGGACTGAGTCAGGGGGTTCATGCACACCAGGGAAGTACTGTACCCACTGAGTTGTGTCCGAGGCTCTCTTCTTAGTCTGTCAATTAAGTTTCTGTTGTTGAAGTTTTGAGAGTGTGTGTAAAGACCAAAAACCACATTTACCCGTGGTCTTTATTTCATTTACTTTTTTGACAGTGTCTCTCCATATAGTCCTGGCTGTCCTGAAACTCTATGTAGAACACAGAGTTCTTGAGTTCACAGAGCTCTGCCTGCCTCTGCCTGCTGAATGCTGGGATTAAAGGTGTGCACCACCACACACAGCCCTAACAATTTTTAGTAACCAGAATGAAAATAGAGCATACAAATATAAGTAGTGAAACATTCATAGTGTGGGCATATTTAAATACGTCATCCTTTTAGAAAAATGATTGTTTTGTTTTATGTGTACAGTGGTCTTGCCTGCATACATGGATGTGCACTGCACTGGAGCCTGTTGTCTAGGGTGGTGAGCCGGTGTGTGGATTTTGGAGGACCAAACCTGGTTCCTTTGCAAAGACAGCAAGTGCGCCTTAAAGGCGCATGCCTTTAATCCCAGCACTTGGGAGGCAGAGACAGGCGGATTTCTGAGTT
>NW_021604578.1:7647626-7673171 GCF_004785775.1 Grammomys surdaster | reverse complement strand
AACTCTCGAACTCAGAAATCTGCCTGCCTCTGCCTCCCAAGTGCTGGGATTAAAGGCGTGCGCCACCACCGCCCGGCAAACAATATATATTATACTTTATATAATATATAATATTTTATATATTTAATATAATACCATATATTTTATTATATATTAATACATCAATATGTTATATAATAACATTAATACATCAATATATTATATAATAAATATAAAAATATAAGTAAAATATAAAAATATAAAACAGTATTTTATTTATTTATTTATTTTTTATGCACATTGGTGTTTGGACTCCATGTATGTCTGTGTGAGGATGTTGGCTCTTCTGGAACTGGAGTTACAGATATTTGTGAGCTGCCATGTAGTTTCTAGGAATTGAACTCTGGTCTTCTGGAAGAGTAGCCAGAGCTTATAACTGGGGAACCATCTCTCCAACCCTCAAACTGGGCTTTTTGTTGTTGTTTTTGTTTTTCAAGACAGAATTTCTCTGTGTAGTCCTGTCTATCCTTGTAACTCACTTTGTAGACCAGGCTGGCCTTGAACTCACAGAGATCCACTTGCCTCTGCCTCCTGAGTGCTGGGATTTAAGTCCCTGCAAGAGAATACAGGGACTAAAGAGACTCGCTTCTAGAGAGGCGTACAGAGGACTTAGCTGACATGACGTGCAGGAGCACTGTGATGTCTATAAAGTGGTGTTGTGTGAGGGCAGCAGTGCTGTCTGTGTAAGCGAGGCTGCAGACTCTTGACATGTTGAATGTATGGGCGGAGTGGTTTAGAAGCAAAGTGACCAGCCTGTCCCAGTTTGCTTGTGCTTTTTTTTTTTTTTCATGTTAATGTCGAAAGCCTGTGACCTAAACCTACCAAGGTAGCACACGTCTGTAATCCCAGGATTTGAGAAGTAGAGGCAGGAGGATTAGGAGTTTAAGGCCAGTCTGATGTACATAATGAATTTTAGTTTAAGGCAAGTTTGGGTTATATAAAGCCATCTGAACACCCCATCCTACGCAAAGAAGCCCCGAACCTGGAGATCTACTAATTCCTGGACGCAAGTGTGATGAGCAGACCGTTGGTGGTGTGTCTGAAGCCTGTTGAGTGGGTAAACTGAGTAAAGGAGATAGAAATAGATATCTGTACACAAGCTGTGACAACCAGAGAGAAAGGCCAGGGGAGAAGTTCCCAGAGCCTGGACTAATGACCAAAGCCCAGAGGGTCCCACTTTCTGAGCAACCAGTTCACCTAGATCAGCAACCGTAAAACAAGCCCTGATTTACTTGCCTCACATTTTGAATTGTTTTTGAGCCATGGCTGCTGTTCATAAACTCTGGCTTTGAGGAACAGAAATGAATCAAATTCTTCCTCCATGTAGGCGGCTGTAAGCATCCCCTTCAGCCTGTGAATTCCTTACCAAACTCAGAATTAATCTGGGAGATTTAATTTCTTTTTTAGAACTCCCCCCTCTCTTTTTTTCATTTAATTCTTTATGACCACCCTCCCCAGCTGCTTGCGGCCATTGGTGTTCAGTTCAGCATGGCTTCCTAGAATGGCCTCTTCTGAGATATGGCCCATTTTCTGCATCATGAGGTTCATCAGAGTGGATTAAATACAATGGTAATTTAAAAGCTTGCCCAGGGCTGATGAAATGGCCAGTGTCTACCCACTTATCACCAAGCCTGATGTCCAGAGTTCAACTCCCAGTACCCACAAGACAGAAGAAGAGAACCAACTCCCCCAAGCTGTTCTCTGATCTGCACATGTGAGCTGGGCCATGCACACACACACATATATACACACACATGCATGTACCACAAAAACATGTTTTAAAAAATTGCTCTACTCTGGGCCTTATAAAAATCATAGGAGCCAGGCGGTGGTGGCGCCTTTAATCCCAGCACTTGGGAGGCAGAGGCAGGTGGATTTCTGAGTTCGAGGACAGCCTGGTCTACAGAGTGAGTTCCAGGACAGCCAGGGCTATACAGAGAAACCCTGTCTCGAAAAAACAAAAATAAATAAAAATAAATAAATAAATAAATAAATAAATCATAGGAACTATGACTTTTTGCTATTATTTCCCTCCAAATAATGAGTATACCAGATTCAGATCTCGGTTGATCCACTCTGTGACTATGTTGTACACAGTTTTCTTACCTAACTGCTAGGTGGCCCTTAGTCTGCCAGATGGATCTTTTTTTTTTTTTTTAATTTTCAAGATTTATTTATTTTATATATGTAAGTACACTGTTGCTGTCTTCAGATACGCCAGAAGAGGGCATCTGATTCCATTACAGATGGCTATGAGCCACCATGTGGTTGCTGGGAATTGAACTCAAGACCTTTGGAAGAACAGTCAGTGTTCTTAACCACTGAACCATTTCGCCAGCCCTGCCAGATATGTCTTAATTTAGTAAGTCAAGCATAAGTAGTTTGGCTCAGGGTACAGGGCCTCAAAGGTCATTTGACCTGCATTCCTATCCTGATGCTATCCTGCTTCTGTACATAGCCTTCCTGAAGACAGCAGACAAGAAACATGATCCACTCATATGCTGTAGGGAATGCCTTGTGTTTCCTCTGAGGCAGCTCAAACTTGCTTGAATGTCACTGCAGTGGAGTGAGTGGTTCAGGAGTCACAACCATCCTCGCTCTGAAGATGGAGAGATGGGTAGATGGAGGAATGGGCATATGCATGTGACATGACCAACGTTGCCAGATGAGTCAATGGAACTGCCAGCGAAAATAAATGAAAATCCTGACTTACAGGCATACCCCATCACTCCAGCCGGCTCTGTCCCATTCATAAAGAATCATGTAGGAGGAGACTGTGAAGGGCACTCTTGAAGGCCTCCAAGTCAGGTGACACACCTGAAGTGTGTGTGTGCGTGTGTGTGTGTGTGTGTGTGTGTGTGTGTGTGCATACTCTGCACAGGAAATAAGAGTGAAGCCAGTAAACACGAGCAACCTTCCTGTCTCAACCCCTCACAGAATTGGGGTTACAGGTGTGTAGCTACACTTGACTTTTTACACAGAGCCTGGGGATTTGAACATAAGTCTCCATGCTTAGGCATCAAATCCTCTTACTCACTGTGGTGATCTGATAGATGCTGGCCTCCATAGGCTTATATGTTTGATGGAGCAGTTTAGGAAGGATTAGAAGGTGTGGCCTTAAAAAAAAAAAAAAAAAAAAAGCTGGGCAGTGGTGGCCCATACCTTTACTCCCAGCACTTGGGAGGCAGAGGCAGGCGGATTTCTGAATTTGAGAGTTCGAGGCTAGCCTGGTCTACAGAGTGAGTTCTAGGACAGCCAGGGCTACACAGAGAAACCCTGTCTTGAAAAACAAAAAAACCCCAAACAAACAAAAAAGGTGTGGCCTTGGAGGTGGTGTGGCCTTGTTGGAGGAGGTGTGTCACTGGGGGTGGATTTGGAGGTATCAAAAGCCCACACCTTTCCTAGTTACCCAGCCACTGCTCTGCCTCTTGCCGGTGGATCAGATGTGAGCTCTCAGCTCCTTCTCCAGCACCATGCCTGCTTGCTTGCTGGCTATCATGCTCCCTGCTTTGATGATCATGGACTCACCATCTGAAACTATAAGTCCCCCAAATGCTTTCTTCTCTAAGTGACCTTGGTGTCTTATCACAGCAATAGAAAAGTAAGGCCAGGCAGTGGTGTCGCATGCTTTTAATCTCAGCACTTGGGAGGCAGAGGCAGGTGGATTTCTGAGTTCAAGGCCAGCCTGGTCTAGAAAAGTAACTAAGAAGAGGGCTGGAGAGATGGCTCAGCAGTTAAGAGCACTAGTTGCTCTTCCAGAGGTCCTGAGTTCAATTCCCAGCAACCACATGGTGACTCACAACCATCTGTAATGGGATCTGATGCCCTCTTCTGGTGTGTCTGAAGAGAGTGATGGTGTACTCATATACATTAAATAAATAAACAAACAAACAAACCTTTTTTTAAAAAAGTAACTAAGACACTTACTCTCTTCCAGTTCAGCACACCTGAAGCTTGATTTGTTTTTTGTTTTTTTGTCACGTTTGTGGCTTTTTGAGACAGGGTTTCGGCTGGGCGGTGGTGGTGCACGCTTTTAATCCCGGCACTTGGGAGGCAGAGGCAGGTGGATTCTGAGTTCGAGAGTTTGAGGCTAGCCTAGTCTACAGAGTGAGTTCCAGGACTACACAGAGAAACCCTGTCTCGAAGGAAACAAAGAGAGAGAGGGGGGGGGGTTTCTCAGTATAGCCCTGGAACATGCTCTGTAGACCAGGCTGGCATCAAACTTGGAGATCTTCCTGCCTCTGCCTCTTAAGTACAGGGATTAAAGTTGTGCACTACCACACCTGGCATGGCACCTGGATTGTGCAGAGTAGCTTTGGTGGCTTCCTTGCCATTGTTTGGTTTTGTTTTTGTGTCTCTGAGTCAGAACCCCTCTGGTGCTCCTCCTGCTTCAGCCTCTTAAGTGCTGACTTACAGTCAGGCATCACAACATTTGCCTTCATTTGGGAGATTTCTGTCTTTGAAACCTAGAGAGTTAGATATGGTGGTTCATGCTCATTGTTCTTCTTCTTTTTTTTTTTTTTTTAAAGATTTATTTATTTATTATATATGAATACACTGTAATTGTCTTCAGACACACCAGAAGAGGGCATCAGATCTCATTACAGATGGTTGTGAGCCACCATGTGGTTGCTGGGATTTGAACTCAGGACCTCTGGAAGTGCAGTCAGTGCTCTTAACCACTGAGCCATCTCTCCAGCCCCATGCTCATTGTTCTAATACATAGAAAGTGAAGACAGGAAAATCATGGAGCTTACAAGAACAACACAGAGTTCAAGGCCAGCCTTGTGTACAAAATGACACCTTGTTTCAAAAATACTAAAGCAAAATAAATAATCCTAAATTTTCATGCTTCCAGGAATTCCAGGCCTAGGGAAGCTGAGGTAGGAGGATCACCATAGATTTGAGGTCAGCCTGGTCTGTACACTAAGTTCCAGGTCGTCTTAGATTTCAAGTGAAATATTATATAAATAATTTAAAAATAAATAAACATACTGGATGATGGTGACTCACCTCTTTAAACTCCAGCACTTGAGGGAGGCAGATCTTTGTGAGTTCGAGGCCAGCCTGGTCTACAGAGTGAGTTTCAGAACAGCCAGGGCTACACAGAGAAACCCTGTATTGAAAAAAAAAAGATAAATAAATAAATAGCTACATAAATAAACAAGAGGCTAAAAAGATGCCCCAGTGATTAGAAGAACTGGCTACTCTCCCAGAGGACCTGGGTTTAGTTCCCAGCATCCACATGGCAGCCCACGGCTGTGTATAACTCCAGTTCCAGAGGACCTGACCTCTTCTGGCCTCTTTGAGCACTAGGCACTCATGCATCACACAGACATACATGCAGGCAAAATGTGCACACATAAAATAGGTAAATTTATTTATTTTTGAGGCAAGGTCTTACAATGTAATCCTGGCTAGCCTGGAGCTTGCTGTGAGTACCAGGCTCACCTTGAACTCACAGAGGTCCACCTGCCTCTTCCCTTCAAGTGATGTAATTAACAGTGCGCACCACCACGTCTTGTTAGAAAGAATTTAAAAATAAAAGCTCCAAGCAGACTCCTTCCCCTCTATAAAACAAAGGAAACCACAAAAGCTTCTTAGAACCCAGAGGACAAAGACTCGGGAAACCCAGGCGGAGGGTCTGGGATAGGTTTTCTTCTGCTCTTTTTCCCTTTCATCAGCCATCTGGAGATTTTTAGGTGCTGGGGTATCTAAAAGGACTGCATACATAGTTATAACTGAAAGAAAGGTTTTGATCCTGAAGTAGTTTTAATTTGCGATTTAAGATTCTCTGTTTCTCTGTGTCTATCTGTACACACACACACACACACACACTTTTTGAAGTGTCTGTCATATGCCTCTCATCAGGTAAGGATTCACAGAGGAAGTTAAGCTCTTGGTTGGAAGGGGGAGCACTTCTTTAATACCAGCACTCAGTAGGCAATGAGTTCTCCTTGAGTTCAAGGCCAGCCTGGTCTACAGAGCAAATTCCAGTACAAAGTTACTCAGAGGAACCCTACATTCAAAAACAAACAAACACAAAAAAGAAGCAGCTCTCAGTCAAGGAGCCTGCCTTAGTCTCTGTTCTATCACTGTGAGAAGACCCCAGGATCAAGGCAACAATTATAAAGCAAAGCATTTGACTGGGGGCTTGGTTTCAGCTGGTTGGTTCATTAGCATCTTGTTTGGAAGCCAGGAGGCAAGGCCTGGCAGGCGTTGTGCTGGAGAAGTTGAGAGGCACACCCTGACCTGTAGCCCCAGAGGGAGAGGCTGGCCTTGGCACGAGCTTTTGAAACCTCAAAGCCCACCCCCAGTGGTACACTTCCTCCCAACAAGGCTACACTTTTTAATCCTTCTCAATCCCTAATGAATTCTTAATGACTAGGGACTCAAATGTATGAGCCTATGGGGTCATTCTTATTCAAATCACCACAGGGTTGGAGGCTGGGAGCTACAGCTGAGATGCTTGAGGACAGGTATTTCAGTGTCTTGAGAAGAGAGTATTCCAGTGTCCTTTGCAAGAAAGTGCAAAGGGTATTTCTTTTTTCTTTTTTTTTGTAAAGATTTTATTTATTTATTTATTATATATGAATACACTGTTGTTGTCTTCAGACACACCAGAAGAGGGCATCAAATCTCATTACAGATGGTTGTGAGCCACCATGTGGTTGCTGGGATTTGAACTCAGGACCTCTGGAAGTGCAGTCAGTGCTCTTAACCACTGAGCCATCTCTCCAGCCCGCAAAGGGTATTTCTTACCCCGGGGTATTTCTTAGGTCTGCAAACAAACTAACAGATCACCACAAAGGCAGCACCTCATGGGAGATGGTAAGTCGTGTTCTCCTTACAAGATGTGGATGAGGGACACAGTGCAGAGATGTATGTCCCTTTCCCTTCCAACATTTGACCTGATGATCTCAGAACGAGGTCACGGATAGGTGATAGGAACCAGGTGCTCCCCTAGCCTGACTTCACCAGATGCCGAATGAGACCCTTTAAAAAAATGTCTCCAGTGGTGGCGCACATCTTTAATCCCAGCACTTGGGAGGCAGAGGCAGGCGGATTTCTGAGTTCGAGACCAGCCTGGTCTACAGAGTGAGTTCCAGGACAGCCAGGACTACACAGAGAAACCCTGCCTCAAAAAACCAAAAAAAAAAAAAAAAAAAGTCTCCGATCTTATGGCTGCTAGCTCTGAGTCACTCTCCCAATATATACCTTGCAGGCGATCTGAGCACGACCTTGCTCAGCTCAGTCCCAGAGGCAGAATTGCAGGGCTGAAACTCCCTCCTGGAATAACAACCTGACCCCTCCCTACCACTGTGGCAAGAGACTTGGGCGGGTGGTCTTCCGGAGCCTGCAGTTTCACTGTTATCAGAGTTTATCTCTTGAAAAATTTATTAGGTTTACCTAGTAGGCAGGGATGGGTGGAGCGGAGTACACACGTGCCACAGAAACAGAACGGAGTCCAAGGCCAGATTGCAAGAGGTAGTTCTCCGCGCCAACACCATGTGATTTAGGGATCCACTCGCTTTGGCAGGCTCAGATGCAAGACCATTTGTCTGCCGAGCCATCTTGCTGGTCCTGTGGTCAGGCTTTTTTTTTTTTTTAATTATTTTAACATATACTGAATTCATATGCTAAGTACTGCTGGGGGTGGCAGCTCACACTATAACCCTAGTACTCAGGGAGGAAAGGCTTATCGGTAGGAGGAACTCTGCTTAGTGGAGGCCAGCCTGATCTACAGAACACATTCCGGGACTGTTGAGGCTTTTAGAAATAAATAAATAAATAAATAAATAAATAAATAAATAAATAAAATAAATAAAGCGTTATCTTGCAAAGACTTTAATCTGAACTTCTGTTACTAATGACTTTGAGCCTGTTTTTATATGTCACTCCCGCCTTGATGACACAATTTTGTGACACAAACAACTCCTTTAACCCTCCAGCCCCAGTTTACACCACCAAAATACTTTTTTTTTTTTAAGGCTGAAGATCATTTGCTTGAAGATTTCTATATCTATCTCACTATATAGATAGAGCTATCTATCTATAGAATCTTTGTATTTCTACCTATCTATAAATGAGAGAGAGGGAGAGAGAGAGAGAGAGAGAGAGAGAGTGTTTGGAACTCACCATGCTGACCTAGACCCACTAATTTCTTGGCTCTGTAAGCAGGGGTTAAGGTTAGGAAGGACTGGAAAGGCAGCAAGCACTGCTCTTGTGGGGACAGGCTTGGTTCCCAGAACCTGTGTTCAGCTGCTCCAGATGCATGGAACTCCTGCTCTAGGGATCCAGTGCCGGTGGCAGCCTCGGACACCTGCTCACGAGCTCATAGCTACACTTACATGGGTCAGGGGTACAGGATGAATTATTGCTCTCCCAGGGCAGCCCTGCTGGGGCGCTGCTTTAGCCTGGCTGAGACTTTTCTGCAGGAGCCAGTGTCAGCGTTCCTAGGAAAACTCAGTCTGAAATAGACTAACTTGGTGCAATTGAGGTGGGTGTGTGTCAGAGTTAAATACGCCACTTAGCTCACCTCCTCCAGCCTTTGTAATTTCTCTTAAGTATCAGAAGAAGCCTCTCATGCTCCCTGCAGGAAGGGAAAGGAACTGTTTATAAATAGCCAGAAAATGCTGTCCTTAACAAGGTGTGCATCAGGAAACCCTAGGTGAGAGAACGACCTAACCTGCTGGGGTTTTAATCAGAGCTGCTGTGGGAGGTAGGACCAGTTCCCTAACCATGCCACTCTGGCCAGCTCATGCCTTCCATGTTGGAGAACGGAAAGGACACCTCAGTCATGCCAGACAGCCCATGACACAGCTCAGACAGGCTTAGAGACAAGCGGGATGTGGTGGTGAATCCTCTGGTACTTTGGGGGCTGGAGGTGAGAGCACGCAGAGTCCAGTGCCAGTTTGGGCTATACAAAGTTTGAAGCCAGTGTGGGCTACATGGGTCCTCCTTAAACACAAAAACAAAAGTTTAGAAATGGTTGGTTTGGGTGTCTGGGGGTGGTGGTGAGGATTATTGTTCTGACAGCCAATCATGACTTCCCTCTTTTTTTTCAATCTTAACTCTGTAAAAGACCTATTGAAAGACCTAGCTAAGGAAGTCCCTTTTATCCAATACTTTAGGTCTGGCTATCAAAACATCACAGGTATGAATATGTCATAATGAAAGCCACTATTTTGTATTCCGACTGTAAAAGGTAATAAAGAAGAAATCACAAGGCAGAGTCAATGTGATGACTCTGTGAGTAGAGGGGCTTGCTGCCAAGCCCGATGATCTGAGTTTAATCCCTGGGACCCACACAGTGGGAGAGAACGGATTCTACCAAGCTGTCCTTTGACCCCCACACATGCACTGTGGTGCATACACACATTCCAAATCAATAAAACAATGTAAAAAAAAAATGTTAGCAACAACAATAACGACATGAACCCTACAGGACAGTTTGGGTATAGCTCAGTGTCAAAGCACTTGCCTACTTTGTGCAAAGTCCTGGGTTGAATTCCGAGCCCTGCATGAGGGTGAGACACAGCAAGGATTTTACAGAAGTGTCAGACTGGGCATTTAAAGCAATTGTGGTCATATGCTGAGAGTTCTTGAGTAGATTCTTGAGTCCTTCTAAAATGAATTCGATCATCTTTAAAACCAACCTTTTCTCCGAGGAGCTCTAGTTGCTTGGAGTTTTAGTGAGAGAAGAGGTTGAGATGCTTTTTGGCCACTAGGGTTCTCATTGCTCTATGCTGCTTTCGAGCGGACCGTCTTATCGGACTGAGACCTGTGGAAAGTCGCTTTAGTGTACTGATGTAAAACAACAAAACCAAAGAGAAAGCCAACTAAAAAAGTTCAGTCGTAAAAGGGACTATACAGGAAGAGATAAGCATCAGGGAGCAGTGGTGTGAGGAGCCTATGATCCCTGCTAGGAAAAAAAAAAAATCAAATCTCAAAACAACCGGAAGACTGAAGGAACTAAGGCATGTCGGGATAGGGAAGCTAATCTGAAGAGGCCACCCTATCTCTGTCTCTGCAACTCTCAGGATCTCTGTTGCTCCAGATTTTGCCAATGGTCCAAGTGGGCCAAAAAAAAAAAAAAAAAAAAAAAAAGATCATGAGTGTAAAATTTAACAACTACATAAAAAACAGCTAGAGGGAATATACTCCCCAGCTGGCTGAACACCTGGGCCTGGGTGCTGTATTTTGTTGTTATAAGGTTTTTTGACCCACTTTGTAGTTGAAGTTGGCCTTGAACTCCAGATTCTCCTGCTTCTGCTGCCCAGGAACTGGGGTTACAGGCAGATACTGTCATGTACAGCAGGCTGGATTCTTTTGTTTGTTCTTTTGAGTTATTTATTTATTTATTTATTTATTTATTTATTTACTGAGGCAAGCTCTTTCTGTGTAGCCTTGACTGTCCTGGAACTTGCTCTGTAGACCAGGGTGGACTCGAACTCACAGAGATCTGCCTACCTCTGCCTCCTAAATGCTGGGATTAAAGACAAGTGCTACCACTGCCCAGGTGCAGCCTGGATTACTAGCAAATCCCTGAAGGCATGGTTTCTTTTCCCCCAGGAGCATCCACAGCCTAAGTCCCTTGCTTAGCTGGGTAGTTGAGGTCTCTCCTCGAACTCAAGAAAAAGTGAAACTGGTGCTACAGGGAGAGAGCAAAGTGGACTTCTTCATAGTAATTAGTTAATAAGGATTAAAAAATATTACTTTGAGCTGTGCGGTGGTGGCGCACACCTTTAATCCCAGCACTTGGGAGGCAGAGGCAGGCGGATTTCTGAGTTCGAGGCCAGCCTGGTCTACAGAGTGAGTTCCAGGACAGTCAGGGCTACACAAGAGAAACCCTGTCTCGAAAAACCAAAAAAAAAAAAAAAAAAAAACATTACTTTGAAAGGGAGGTGACACAGGCATTTGAATGGGATCCCTGTTGGTCCTGTGAAATGATGAAGGAAGGATCACCTCAGGTCCCTCCACATCTCCTGTCTGCCACTGTGGAGCAGTGGGTTCTGCTCCGGGCCAAAGCCTGGCATCAAGAACTGAACCTCTATCTTGCTCGGAGGTATCAACTCGTTGCCTGCCCTGAAGACTTCCTGACTGCATGGCTTCCCTTTCTGTTCTGTCCTCACAAAACAGGAAGAGCAGTTTAGACCAACTGTCCAGACAAGAAACCCATGTCCAGGAAGCAGAAGCAGAAGCAGAGCACTGCAGGCATCTCGGTCATTGGTCTTAGGCTTGGCCCACCTGAGATTCCACAAAGTCTGGTCTTTCCTTCTCATCTACAGAATCATCTGATTAAATTCTCTGACTGGATCTGAGTCCTGCAAAAGTCCCACTGCCAGAAACAGGGCCTCACCCTCAGGCGCCAGAGCCATTAGGAGGGAGAGTTAGCCTCCGGGGATTCACATTCCACCTTTGTCCCTTGTGGTGTACGTGACTTTGGGCAAGTATCTAACTCTGTGTGAGTTTAAAGATTTATGTATATGCTTAAGTCTGTGTCTGTGTCTGTATTTGCCATGTGCATATGGGTACCCTCAGAGCCCCTGGGGTTGCAGATATGAGTTATAATTGGTCGTGTGCAACCCAACATGGGTTCGGGGATGCAATTTTGGAAGAGGGGCAAAAGCTCCATCTTTGCGGCCCCGTGTGTTCATTTTAGTGCCCTTGTCTCTAACGTGAAGAATAGAGCCATTCCCTACCTTGTAAAATTGCTGTGAGAATTGAGGCAGGCAATATGAAAAATTCTTGGCTCAGTATTTGAGGTTCTGGTATAGGGGGAGTGGTCAGCAAGGGAAATCTTTTGTTCCTCTCCTTCTCTACACAAAGAAATCTTCTGACCCAGAAACTATCCAACCAAGGAGGACTGGGAAAAGTCCAGCCTCGGCCTTTATCTTCCCAAGTGCTGCTTTCACGCTGTGTTTTGTTCTTTTGTTGAAATAAAGAATCTTTTTGTCTCTAGGAAAGACAAACTGATGACTTGGCTTTGTTTTTCTGAAATCTTTGATCAGGCGGTGTGGGGAGCTTTTGAACCTATGAGTCTTGAGAGCAGCCTGAGAGACATAGGGAGACCCATCCGCACTGCTTTGCCCCCCAACCATAACAAATTCTCAGGGGCCAAACCAGCCACATTCCGGTTCCACCCATCAGACACCAATCCTGGCAGACCCCTCATGCTTCTTCAGTCCAATTTCCCTGTGGAGAGTCAGCTTCTTGGGGCCTGTTCGCCTTGTCCCCTATGGCTCACATTCTTCCTCCACAGTGCCTAATATCAGGAAGGGAAGCCTCACCTCACCTCGCACGTCACTGGTGGCCTCTCACTCCGGAAGTTCTGTCTTCCCTCTCCCCTGTCTCTCACTTTGTCCTCAGCATCCTTTTCTCCAGTGACTTCCAGAGCAAAGACCTCACAGACCCTCCCCCCAACCTTGCATCTCAGGTCAGCTGGCTTTTGCCACAAAACCAGGTCATTTTAGCAGATAGTGAGGGCCTAAGTCAAGTTGTAGTTTGGGAAGAAAACAGAAAGTACAGGGAATGAATGTAGATAACACTTGGGAAGATTGTCTGGCAAGAGAGCACAGAGATAAAAGAAATTTTCTGTACTGACAAGCAATAATGTTCCTTGAGATAAACACGTGGCTGGCTCAGGCACCTGAGAAGGTAAAGAGCAGACAGGTATGCAGTGGTGAATGACGTAAGCTTTTAGGCATCATCATAAAATATTTGGGATCCATGGATATATTATGGTCCACATCGATAAATCAACAACATATAGGTAACAGTTTATATAACACAAGAGAAAATGAATAGTAATAATAAAAACCAATACTAATCCTGTCCCAGCCTCCCGAGTGCTGAACTTATGGGTATGAGCTACCTACCACATCTATCTACAAAATGAGAACTAAAAGAATTCAGTGTGGTTAAGCATGGTAGCTCAGACCCATAATCCCAACACGGGAAAGGTGGAGGCAGGAGGATCAGGAGTCATCTGAGATAATTTGTGTTACATGAGACCTTGTCTTAAAAACAAAGCACCCTCCCCAACCCCCAAAACCCAGAGCAATACTAAAGAGATGGCTCAGTGGTTAAAAATCACAGCGGCTCTTGCAGAGACTCAACTTTGGTTTCCAGAACCCACTCTGGGTGCTTACAACCTCCTGTGTCCCCAGCAATACAGGATCCAGTGCCCTCTTCTGGCATCCTAAGGTACCAAGTACCAGTATGCACACACACACACACACAGACATACACACAGGCAAAAAATATACATCTTTAACAAATGCAAAATAACACACACTCACACACAAATGTGATGGTGCCCCATGGCTAAGCTGTCACAGCTACTTTGGAAGCTGGAACTGGAGGTCAAGGCAACTCCAGGCATTGCAGTAAAACCCTGTTCCTGAAAAATAAGACAGAATAAAATAAAAATGACTTAAGCAGTTCATTTTAGTTGACTTGCAACTTTTATGCCCCAAACGACATGTAAGATATGGTTTCTTTCTAACAGCAAGGCAGTTACATTCACTAACGGAGCACAGTGGCCACAGCAGACTCCAGGCTCCCAGCTCGCACAGAGAAGAGCAAACTCTCACTTAGAGCACTGGTTCTCCTGCTCCAGGACCACAGAGCCCCTGTTGCCTTAACTTGTTAGAGCTGCAGCGCTGACTGCTGCCTTAAAAAGAAAGGGCAAGAAAAGCGGAATGGCCGGGCTGTGGTGGCGCACACCTTTAATCCCAGCACTTGGGAGGCAGAGGCAGGCCGATTTCTGAGTTTGAGGCCAGCCTGGTCTACAGAGTGAGTTCCAGGACAGTCAAGGCTACACAGAGAAACCCTGTCTCGAAAAACCAAAAAAAGAAAAAAGAAAAGAGGAATGAAGTTGGGTTTTGTTCCTTGTGGGTTTACCTAGGAACGCCTGAGCCCAAAGTCTAGCTCAATGTTTCTCTCTTGGGGACACTACTGTACCATCAATTTTGGCATCTGATGGTGCTAGACTTGATTGCCAACAGTTTTTGCTCTACCTAATTGTCCAGGTTTATCACACTTGCCATCGGTTGGCTAATTGGTAATAGTCCACCTGTGTAATGACCTTGCCAGTAGTTTAAAAAAATTTAAATTTCTTCTTCTTCTTATTATTATTATAGAGGGCGTTGGACAGGGAGAGGAATTTGTGCACATAGAATTTGTGGCACTAGTTCTCTCCGTCCCACCTATGTGGTGGGTACTGGGGATGGGACTCAGAGCCTTCGGCCTGCTTGACAGTGCCTTTATCCACTAAGCCCTGCGGCCAGCCTCCTTCCAGGGGTTTAACAATTTGCATTCCACATAACTGCTTCCGGCTGGATGTGGTGGCACAAGCCTCTAATTTCAACACTTGGGGATGGAGGCCGGAAGACCGTGAATCCAAAGCTATACTTAGCTACATACCAAGTTTGAGGCTGCTGAGCTCTAGAGGAGATAGTATGTCAGAAGACCAACGATGAAAGAGATGTAGGGCCCAGGGCAAGGTCATTAAAGAGTGAGCTTTTATAAAAAGATCAAGCCTGGCCCTCAACTCATCATGTCTGATCATTCAGTCATGGTGACTCCCTTTGTCATGTTCTCCCACGTGATGCACTGTGATGCAGCAAAGGGGCTCTCACCAGAAGCCTGTGGGATGCAGGATCTTGCATGTAAGTACCTCTTCCACAAAGCTACTGCCTAGCCTTTTGTTTTGTTTTGAGTCAGAGTTTCTCTGTGTCGTCACAAAATCACCGTGTAGCCTAAGATGTTGTGATGGTTTGAGTATGCTTGGCCCAGGGAGTAGCACTATTGGGAGGTGTGACCTTCTTGAGGTGGGTGTGGCTTGCTGGAGGAAGTATGCCACTGTGGAGGCGGGGCTTTGAGAGTCTTATGCTCAGGCTCTGTCCAGTGCAGAAAACAGTCTTAGTCTGGCTCCTTTTGAATTAAGCTGTAGTAGAACTCTTGGTGTTTCCAGCACATGTCTGCCTAAACACTGCCATGCTTCCTGTCATGATGATAATGGAACTTCTGAAACTGTAAGCCAGCCCCAGTTCAATGTTTACTTTTTTTTTTGCTGTTTCAAAAAGCTTTATTTTCACTTGGTCCAAGACTTGGGAGAGGCTCCAGGGCGGTTACAAAGTTGCCTAGTGGCTTGAGAGGTTCATTCGGGTGGAGGTTCTGAGGCGGGCTAGTGCAGAGCAGAGGAGGGAGCCCCTTGAAGGTGCAGAGGCCTCCTAGTCGTGCTTGAGAGTGAGGCGCTCAAAGAGATACTCTCCCAGAGACGCCTGGGGCGCACCAGTCTGCGCTGGTTGTGGCCCTGCCAGCCTACGGAGGTTGGTCAGGTGGTTGCCCATCTTCTTGATGAGCTTCACCTCCTTATCCAGGAAGTGGCTTTCCAAGAAGTCACAGAGATGAGGGTCTGTACGGGCAGATCCCAGGGCATGCAGATCCAAGAGGGCCTGGTTCAGGTTCTTCTCCAGGGCCAAGGCAGCTTCCATGGCCTCCTGGGTTTTACCCCATTCATCTTGAGATGGCTTCTGCACATCCTGGAAGAGTGCACGGCCCCCGCGATCGTTCTGCAACTTGAGGAGACGCTCGGCGCCTTCGCGCTTCTCCTCCGCCAGTTCGCGGAAGAAGTGGCCTACGCCCTCCAAAGCCACGTCATCCCGGTCAAAAAAGAAGCCCAGAGAGAGGTAGGTGTAGGAGGCCCGCAGGTGCAAGTTGACCAGGCGGTTCACGGCAGCTTCCACTTCGGTGGAATAGTTCTGACGAATCTGAGAGGTCATGGCTGATCCGGAGTTTGGAGCTAACCGCAAAGACTGGGCTGGCTGGTCCTAGGAGCCGAAGGCGGCGAGGAGATGGTCCCGGAGGCTGCGACTGGAAGGCAGTGAGGCGGCTGGAAGCTAAGGAAGCGGGAGTCCCCGGGTCTGTTCCATCCAAACACTGTTGAAGCAAGACACAGATCCACGGGACCTCCAAGGCGCTGCTCAATGTTTACTTTTATATGAGTTGCTTTGATCATGGCATGTTTTCACAATAATAAAACCCTAACTAAGACAGATGTTAAGATGGTCTTCATCTCACAGTCCTGCCTTGGCCTTCCTTGGGATGGGATTTCAGGCCTGTACCAGCACATGGTTCATTTTTATATAACATCCCTTTCAACACACTGACCTCTTGACCAAGTCCACCCAGGTGGCCAGCTATATGCAGTTGTTATCCTTGCTCATGTATGTCAACTGAAAATGAAACCATTGGGAATTCTGAAGACTTTTATTTAACAAATAACTAACTAAAAGAAATATTTTTCTTTTTTTCCTCCCCCCTCTTCAGTACTGTGGGTTGAAACTTGGGCTTTGCACACATTACCCAGCTCCACCACTCAGATAAACATAACCATTTTAGTCGCTGTCTTCAGACACATCAGAAGGGGCATCAGATCCCATTACAGATGGTTGTGAGGCACCATGTGGTTGCTGGGAATTGAACTTAGGACCTCTGGAAGAGCACTCAGTGCTCTTAACCACTGAGCCATTTCTCTAGCCCCCACCTTAATTTTTTTTTTTTTTTTAAAGAAACAGTTTCTCCCTAAACCTGGAGATCCTCTGCTTTCCTGGCCCTGAGATTACAGATGCCTGGCACTCTGCTCAGATTTTTAAAAAACTGAGATGATTTTAGTGTGTGTGTGTGTGTGAATGTACACATGTGAGTGCAGGTATCCAAAGAGTTCAGAAGAGGGCATCAGATCTGGGGCTGGAGAAGCAGGTGACTGTGAGCTGTGGAGTGCTGGCACTAGGAGACACACTCTGATTCTTTGCAAACACACTGTGTGCTATTAAGCCCATGCCTAATTTTTATTGGTTTTGTTTTTGTTTTTATATGTACGTAAAGGAATGGATCAGGTCCTCAAGCTTACATGGCAAGCACCCACTAACTGACTTTTCTTCAAAGCCTCCCCATTTTTAATTTGTTTGTTATTCTGAATACTATCTTGATAAGTTGCCCAGAATGGCTTTGAGTGCCTGCTGTAGTTCAGACTGGCCTTGAACTTTTGATCTTCCTGCCTTAGCCTTCAAGTAACTCTGATTATAGGCCTGTGTCACCAGGCCCAGTTTTCTAATAAAAAATTTCTGCCCTCAATTTATTTTAGGTGCGTGTGTAGTTTACACGCTGTGGGAATGGTGAGTTATCCAAACATAATCAATACTATTTAGCTTTTCTTTTTTCTTTAAGTTCCTATTTCTAGTTCTTTTATGTGTTAGGAATATACGTCTTCTGATTTCAATGGAAGTTTTTCTTTCTTTAGGGAAAAAAAAGGCTCCATATCATTTGCTTGAAAGTCATTATTAAAATGAAATTCAAACTCATTCAAATGGTAATTTCATCACTGAAATTTGTGGTTCTAATCGAGAATTTCACATTATATGATCTAAGGATAATCAAAATGAATAGAGCCATGGATAGATCAAAGTGAGTTTTCAAAACACATAACACAGAAACTAAATGAGATAATTTAATACTGTCTAATATAATATTCAATATTCATGGAGTACTTCCTTGATTTTCTTTAGACATAGTTATTATTCTTTGTAAAGGACAAACCTGAATAAAGAACTTATTGTGGATGTTATTCAAACCAATTTTAACACCTGGAGATTCTTACTGTATGTACATTTTTTTTCTTTTTTTCCTTGAGCAACAGTCAACTTTTTTTTAGATTATTTATTTATTTATTATATGTAAGTATACTGTAGCTGTCTCCAGACACCCCTATGAGGGCATCAGATCTCATTGCAGATGGTTGTAAACCACCATGTGGTTGCTGGGATTTGAATTCATGACCTCTAGAAGGGCAGTCAGTGCTCTTAACCATTGAGCCATCTCACCATCCCACTATATGTACATTTTCAAAAACCTTCATTCATCTGCTCATTCTATAATCAGTTGTAAAGTGCCTATTAGGTACCTAGTTCAGCACTAAAGAAGAAAAGCAAGTCAAAACAAAGAGGGAAATAAAATGGCTGGCTTCTTACTCTTTGGGTGGCGGAGCTTTCACTAAAAAGACGTAGAAAAGAAATGGGGGCAGTTTGATGTGGTGGTACATACTTGTAATCAGAGTACTAGGAGGGTGGAAGCTGGGATCGGGAGTTCAAGACCAGCCTTAGCTATATAGCAATCCCTATTTCAAAAGGAGAGCTAGAGGTAGGGATGAGGGGAGAGAGAGAGAGAGAAAAAGAGAGAAAGAGAGAGAGAGAGAGAGAGAGAGAGAGAGAGAGAGAGAGAGAGAAGGAAGAGGAAGAGGAGGAGGAGGAAGAAGAGGAGGAAGAGGAGGAGGACAAGGACAAAGAAGAAGAGAAGAACAAGAAGAAGAAGGGGAGGAGGAGAGAAGAGGCATCCTTTGAAGTTAGTAGACAGTGGGATATCTGCTGTGGTTGAGGTAAATCTAGGGTATACTCTGTAAGATGGAGAGATGAAATGGGATATGGTAATAAGGCAAGGCTGGATAAGAGACAGCAAGGGCATTTCACACAGAGTGGCCCAGAGAAAACGATGCAAGGAACAGCCTTTAACGGTAGCAGAATTGTTAATAGTTGTTATATATTTTTTACATATATTAATAATTGCTAATTGCTAATAATTGTTATATAACACATTATGTAATATATTGTCATATACATGATATAATATATTAATATATGTATGTTATATATGTATTATTGCATGTATATGCGTTATATGTATGTATATATGTATTGTACACATATATTTGTATATATGCATACATACATATATATAAAATTTTCACAATAAAATTGTTTTTAAAAAATGAATAGCCAGGCAGTGGTGGCGCACGCCTTTAATCCCAGCACTTGGGAGGCAGAGGCAGGTGGATTTCTGAGTTTGAGGCCAGCCTGGTCTACAGAGTGAGTTCCAGGACAGCCAGGGCTACACAGAGAAGCCCTGTCTCGAAAAACCAAAAAAAAAAAAAAAAAGAAAAAGAAAAAGAATAAGCAACAGGTTAGGCAATAGGCAATATTCAAACTGAGTTATCTTGAATCTTCAAATGACATGCTTGTCCTGTTTCCTAGATTAAACTATTTGAAAATATAGAACAATAGACACAGACACACAGTAATAGACCTACATGTGGTACACAGAGATCTATATGGAATACTGTGGGGATGAGTTTTAATGCACTATCTTAATTTGGCTTTCAAAATAACATGGGAATCTATGTGTCTAGACGCTGAGGGCCCCTGTCTGTAATTGTTTTTTGATTGATCATTAAAGAGCCAATGGCCAATGGCTAGGCAACGTGAAAGAGGTTGGAGTTTTAGGATTCCTAGGCAAGAAACACAGAGGAGAGAAGGAACAGAATCGCCATGATGGGGAAGCAGAAAACCAGACTTAAAGGCCCCCTGACGTGTAAGAATCTGGGAAAGTGGCCCCAGGAAAATACTCCCCAATTGGGTCTGTGGTAGCAGAGATAAAAATATAGCTTTAGCAAGTATTAATTCAAGAATACCAGAGGGGAGAGTGTGCTAGCCATGGGAGGTTTGGAAGTGCTCAGCCATTGATCTATTCAAGGCTTACCAAAATATAAAGACTGCACGCGCGCATGTGTGCATGCGAGCGAGCGAGCGAGCGAGGTGGGGGGGGCAGACAGAGAGAGAAAGAGACAGAGAGAGAGAGACAGAGGGGGGAGGGGAGAGTGTGTGTATGTGTCTTTCATTCATGAATCCAGAGCTTTTGGGTGGGTGCAGAGTGCACATCACCCACCGGGAGCTCGGAGCAGATTAGCTATTCACCGCTACAGTACACAGGTGAGCATGGCGGTACACAGGCATACGCGCAGTGCACAAACACACATGCACACTTGCAGGCAAAACACCTATACACTTAAAAATTAAAAAGAAAGCTAGTGTGATGACTTTTTATATTGTTCTGTAGAAGCACCTCCCAGATAAGGCATCAGATCCCTCCAAGGGGAGTTAGGGTGCTGATGAGCTGCCATGTGGGTGCTGGGAATTGAACTCAGGTCCTCTGCAAGAGTAGCCAGTGCTTTGAAATGCTCAGCCATCTCTCCAGCCCCTTCATACTAGTTTTTAAAATTTATTTATTTATTTTATTTATATGAGTACACTGTCACTGTCTTCAGATACACAAGAGGGAATTGCATCCCATTACAGATGGTTGTGAGCCACCATGTGGTTGCTGGGAATTGAACTCAGGACCTCTGGAAGAACAGTCAGTACTCTTAACCACTGAGCCATCTCTCCAGGCCCCTAGTTTTATAAATACCGTAC
This sequence comes from Grammomys surdaster, assembly GCF_004785775.1. Lineage (NCBI taxonomy): Eukaryota > Metazoa > Chordata > Mammalia > Rodentia > Muridae > Grammomys > Grammomys surdaster. Next base: position 7,652,820 of record NW_021604578.1, on the reverse strand, counting down.
AGTCATCAATTTTTTGAGAAACAGGACAGAAAAGAACTATAATTTATATTGGTCCAAAATTTCAATATTGGTCACTAGCAATATAAATCTACTAGTATATAAAAAAATCTCAGAAAACTATGAAAAAAAGGAAGACATATGTTATTATATACAATATACAAATAATTCTAAAACTTAATATAATACTAACATATGCTTTATTTTACTGTGGTGGTTTGAATATGCCTGGCCCAGGGAGTGGCACTATTAGGTGTGGCTTTGTTGGAGTAGGTGCGCCACTGTGGATGTGGGTTTTAAGACTCTCCTCCTAGCTCTCTGGAAGTCAGTATTCTGCTAGTAGCCTTCAGATGAAGATGTAGAACTCTCAGCCCCTTCTGCCCCATGCCTGCCTGGATGCTGCCATGCTCCCACCTTGATGATTATGGACTGAACCTATGAACGTGTAAGCCAACCCCAGTTAAATATTGTTTTTATAAGAGTTGCCTTGGTCATGGTGTCTGTTCACAGCAGTAAAACTCTAAGACAGAGGTTGGGCTGGGCGGTGGTGGCGCACGCCTTTAATCCCAGCACTTGGGAGGCAGAGGCAGGCAGATCTCTGAGTTCAAGAGTTCGAGGCTAGCCTGGTCTACAGAGTGAGTTCCAGGACAGCCAGGGCTACACAGAGAAACCCTGTCTCGAAAAAACAAACAAACAAAAAACCAACCAACCAAACAAAAAAGACAGAGGTTGGTACCAGGAGTTGAGTATTCTATGATAGGCCTAACTATACTTTTGTTTGGAAGAATGTGGATATTGGGACTTTGAATTTGGAAAGCAATGGAATGCTTTAAGTGAGGTTTATTGAGCCATCCTGTAGGAATATGGAAGACTTTGTTGCTGAGGATGATTTGAACTGTGGAAGCCTGGCTCTAGAGGTTTCAGAGAAGAATTTTAATATGTGACCAAGAGAGTGTTCTTGTGATATTTTGGTGAAGAACGTGGCTGCTTTTTGTCCTTGTCTGAAGAGTCTACCTGAGGCTAAGGTAAAGAGATTTATATTAATTTCATCAACAAAGGAAGTCTCAAAAAAGCCTAGTAGAGACTTTGTTCTTTGCTTAAGTCTCTTGAAGAATATTTTAAACAAGCATAGCAAGTTTAGAAAAGAAAAATATAAAATATATGATTTGAGTATTAAAGGGGCACCAGGAAGTGGAATGGAGCTGAATCCTGAGTTCAAGGGTATTAAACTGAATTAGGGGAGTGGTGACCTTGGGGCAAGACCCCACTCAGTTAAGTTTAGGTCCAGCCTAAAGACCTGATTTTGATTCCCCAGAACCCACATGGTGGAAGAGAATCGATTCCCACTAGTGATTGATTGATCACTAGATTGATCTCTGGGTTTCACACCTGTGCCAGATAAAAAGTAAATACGTACAGAAATGAAAGAAAAACCACCTGAGCCCAGCTCCCCAGCTCCTTACCATACCTTCCTCTCTAAGATGGCTTCTACCCCGAGACTGAGCAAGCCCCTCTTTCGCTGTGCTGGTTAGTTTCTGTCCACTTGACACATCTGAAGAGAGAGAACCTCAAACAAGAAATTGTCTCCTCTAGACTGGAGTGTGGGCATGACTGTGGGAACATTTTCTTGATTGATGATTGATGTGGGAGGGTCATGAGAGAAAGCCAGTTAGCAGCACTCCTCCATGGGCTCTGCCTTAGTATCTGCTTTCAGGTTCCTGTCTCCAGTTCCTGTCCCTGACGTCTATCTGTTTACATTTCTTTCCATGTGGTTAGTATAACTTTTTTAGATTAATAGATTATGCTGACACTTACTATATACAAGGTCTTTTTCATATTTAACTGAAGCCCAATAGTACTTTAGGTGTACTTAGATAGCGTCTTGAATTTTTATTTTGGTTGTGGTGGTAAATACACCTCCTTGTGCATGGACCCATGGAGGCCAGAGGTTGACTTCAGGTGTTAGATGTCTTTTTTTCCCCCCAAGAAGAGGTTTCTCTGTAGCACTGGCTGTCCTGGGATTCACCTGTAGAACAGGATGGCTTTGAACTCAGAGACCTATCTGCCTCTTTGCCCCTACTCCCAATCCTCTACCCCCATTCCCCCACCCTGATTTCAGATGTTGGCTTTGATCGCTTGCCACTTGATTTGGAAAAACACATTCTCGATACTGAACTTAGTAACATGTTCAGTTAGACTGGCTGGACAATGCATTCCCAAGATCTTTCCCATCTGCCACCTACCCCCTGAGCTGGGTTCATGGCATGTTTGCCTATGTCTAGCTTTTTATATGGCTGATTGGGATCTGAACTCAACTTTAAGACCAACAGGCGCTATATAGTGAGATTTTGTCACAAAGTGAACAAATAAACAATTTTCGTTTTAGCCAGGCATGATAGCACACTCCTATAGTCCAAGCACTTGGGAGGCTAAGGCAGAACAAGTCTGAGGTCAGCTGGAGCTACATGATGAGACTTTTCCTGGCTTTCAGTCTTGGCCAAGGTTCCTTACATCTTTATATGTTTCGTGTAGACAGTTACATTTTATTCTTCAATCCAGTGAACTGTTAGTTACTTTACTGTTTGTAACCATGTCTTTGACCCAATTCAAATTTATTTTAAACATTATAAGATATGAGACTCGGAGGCTGGAAAGACTGCTCAGTGATTAAAAGCAGTCGTTCTTGTAGAGGGCCCAGGATCGATTGCCAGCACCCACACAGTAATTCACAACCATCCGTAATTCCAGCTCCTTTCCATCCAGTGCTCTCTTCTGACCTCTATGGAAACCAAACACACATGTGCTGCACAGACATTCACACAGCAAAACACCCACACAAAAATAAAATGAATAAGTCTGATTTAAAAATTTTAAAAAAGGTTTATAGATATATAAAATATAGGACTCAATTTCATTTTTCTGTGGTTGAATCAATATCATACAACAGCCCTTTCTCATCAAACTAAATGATGCATTTACCACATACTGTTCTGCTTTCTAGTATGTGGCTGAGTAGATCCCCCACCAGATATTCATTCTCATTCTCTCTCTCTCTCTCTCTCTCTCTCTCTCTCTCTCTCTCTCTCCTCACCCTCTCTCTTTTGTTTGTTTGTTTTTCAAGACAGGGTTTTTCTGTATAGTCCTGGCTGTCCTGGAACTCAAACTCACTCTGTAGACCAGGCTGGCCTTGAACTCAGAAATCCGCCTACCTCTGCCTCCCAAGTGCTGGGATTAAAGGTGTGCGCCACCACCGCCTGGCTTGTACTCTCTTTTTATTTTTATTTATTTTACTTAAGTTCTTCCTATGCTGCCTGAACTGATCTCAATCTCAGGGATGCAAGTAATCCTCCTGCCTCAGTCTCCCGAGTAGCCGTGACCACAAGGAGCTCCAGCTGTCCCCAGCTTTCAATGTTTTCCTTTATGCTTCCTAGTTATTCTCCCATACAAATTTCAGGATGTCTTTAAAGGAAAATAAAGCACATGTTAGTATTATATTAAGTTTTAAAATTATTTTTAGGGTGTCTTAGGGTTTTACAGCTGTGAATAGACACCATAGCCAAGGCGGCAACTCTTATAAAAACAATATTTAATTGGGGCTGGCTTACAAGTTCATAGGTTCAGTCCATTATCATCAAGGTAGGAACATGGCAGCATCCAGGCAGGCATGGGGCAGGAGGAGCTGAGAGTTCAATATCTTCATCTGAAGGCAGACAGAAGAAACTGCTTCTAGGCAGCTAGGAGGAGGGTCTCAAACCCCACACCCACAGTGACACTCCTACCCCAACAAGGCCACACCTACTCTAACAAGGCCACACCTACTCTAACAGGGCCACACCTCCTATTAGTACCACTTCCTGGGCCAAGCATATTCACACCATCACATCCCACTCCTTGACCCCATAGGCTTGTTCAAACACAGGAGTCTATGGGGACCATACCTAGCCATAACATAATAAAAGAATACATTTAGTCCAACTTCCAAAGTCCCCATAGACTATAACAGTCTCAACAATGTTAAAAGTCCAAAGTTCAAAGTTTCTTCTGAGATTCATCCAATTATTTAACTGTAATCCCCAAAGCAAGACAGGAAACCAGCTAGGCAAACTCCAAACTCTGCATCTCCATGGCTGATGTTAAAGTGGTCTTCAGATCTCCAACTCCTTTTTCATCTTTGCTGACTGCAACAAACTCTTTTCTCCTGGGCTGGTTCCACTCCCTGTTAGAAGCTTTCCTCAGCAGTATCCCATGGCTCTGGCATCCTTAGCATCTTAGGGTCTCCAAGGCAACTTCAACTTCACAGCTTCTTGTTCCAGTGTCTGGGATCTTCTAGACTTCTCCAGAGGGTTTGGGTCATTTCTCCAGCTCTGCCCTCTGTAGCACCCTAGGCTCTGATTGACTTCACCCCACTTCTGGCTGCTGTTCTTGCTGATCATTCTACAATACTGGCATCTCCAATACACTGGGGTCTTTTGCTGCAGCTAGCCTTCACCAATAGGTTCTCATAGGCTTTCTTCATGGTGCCACGCCTCAGCTTCTTTGCATGTTCCCTTCAGTCCTGGGCCATCAATTGCAACTGAGGCTGCACCTTCACCAATGGCCTTCCATGGCCTCCCACAGTGCCAAGCCTCAGCTGCTCTTCATGACCCCTTCATGCCTTCAAAACCAGTACCACCTGGGTGACTCTTACACATTACCAAGTCCAGCTGCAGCATGAGGTACAACCTTCTCTATCTCTGAACACAGCTTCTTTGTGCTCTCAGAAAACACTTATCAAAAGATTTCACCTCAGTGATGCTGGCCTCTTTTTAATCAGTGCTAATTTCCTACCTCCAGCTGACCAGCATCAGTTGTTCCTGTAGTTCCTTCTGTTCTTGACTCTAAAGCCAGAGCCACGTGGCAAAGCTGCAGAGTTCTGCTGCTTTCAGGGGCTGGAACATGGCCCCTTGTTCTATTACATCATCACCAGCTTTCTGTTTCTCAACTCCTTCACTGCCTAAGCTTGGCTGTCTTGGAATTTGCTCTGTAGATTGACCTTGAACTCAGAGATCTGTATGTCTCTGTCTCCTGAATGCTGGAATTAAAGGTACATATCAACCACACCTGAACTTAAACTTTTCTTCACCCACCTAGAACTTTTTCTGTCCCTGGCTGGCTTTGAACTCAGACATCTACCTGCCTTTGTCTCTGGGTATTAAAT
>NW_021604578.1:7641563-7647526 GCF_004785775.1 Grammomys surdaster | reverse complement strand
GAGGGGAGGGGAGGGAGAGGAGAGGAGAGGAGAGGAGAGGAGAGGAGAGGAGAGGAGAGGAGAGGAGAGGAGAGGAGAGGAGAGGAGAGGAGAGAAAAGAAACAAGCAAAACTAACCAGAGTTATTGTATGTATGGTTCTGAAAAGATATCCATGCAGATTGATGGGTGTGAGTGGTGTTATGGCATTTGTTGTAAACACATGCATATATACACAAGGAGAAGAAAAAAAGTCCAACATACGCATATATCTGTTAGTCACTTTCAGAGAAGAGAAATCTGTGATTTGAATAGAGGCAATGTGGGTACTTCTAAGACGTTCTGCTTTGCAGGTGCGGGAGAAAGTTCCAGACCTGGGAGGAAGTGGAACGCACAGATGGCTGTGCAGAAACCCAGGGCTTGGAAAATCTGGGTCCGCAAAGGGAGAACTGTTAACGCTGGTTCACACACTGCGGGCCAGGAGCAGCAGCTGTGGGATGGGAGTGCTCCAGAGATACCCAAGGGATCCGTTAACCAACCGGAAGTCATCAAAGATCCTAACAGGAAGCTGGAGAACAGAGGAGACACATCTTGCAGGGTCACAGTCCCAACATTAAAATATGGCTAAGATTTGAGAGGAGGGACAAAGGCTTAATAATAGACACAAACACTTGTATGGGACCAGGAGACATGGCAGAAAAGCCTTTAGTGACTCAAACCGATCTGTCACTGTTGATGTTATTACCTAAAAACTTAGATCTAGAGGTTTGTGCTTTTTTTTTTTGGGGGGGGGAAGCAATTGACTGAGTTATTTCAAAGAGGCAAGCAGAAATATTATTAACTGAAGACTGGGGAATTTATGAAGGAAAAAAAAAAACTGGCCAGGCAGTGGTGGGATAGGCCTTTAATCCCAGCACTCAGGAGGCAGAGACAGGCAGATCTCTGTGAGTCTGAGGCCAGCCTGGTCTACAGAATGAGATCCAGGTCAGCCAGGGTTGTACAGGGGAACCTTATCTATAAATAATATAAAATAAAATAAAATAAAATAAAATAAAATAAAATAAAATAAAAAAGAGGAGAAGGAGGAGGAGAAAGACAGGAGGAAAGAAGAAAGAGAAAAGAAAAGAAAAGAAAAAAGAAAACCTAGGCTAGGACACAGCTTATTTGGGAGACACTTGCCTAGCACTTTTGAGGCCCTGGATTTGAGCCCCAGCACCACATTAATAAAGATGCTGGCATGGTAGCTCATGTTTGCAAATCCAGCAACTGGAAGGTGTGCAGGCTAGAGTCAGAAGTTCTAGGTCATCCTCAGCCTGGGCTACTTGAGACTCTGCCTCAAAAAACACAGACAAACAAACAAACAAAAAACAGAAAAACAACCAATCAACCAAAGCCCCCAAAACAAATCTAGAAACTCTTTCATAGTGTTTGATGGATTACAGAGAGTGTATACAAGTCATGTAACTAAGCATCTTTAAACAGACACATAAGAAAACAGAGAAGCAAAGGAAAATCAAGGTGATAACACATATACTCACTCTAAGGCCTCAGTCTGGGGCTGGAGCATAGTAACCTGTAAGGCTGGGGCTGGTCCTGTCTTTAGAATGTTTCTGCAACATATGGCAACTTCTCCATAAAGCTGGAGGACAGCTACATGAAACTCCACTTTTTTCTACTTTTGTGTAAGTGTGTGTGTGTGTGTGTTGTGGATAGGATCTTATATAGCCCAGGCTGGCTTCCAACTTAACCGTACAGCTGAAGTTACCTTTGAATTCCTGATCTCTTCCTTCCAAGTACTGATACTACTGGTGTACACACCACCACATCTGGCACACACACACTCACACACACACATGTGTGTGTGTGTGAGTGTGTGTCACAAAAAGCACTGGGAAATTTTTAATACAACCGTCATTTGTTATATAATCACAACTCACAATGGGAAGAAAATAAATACCCTTTTCCCAATCTCAAGAGAACCCCCAAAACTACTTTACCCTTATTGAGATAATTACAATAATATCAGTTACAGTTTTAAGAAAATTAAAATTTGCCAGGCGGTGGTGGCGCACGCCTTTGATCCCAGCACTTGGGGGCCAGAGGCAGGCGGGTTTCTGAGTTCAAGGCCAGCCTGGTCTACAGAGTGAGTTCCAGGACAGCCAGGGCTATACAGAGAAACCTTGTCTCAAAAAACAAAACAAAACAAAACAAAAAAACAAAAAAACAAAAACAAAAACAAAAAGCAGGCTAGGGTTGGAGGAGGCTGAGGTGGGGGCAGTTCTCTGTTTGAGACTGAGATAGCCCTGCAGCATTCTTGAAGGAGCTGATGGAACACATGGGTGATCCCAGCATCAGTGAAGGAGATTCATGTTGTTGAACTACATCGATAACATGCATGCCAGCCAGAAGTCACAGTAGTGAGCTCTCATGAGATGCCAGGGCCTGTCTACTTAGTTGGGGGAAAAGACTGGCCATTCTTTGGTCATGAAAACTGTTAAGGCTTTGGGGCCATTCATAAACAATATGGCGCCTTCAAGAAGAAGATGCTGAAGTGTTAGCAGGTGTTAAGGCCAGAGTCTTCCCTGGCACCTCAAGCTGTGCTCAACCACCCGTACCCAAGAAGACAACTACAGAGAAGAGAAACAGGAAAAGCCAGAGAAAGAAGTTTGTTTCATTGTAGCTGGCAGAAGACCAAATAAAGGAGTCCAGCGAACCCCAAGAAGTTCAGGGAACCCCATTTCATCATCTGGAGGTTCAGTTTCAATAGAAGACAAGTTACACGAAACAATTCTATCAAGGTGTGGTCCCACCATCATAGAGCTATGGTCTCAGCTCCAGTCTCTCTGATAGGTGTTCAGAAGTGTGGGAAATCTGTTCCTGAGACCAGTTCCTCTGAGGATGAAAACTAGGCTCCAGCCTTTACCTTCTCCTAGCATGAGATTCCTAGGGGAATCCCAATTTCTTACGCACTGTGCTTCAATTATCTGGCAGCCAAAGGGAAAGGCACAAGTGTCTTTCTTCAGGCCAATTATAGAAGGTTCTGCTCCATGGACATGCAAATAGAAGGCTTCTCATTCCTTTCTGTTTGTTTGTTTATTTAATTAACTAATTAATTAACTTATGAGACCGTCTTTTTTTTAAATAGTTTTTTGCTTTTTGAGACAGGGTTTCTCTGTGTAGCCCTGGCTATCCAGGAACTCTGTAGATCAGGCTGGCCTTGAACTCATAGAGATCCACCTGCCCACACCTCCCAAGTATACCACCATGCTTGGCTATGGTTGGCTGTTGTTCTTTGGTGGTTCCTTTTTCTCGTTTCCGGTCTGCAGTGCAGGGAATGGGGCACAGGAAGCCAGCATTCTCTCTGTGAGCCATATTTCTGCCTGTCTACACCTGTGGTAAAACCAGCGTCCTTTCCCGAGTTGGGAGGGGTCACTAGAGTAGGGGGTTGACAATTGAAGCTTCCTTGAAGAATATGGAAAAGACCAACAAAACGTTTGCCAAAGGACCCTGGAGCTTTGGGGAATAGGAATTGAAGGCAGAGCCAGTTACATAACTCTATGTGTGCGTGCACACATGTGTGTGCATGTATGCGCGTCGAGTATAACTGTGTATGTCCATGTGTGTATACTTGTGTGCAGGTACTTGTGCACATTTATGTGTGTGTGTGGAGACCAAAGGCTAATGCCGAGTATCTCCCTCTCTCGTGCTTCACCATGTTTGTTATTGAGACAGGTTCTTTCTTTCACTGAGCCAGCACATACCTCTTTGGCTTGACTGGCCAGCCAGCAAGTCCCAGGAATCTCCTCATCTCTGCTTCTCCAGTACTGGGATTACCGATATCAGCCACATGCTTTATTTTTAATGTGGATGTTAGGAAGCTAGGAATCTGAACTCAGGTACTCATGCTTGGGCAACAAGTATCTTCCAACCGAACCATCTCCCCAGCCCCCACTTTTATCTCATGTATCCCAGGCTAGCCTGTAACTAACTATATAGCCGAGAATGATCTCAAATTTTTCATTTTTCGGCCCCCCTCCCCTCAGGAGCTGGGCTTACAAGCAGGTATCACCAAGCCCAGTCTATATGGTACTCGGGGTTAGACACCATCCCAACCAATCTACAGTTCCATGATTTCTCTGTAGTCTTCAAGCAGTGGGAATGCAGGGATTAAGAGGACAAATGGAGGGGTGGAGCTGGGGTGAGACGGGAGCCAGAGGGGCAAAGATAGTGACATCAGTGGCAAGACAGACCCGGTTAAAGCAGGAAGACCAGGAGATGTGGGCCATCTCCGGCTACATAAGAGCAAAAGCAGACAAACCTAAGATGGCACAGAGACAGATTCAATAAAGACAGAAATAGATAAAGGGAACCTCCGGGCAGTCGCCCAGAACCTCCGGGCAGTCGCCTGGTGGGTGGAGAACTTGGGTGGGTGGAGAACACTGGTGGGTGGAGAACTCGGGTGGCTCAAAGGCCGAGCGGAAGCCTCACACGTGGGAGTTGTGGAAGGCTGTGGTCAGAGAGCAACTTTCTGGAATTCAGTATCAGAGGTGGAGTCGCGAAGAAACAAAGGTCCCAGGTGTCCCTAGGGGAGGATGCAGTTGATGTGGAGTAAAGGTCGCTGCACATCAAGCCAACAGACCAAGGCTGCTGGGTGACTGATGTGTGGGCTCAGAGCACTTGGGCAGGTGACGAATATCACAAAGAACCCAGGAGGATTGCCCCGGGTTCAAGGCCAGCCTGGGTTACTGACACAAACAATTAAACAACAACAACAGCAACATTGAAACAAGTATAGCAAAAGCCGGACATGGTGGTGGGAGCACTGGGAGGCAGGGGAGAGGTGAGAGGGCTGTTACAACTTCAAGGCCAAGTGGGGCTTCACAGTGAGGTCCACAGTGAGAGAGGGAGAGAAGGGAAGGGGAAGGAGGGACTGAGGGAGGGAGCAAAGGAGGGGAAGGAGGGGAAAGAGGAAAGGAAGGAGGGAGAGAGAAAGAAAGAAAGAAAGAAAGAAAGAAAGAAAGAAAGAAAGAAAGAAAGGAGGGAGGGGGGGGGGGAGGTAGGGTATTAGTGGGATCTGTGAGGTCTTACCAAATCCAAGAGTTGTACCAGTGTTTCCTATCAGGGTACTTAGGGAGCAAGAGCACCTCACATCACCCCTATTCCTCTTTGGTTTGGGGGGTTGATTTTTTTTTGGCGCTAACACAAAAGATCTCTAAAATCTAACTTTTTGATTTGAATGTTGAAGACAAGGACTAAGGGACAACTAGGAGAGGTCAAAAAAAAAAAAAAAAAAAAAAAAAAACGGGGGGGATGGCTGTCTGCCTTTGGTCTCTAAAAAGTTCTCACTCTCACTCTCTCTCTCTCTCTCTCTCTCTCTCTTTTTTTTTTTTTTGGTTTTTCGAGACAGGGTTTCTCTGTGTAGCCCAGGCTGTCCTGGAACTCACTCTGTAGACCAGGCTGGCCTCGAACTCAGAAATCCACCTGCTTCTGCCTCTCAAGTGCTGGGATTAAAGGCATGCGCCACCACCACCCAGCCAGTCTCATTTTTAAATCAGGGAAGGCTGGAAGTCCAGGAAGTATGATTTGGAAAATGACACAATAATCTGGATTTGATTCTTAGGCTGTTTAACCACCATAGTCAATCATCTCGGATTAATCAGTATGAGCTGGCTTGAGGGATTGTCTTCCAGCCTGTGGCTAGTTGTTGTCCCTTTCCCTGGTGGCCTAGGAAAGGGAAACAGCTGATTCAAGTTAGCAAAAGAGTTTTTCTGTTTCTTGTTTTGTGAGATGTTTCTTTTGTGTAACTAAGGGTTGCCTCAAATGTTAGATCCTTCCTGCCTGTGCCTCTGATTCCTCAGCTTTTGGGATTTCAGAAGTGGGCCACTGTGTTCAGCTTCCAGACTGCTTTGTAAGTTGTCAATATTTAAGTATTTATTTATATTTCACACACACACACACACACACAGAGAGAGAGAGAGAGAGAGAG
>NW_021604578.1:7627230-7641463 GCF_004785775.1 Grammomys surdaster | reverse complement strand
TGTCAGTTTTTATTTTGATTCTTATTTTCATCATTATTGTCTAGCTGAAATATTTCTCTTGGGAGCTGAAAAAATGATGTCAAGGTCTGGTAGCTGGGAACCATCTTATAACAAGTGCAGTTTCACTTACAAAGTCTTCAGTCTTCAGTAGGACAACCAGGATCTCGTTATGTAGCCTAGTTTGGCTTTGAACTCACTATGTAACCCTGGCTAACCTCAAGGTTGCAATGCTTCGTCTCAGCCTAGCAAGGAAAAGTTTTTGTTCTCTTTTCATGAGAAAAAGTTACCAAATATAGCTTGTATTCTATGTCCTTGCAGAAATCCCAGGTATCAAGGACAGAACCCAGTGCATCCTGCAGCTTTTAGGAATTTATTAGAATTTAAATATTAAATTTGAAATTTGAATAAAACAATCCCTTCAATGTACAAACATGTTTTAACAGAATTATAAACTCTGTCCAAACAAAGAATTAGAGGCTAAGGAACAAAGATTAAATCTACTGAATATGTTTTCAGACACTGCCTCTGACTGAATGAAGCCTATACATTAAAATTTTGAATTTTTTCTTTTTTTGAAGCAGGGTCTTACTTTGTGACCCTGGCTAGCCTAGAACTCACTACATAGGCCAGCCTGGCCTCAAACTCATAGAGTTCCTCCTGCCTCTTCGTCCTGAGAGCTGGGATTAAAGATGTGTGCCTCCTGTACTAACGAAAGTTTTAATTAAAACACATACACACACACACACGCACACATAACTAATGGATTTAGATGTTGTCATCTAGCCGAGCGATGGTGACACACGCCTTTAATCCCAGCACTTGGGAGGCAGAGGCAGGCAGATTTCTGAGTTTGAGAGTTCGAGGCCAGCCTGGTCTACAGAGTGAGTTTGAGTTCCAGGACAGCCAGGGCTACACAGAGAAACCCTGTCTCAAAAAAAAAAACAAAAACAAAACCAAACAAACAAACAAACAAAAAGATGTTGTCATCTAGTAGATGGTAAAGCCTAAACATAAGTGTGTATTGCATACAATCCTCCCAAATAATTTTCAACAGAGAAAAATGAAACAGCAGCAGCAGCAGCAGCAGCAACAAACCAATGTCTGTGCCAGAATAGCCCATGTTTTGGGAAAATACTTAGAAGTGAAAGTTGTAAATAGCAGTGGCAGTTTTCTGACATGATCTGGCAATTGGAGGGTGATGAGAAGGTGCTCCTTGGGGGGTATCTTCGAGTTACATCAAGGCCAGGCTTGGGCTGCAGCACCCTCTGGATTGGCTGTGTGTAAGGGGAAACAAGCTGTCACTGAGGGAAGTCTAGGGGCTGAAAATGTCACCTGGATTCTCTGCGTGCTTGCTGTCAGGTCATGGCAAGCAATAAAGAGGAGGAACAACCTGCAAATGAGTCACCAGGTCATTTTATTTCCATGAAGGTAACACCTTCCCTTCAGTGTGGGGAGAGCAGGAGGCACACGTTCCAGAAGCAGTAGACATTGCTAAACAAATTAGAATCCTTTTATTTGGCAGCAGGCGGCAGCTTGGGTTTGTTGGGTGTAAGGCACACCCAGGTGAGCTCAAGTAGACAGAGGGTTTGGTTTTGTTTTTTCAGGAGCCTCGAGTAGCCTAGAACTATGGTAGCTGAGGATAACTTTGAATGTTTAATCCTTCTGCCTCCACCTTCCAAATGATGGTTTTGAACTACCAAGATTGATGTGTGTATGTGTGTGTGTGTGTGTGTGTGTGTGTGTGTGTGTGTGTGTGTGTGTTTGAAGGGGTTCAAGCTAGCCTTGAACTGCTGATTTTCTGCCTCCACTTTTCAAGTGCTGGATTTAGAGATGTGCATTACTATATCTTGCCCAGGGATGCTATAGATTGTTACTTTTTGAAGGGGCATTGAGACTACTGTTAAAAAATGATCATGATATTCCTGTGAATGAATCAAGAAAAAGCATACCATTGCCTGGGTTAGCTTAACAGCCACTTTAACTCAGTGGCCACAAAACTATAAAGCCCACACAGGCCAAAACAAGTTGGCCCTCACACCTCACCTATGCTCTCCCCCAAACCCGATCCCCATCCATTTGTCTCACACTGGGTAGCAGCAGTACGTTGCATGCTAACGGAAGGTCTTTGTGTTTTCTGAAATAGTCTATGCATAGAATTAGGATAATCACGGGACTTACTCAAATATTTCCCACCACAAGTGGCAGCTAAGGTTGGGACAGGGGAGGACAGAGGATAGTGTTCTGGGGCTTTCAGAATCTAGATGTACTCATAGGTTGCTATCCAATGCTTTTTGACATTTTGTTTAAGATTAGGCATAGTAAGGGATCCCACGATAGAGGATAGAGAATTTGCTCTTCCTCTTGGGGAATGTCACAGCCAGTGCTCCATTGCTGGGAAGAGACATCATGACCATGGCACACCTTAGCAAGGAAAGCATTTAACTGGAGCTGGTTCAGAGGGTTAGTCCTGTATCATCATGGCAGGGAGCATGGCGGCATCCAGGCAGACAGGGTGCAGGAGCTGAGGGTTCTACATCCAGATCTAAAGGAAGGGAGAGACACTGAGACTGGCTTGGGTTTTGAAACCCCAAAGTCCACCCTCTGTGACACACGTCCTCCAACAAGGCCACATCCCCTGATCCCTGTCAAGTAGTGGCACTCCTTGATGACCACTTATTCAAATCAATGAGCTTCTCGGGGCCATTCTCATCAAACCATGTTGTGTCCAACCTTAGACAGCCTGCACGTAAGTAACTGACCTCAACCACTGGACATCCAAGCTCAAAAATTTGATTTATTTCTTGAGATGCTCAGGTATGATGAGGCTACACTTGGCTAATGGCTTCTCCAGAGACCAAGAGTGTAATGGCTGTGGTGTCAGCCATTTTATACACAAAGAGATCAGGCAGTGGAAGGTCACTGTCCACTCCAACTCTTTCTAGCATCATAGGATCTCATGTGATGGCGTAGTTCTTCACTGTGGTGTTTAAGCCAATCTTTTCCCAAGAACCACTCATGTGAAGGCATCCTGGAAGCTGTAATGAGCTTTGACTTTCCACAGAGGCTGCTCGCTCATTTCTTTTCCTAACTGAACAACTTCACTTCAGTGATTTCAGTGCTCCATACACCGTGTGGGTAATGTACCTTATCTATGGAGTAGATCCCCTAGGAAGTCATAGTATTTTCCCTCTTCATTAAGAATTGTGAACCTGAGAGCATTTCTTTTGTATGACTGTAGCGCATGTGATTCGTAAAATCACACTTTGTTCATCTCAGAATTTCTATAATGCACTAACCCAGAAAGATGTTGTAATAAGGGCCAGAGTTAGGATCGTACCTACAGGTGTATAAAAGAAGGAACAGTTTTTAAAAACAGGCACAGTCACTTCAAAAGTCACCTTAGCGACTGGGGAAATATGATACCCACATCAGGAAGGAGGCAAGACTCATTGCTGCATCTATAACTTGGCTGTCTAGCAGATTAATCCTGCACAGTTGCTCAATGGAAGACAGAAAGTTAAATGGGGGAAGGGAGAGGGGGAATCAGGACGTCTCGATGGGTAAAGGTAGTTGCCCCTAAGCATGGCTTTTATAGCAGGATTGGTGAGAAGAATGGATTTTTAAGTTCTTAAAATCGTGTGTGTGTGTGCGCGCGCGTGCATGTGTGTCTTTCATTGGTGAACCCAGAGGGGTCTGGTGGGTGCTTGGGAGCATGACCGGCCGGGAGCACAAAGTAGTATAGCTAATTCACCGCTACAACAAGGTGACTTCTAGACTAGCCTGTACTATATAGTAAAACCTTGTTAAACCAAAGCACGTAAGAGTACATGTGCGTCAAAACACACATTCACATGTATACTTGTTATGTTTTTATGTGTTACTTAAGTTTTTTATTAAAAATAAGAATATATTTATGGTGTTGAAATGAGCAAAACTATATATGATTAGGACACAAATTAATCAACCATAAAAAAATTACATTGACAAATCAGACTTTAATAAAGTTTAAAACCTCTGTCCTTCAAGTGCAATATTGAAAACATGAAATAAAATCATGAGCAGAGAGACTTCAACCAAAATGTTCAGAGCAGTAGCAAGCTGGAAATGGCCCAGCATCCAGCAAAAGGATGCATACACAAACGGAGCAAGTATCTGCAGTCACCCTTAACCTTGTCTCTCTCTCTTTTTTTCTTTTTGAGTTATTTTTCCCATAAATTTTGGTGGATAAGGGGGCTGGAGAGATGGCTCAGCAGTTAAGAGCCCTGGTTGCTCTCTCAGAGGACCGAGTTTGGTTCCCAAGCACTTACATGGTTCACAACCATTTGTAATTCCAGTTCCAGGAGATCCAACATGACTTCTACAGGCACAGAGCACATACATGATGCACATACATACATACATGCATACATGCAGGCAAAACACTCATACATGTAAAAGTAAACAAACAAACAAACAAACAAATAAACTTGATGGTTAAAAATATAGGAAAACAGAAATACAGAGGTTCACTAAATACGTTTCCTAGTTGTCTATAGGGACTCAGATTGTGGAGCGGACAGGGGAGCTGACAAGTTTGCATATAACATAGGCAAATAATTTCTATTTTACATCTTATACAGCATATGTGGATATTTTAGTATCTAGTGTATATATGCATATTTTAAAAGGTCATAAATTTTACCTCATCACTGGTATGGCAGCGTGAAAGTAGCAACATGTATATATTGGTCATGCGGGATGTGGAACTCCTAGTTTTCATAATTATTCCTTAAGTGTATTGCCAAATAAGTTACATTTATCTATGTAGTTAGTTAGTTAGTTAGTTAGTTAGTTAGTTAGTTAGTTATTTTGAGGCAGCCCAGGCTGGCCTAGAACTCACTATGCAGTCCTGTCTCCTTACAGTTACTGCAGTCAAGCTTCCGAGTGTTGGGATAGCAGAGCTGCGAGTCATAGTATTTCACTGAGTTACTTAAAAGATGTGAAAAATGAAGGGAGGGAGGGAGGAAGGGACGGAGGGAGGGAGGGGGGAGAGAGATGGAGCTGGAAAGCTGGCTCAGCAGGAAGAGCACCACTGCTCAGGCAGAGACCCTGATGGGTTTCCAGTACCCAGCTGCCTGAGATGCCAGCTCCAGAGGGTCCTATGCCCTCTGGCCTCTTTTGACAGCTGCACTCACACACGGAGATACACACTTAAAGATGACAATGCAGAAATAATGCTAGTGCAGTTGCTATTTTTTTCTTTTTCTTTTTTCTTTCTTTCTTTTTTCTTTTTTTCTTTTTTTCTTTTCTTGTGTGTGTTTGTGTGTGTGTGTGTGTGTGTGTGTGTGTGTGTGTGTGTGTGTGTGTGTGTTTCGAGACAGGGTTTCTCTGTGTAGCCCTGTCTGTCCTGGAACTCACTCTGTAGACCAGGCTCTCTTCGAACTCAGAAATCCGCCTGCCTCTGCCTCCCAAGTGCTGGGATTAAAGGCGTGCGCCACCACTGCCCGGCAGGCTATTTTTTTTTTTCTTTTGACACAAGATCTCTCTGTGTAGCTGGGATTATTTACTATCATGGCCAGCTTCTGGGAAAAATGTTATCCACGCGGCAGGTAGCGGTTCTGCAGACGTAAAAGCACAGTGATTAGAAAGATAACACAGGAAGCTAATGTACTGCTTTCCATCACAGAGTACACGTAGTGAAATTTTTTGTTTAGGGCAAAGTCTCCTGTCGCCCAGGCTGACCTTGAACTCCTTGATTTTTTTGCTTTCTCTCTGAGAGTGCTGGGATTCTCACACGTACTACCAGGTCCAGTTGCAGATAGAATTGTTTATTTATTAATTTATTTTGAGACAGGGTCCTGTTATGTACCTCTGGTTGTCCTGGAACTTAGAATATAAATCAGGTTGGCCTTGAACTCAAAGAGATCCACCTGACTCTGCCTCCACATGCTGGGATCAAAGGCATGTGCCATGGTGCCCAACTGCAGACAGAATTTTTTTTTCTTTTTTTAAAAATTTATTTATATATTTTATGTATATGAGTACACCACACCAGACGAGAGCATCAGATCCGCATTACAGGTGGTTGTGAGCCGCCATGTGGTTGCTGGGGATTGAACTCAGGACCTCTGTCAGAGCAGTCAGTGTTCTTAACCACTGAGCCATCTCTCTATCCCGCTCTGCAGACAGAATTTTAAAGTGGAATCACAGTGGGCACAATCCTTGGTAGCATCAAGCTTCAAACCCTTGTGTAAGCCCAATACAGCATGGGCTCCAGGCTTCTGTGAAAGACTTCTTTCCAGGCATCCCCCAGAGCAGAGCAAGACCAGCTGCTCTTTTCTGTTGGTTGCTCAGATTCGAGGAGTTAGATTTTAGCTATGATGCTCACCTCTTCCCCTACCTTCGCTGATGGCAGTTGTTCATGCCTGGAGGACTGGAGTGATGTTCTGGGGCAATGAGATTCTCTAGGAGAGTTTGGGAATCTTTCAAGGAACAGTAGAAGCATTTTTTTCAGCCCTAGCTGTCATGTGACAGAAGCTCGAAGCATGAGAAAAGGAGGACAGGAAGTAGGTAGTTAGCAGGGCCAGGAAGAAGGCAAACCCATATGAGCTACACTGAGCAGGCTCCCCCAGTGCTAGCTGCTACCCATCAGATACCCCAAGTATCTGATGCATAGGACTCACTTGATCCTTAAGGCAAGTGTGGTGGTTTGAATACGCTTGGCCCAGGGAGTGGCACTATTTGGAGGTGTGGCCTTGTTGGAGGAAGTGTGTCATTGTTGGCGTAGGCTTTAAGACCCTCATCCTTGTTGCCTGGAAGCCAGTCTTCTCCTAGCTGCCTTCAGAACAAGAGATGGAATTCTCAGCTCCTCCAGCCCCATGTCTGCCTGGATGCTGCCACGCCTTGATGATAATGGTCTGAACTTCTGAACCTGTAAGCCAGCCCCAATTAAGTGTTGTCCTTTATAAGCATTGCATTGGTCATGGTGTCTGTTCACCACAGTAAAACCCTAACTGAGACAGCAAGCAAGTCCTTTTACTGTTCCTCTCTTTTCATGGATAAGGAATTGAGGTGAAACAACACTAAGCATCTTGGCATCTCGACAGACTAGTTTGAGTGTTCACCCACTCTCCTGCTCCACTGTGGTCACAATGTCACAGCCAGTTCAGGTCGTCTGCACAGTCATTCCCATTTCCCCACAAATTCTATTAATTCAACTTGCCCTGGATTTTTGTCAAGAAGTCTGGCTCTCTGCCTGAGAGCCTTAGCTTCTAGTACACAAGGACAGATAAGACAGAATGGCTACCAGGATGGGAAGAATCATGGTGAGGGTTGCAAATAGAAGAGTAATCAGAAAGCCTTATGGGCCGTACTTTGTTATGGTATTTGAGCTTTACCCGCAAGGAGTGTCTGGGTTGGTGTGTGCTATAAACAGGGCAAGGGGGCCCTTGGGAGGGTGGGAGGAAGGACTGGGATTGGCATTTAGAAGTCATCCCGTGCCTTTGCAGGGAGCCAGATGGAGAGCAGAGGGGTGGGTGGCTAGCCAATCTTCTGGGTGAGGGGTGATGACAGTCCGTGCTAGGGAGGCTGACAGAGAGATATGGAGGTGTGGACAAGTTGGAGAACGTTAAGTGGAAAGATTCTGAAGCTGTGATGAGTTAGACGTGAGGGCCTAGGGAGAAGAAAAGAATGTGAACCAGACAAGCTGGGTGCCTGCTCCATTGAATTCTGAGGCAAATCTAGGCTGGAGAGATTATACTGGGAAGCCTGGTTCTATGGGTTTCTGACCTGTGCTTGCAGGATCCATTACAGGCTTTACACTCAACGCTGCTGCCTTGGGATTCTTAATACATTGAAACAAGGAATATCATAGGACATTCAAATTCTGTGGCCCACCCTGTAACCCAGACATGGACATTCAGGATGGAAGAGAAATAGAGGAAGTGTCTTTTCAGGGTGGAGTTTGTGTATCTAGGAGGAGGTAAGGACCATAAAATGGGGCTCCTGGATCATGCGAAGGAGTAATTAACTAGGGTAAGCAAAGTAAACCAGGTTAAAGGAAGAACACAAAATAGCTCAGAATATTAACATGATGATGAGCTAGAGAATAATCAGGAATATTAGATTTTGGTCTCCATTTCTGTCACAGAATTTCAAAAACCTTTGGAGTTTCCTGAGTGGTAGGAAAAAAGGTCTTGGTTGTGTTGGTGAAGTGACCCCTGTCTTTGGGGAGGTACATCATGATTCAGGAGAAAGAGTAGACATCATTAGAGAATTGGACATTTCCTGTCTCTGAGGAAGGAAAGGACTAGACTACAGCTTCTCAAGCCTTGGGTCTCAACCCTGTCATGTAACAGCAACAGAAGAAGGTTTCAGAATGTGCAAAAATCAAAAATTGATTCAAATAAAAAACACACTTTAGAGAGAATCTCTTGTGTGTTGTATGGAAGCATCACCTGTCTATAAAAAGCTAGTGTTCACTGAGACAGGAAATAGGAGGTGGGAATTCTGGTAGTGAGAGAGGAACTCTGGGATAAAGTCAGGTGCAGAGGAGATTCACTCCAAACTCTGATGAGAAAGACACACGAAACTGAGGAGAAAACAGCAACATGGCTCTCGTAGAATAGAATAAATGGATTAATTAAGTTCTGAGATGGTCAAGGAGCAAGCCCCAGCTTATTTATTCATAAATAGTAAGTCCCAGAGTCATTATTTCAGGAACTGAGGCATGGATGGAAAAGCCTGCAGTTCCACTACAATGAACCCAAAGTGTTTCTCGAAGTGCTCCCCTGTAAGAATCCCCCCTGTCCTGTCCCTAGGCAGGTTATTCACTCTGCCAGCTGAAGGACAGACATTTGATGACAATTCATTACAACTCTATTTCTGAAGGCTGTCCTGGCAGAATGGAGTGGAATTGCCCATCCTTCCTCCTCTCTCCCCTGGCACAGCCTGTGTCCTGACAGGAATTGGATCCCTTTTGGCTCAGTGCAGGGCAGCTCTGAAGGCCTATTCCAGCTCCAGAGCTTTTTGTGGAATCAGCTGGAGGCTCGTTGGCAAGTGTGTTGGCCTCCAGGTTGTCTGGCTTGGTACTGCTCCCCAGTTTGAAGTACAGCTCCCACAGTGCTTCTCCGGTCAGCATTTACAAGAGGTGTTTTAAAGGGCACTGCCCAGCACCCCAACTGCACACAGGTCTCTATCCCAGGCTATTTCCTAGGAGATGGACCTAAGACAGAGGCACAGTGAACCTCCAAGAAGGTGATAAGATAGCAACTACTTCCTGAACTTCTTTGACAATGGAATCTGTCC
The DNA here is from genome assembly GCF_004785775.1 of Grammomys surdaster. Classification (NCBI taxonomy): domain Eukaryota; kingdom Metazoa; phylum Chordata; class Mammalia; order Rodentia; family Muridae; genus Grammomys; species Grammomys surdaster. The sequence goes on along the minus strand of NW_021604578.1, from coordinate 7,632,178 downwards.
TCTTTAACCTTGTATGGAATGAGTGTTTTCCCAAGTGGCTGGATTTCAGAAATGAAGAACTGGCTCTGACTGGCTTGCAGAAGTGTGTTCTCTGAGGCAAGCCTTCCTTGGTGGATTAAATGAGTTGAAATATGATAATGGTGACTACTTCTTTCCATGACTTCAGACCAATCCATTTATCTCTAGGATGTGAGAGTATATTCTTTTTTTAAAATGTAACTTTAACATTGTATTCTTTATATCATTGTTGAACAGAATAAGAAGACTGAAATTGAGAAAATTAAGTATGTTCAAGATTAAAAGTGGCAGATACACAGCTTGGATGTGGTAATCCATCCCATGAGAGCCAGAGGCAAGAGGAACGTGAGTTGAAAGTCAGCCAGGGCTACATAGCAACACCAGGTCTCAGAATAATGTGAGCAGACACAGGACTGAAATTTATAGATATTAAAACTCACCACGAAGCTGTAAGTAACCAGCACCGAACAGGACTAACTCAATGACTGACATGTAGATAAATGGGACAAAATGACTGAGATCCCAAAAATATGTTAAACGTGAAGCCAACTGAATTTCAAAGAAGGCCAAGACAACTCAATGTAAAAGGAACTTTTAAACAAATAGCAAAGCAACTGCGTAACCATGTTTTTAAAAATAGAGTTGTTTTTGCCCTGTACATAAAATTTATTCACGAAGGGCCATAGACCTAAATGTAAGAGCTAAACCTCATGAGATGGCCTAGAGAAATAGCTTGGTGTTTATAAGCGCTGACTGCTCTTCAGGGGACCTTACTTTAGTTCCCAACCCCCTCATGGCAGCTTATAACCATCTGTCCCTCCAGCTCCAGGGGATCGTACAGTCTCTTCTGGCCTCTGTAGGTATAACGTGCACATGGTACCTTACAGGCTCATACAGGCAAAACACCCATCTCATGAAATAATAATAATAATAATAATAATAATAATAATAAACAACTTATGAGAAGACACAGAAATGGTTCCTCAGGACAATTGATTTGGCAACAACTCCCTAGACGTGATAGAAAGAACACACAATGAGAGAAGAAAAAGGAGCTAGAGAGATGGCTCAGCGGTTAAGAGCACTGGCTGCTCTTCCAGAGGTCCTTAGTTCAATTCTCAGCACCCACATGGTGGCTCACAACCATTTGTAATGGGAACCAATGCACTCTTCTAGTGTGTGTCTGAAGACAGCTCCAGTGTCACATAAATAAAGATAAATAAATCTTTTTTTTTTTTGAGACAGGGTTTCTCTGTATAGCCCTGGCTGTCCTGGAACTCACTCTGTAGATCAGGCTGGCCTTGAACTCAGAAATCTGCCTGCCTCTGCCTCCCAAGTGCTGGGATTAAAGGCGTGCACCACCACTGCCCAGCTAAAATAAATAAATCTTAAAAAAAAAAAAAAAAAGCCGGGCACTAAAAAAGTAAGGACTCAGAAGGCTGTTTAGTGTGGTCAGCTGTCAGGGGGCATCCGGTAGAAGAAGACACAGGCACACAGAGAGAGGCCATATCAAATGGGCCATGTTCAAGGAGAAAGGAGTCAGGGAGGGGCCACCAAGGGAAACCTCGTTTTTGTACAATTCAGGGTATTTCATTAAGACAATGAAAACGAACAATCCAACCTAGAATCTGGAGATGAGAAGAGAAAACCTGATGGAGCTCAATTCAGACAGTCTCAGCATCCGTGCTAAATACAAAATAAGGATAGCCAAAGAGAGAAGTCCAGCATTTCATTTAGTTCTAAACAATACAGATTTTATATGAACTCCAAAGTCTCACAGGTATAGAGAATTCTTTTTTTAAAAAAATAACCAAAAAAACAAAACCCTTTCTTTCCAATGAAAACATTACACAATGCTTTTATGGGCAATTGGGTAATTAAAGAGAAAAATACCCACAATCCTGTGAGTCGACTATAACCCCCATCAAAGGGCAACATTGCAACAATTTGAAGATTTTAATTGGCTTTGTTTTCTATTCTGGAAGCAGGAAACTCTTTATCCCATCAAACAGAGTAGATGTTTGCAATTCGGAATGGAAAATAAAGCCAATGTCGGCCTTTGAGGCCTTTGAGCGTTTGCCCTCTGACATTACACTAACACCGGGATACACTTCCTTCCACCCTTCCTTGTGCATTCTTTTCGATTGCAAATGTATTTAAAGTGGATTAATTAGTATATGACTTTTATTTTTGTCTACTTTCGAGTTCCCTTGCCCCGCTCCTTTCTCCTACATTGCCTAGTTGTGTATACTCTTTATGATTTGTAAATAAGTTTATTATAATTAAACATTAAGACCTCAACAGGGAACACTGATCATGAGTTTTCAATATAATTAATCACTTTAGAAAAATATTTTTTATTCCTACTGTGATCCATTTCCATATAATAAAAAGAAATGGAATCGCTTGGTGAGGAGTTAGAGGTAAGCATATGCCTTATAATTGATTTTATTAATTCAAGTAAACACTTAGGAGATGTTTCATTTACCAGTAATTAAAGCTAAACCAAGGTATCATCTTGGCTGGCCATCAATGTGGCCTAGCAAAGTTACCCAAAAAAATTTACTGACCTTTAGTATGTTGTTATGAATTCTTATAAAGTAATTTGACAGAGTATGTCAAAGGCCATACACGTTTTTATACCCTGCAATACATTTAAATTACATTGCTAAATTAAATTATGACCAGTAAAGAGTTGGCCCTGCTTAAAACGTCAAACCCCCCAGCAGGGTTGGCAGGAAGGGACAGTGGAAGTCTTTATGTCAAGGAGGAAAGAGAGAGGCAGCTCCACCAGGCTACCTTCTGAACACTACACTCCTGCTGTGGCACATCCACGCCCCCACAGACAGTATCTGTAGATGCAGTTAATATAGACAACTAGTTGACCTTAACTAGGATCCATTCCCTTGCTAATGTGTTAATGTGAGTGACCCTTGTCCAATGTGGCCAAAAGCCGTAAGCGCAAAAACTGAGGTCTTCCAGTCAAGGAAGAAAGTCCTCAAGATTGCAGCTTTATTCCTACAGACTCAGGCCTGCTAGTCCCTACAGTTTCTTGAAATGTGTCTCTCTGTCTCTGTAGAAACCATAATACAAGTCTTTATTTCTTCCTTTCTTCCTCACCTTCCAAGGGTCTCACGTCGCGGGCTGGCCTCAAACTTGCTGTGAAGCGGACGGTCTTGGTGAGCGTGAGCCTGTTAAGCTCTGTTCAGCGTTTTAAAAAAGTGTTCTTTTTCTTATAAAGTATTCAAAAATCATTCATTAAAACTTAAAACAACGTATCACATAATGTGCTGCAAGCAGTGGCAGAGGGCTGTCAGCACTTAATGTCACCCACCACATAGGAAGTTCCAGGCCAGTATGATCCCCTCTGAAAAACATAACCCTCCCCCTCCCCTCCCCACCTCCCCCAGCACCAACCCCAGGAAAACAAAGCAAAAAAGTCCAGTGCAAGTCATAATTCATTGATATAAAAAAATTAAAACCCAAAGCATTGAAATATAATTGAACATTTTTTTTTGGACATTGTAATGAAATTTTATTAAGTTAAAAATAAAACCACTATAGCCAAGCATGGTGGCACATGCCTTTAACCCCAGCACCCAGAAGGCAGAGGCGGGTGGATCTTTGTGATTTCGAGGCCAGCCTGGTCTACAAAACAAGTTCCAGGACGTCCAGTCCTTCTTTTATACAGAGGAAACCTTATCTTGAAAAAATAAAAAAATAAAAAACAAAACAAAAACAAAAACAAAAACCATTCTCAAATGTAGCGAGCACCTGTAACACCTCGTTGCATGGAAAGAAGGATCTCACTTGCCACTTCATCCTCAGACCCACTGGATCAGTCAGGGACTGCTGGGAAACCAAACCGCTTAGGTGGTTTTAGTGACTGGAACTCAGGTTCTCTGGCTTGCATGGCAAATGCCCCCCCACCCCAAACCATCTCAAAAGCCACACCAGAAGACTTTAACAGTAAATAAAACCTTCAGGAATCAGTTAAACATGTAAAACTAAAAAAGTTTGAAAAGAGATCTCTTGAAGATTTCAGCGGCCACTGGCTACCTTATCCTACTACATAACTGTGGCAGATACCATGTGGTGACTCAGGGTAGTGTAAGGCGAGAGTGTGAACTCGGTGAACTGTGGTGATTCATGCCATCCAGGACAACGCGCGATAGATCGAGAATCCTTCCCAATGCTCAGAACGGAGTACCATTTAAAATGGATGGACTGGGGCCGGGCGGTGGTGGTGCACGTCTTTAATCCCAGCCCTTGGGAGGCAGAGGCAGGCGGATTTCTGAGTTCAAGGAGAGCCTGGTCTGCAGAGTGAATTCAGGACAGCCAGGGCTACACAGAGAAACCTTGTCTCAACCCCCCCCCCCCCAAAAGAAGGATGGACTGTTTATTTCTGAAATTTTCCATTTAATACTGCTTGACCTTGGTTGACTAAGCACACACACCTCACCTGGAGAAGCGGGCAGTGAAATGAGTGTGGAGGGGCAGGTTTACTGTGCCTGCAGGAGCTACTGTGCCCGCGTAGGCATGGTACCTGGGAGGAGAGTCGTTTCTCCAGCCATAATAGAGTCTCAGGGTGGATGTCATGACGATGCTCTGGCAATGTTACACAGAAGTGGGACTCTGGGTCAGAACAGAGCATCTGGCAAACAGCAGGAGCAGCAAACCCCTCTTCCACAGCCTACCAACATCCAACAACCCGCTAGAGTCCCCCCTCCTCCCGCGCCCCCATTGGTAGGGAGTGAAGTGACCTGCTGAGTGTTCCTTTGTTTCTGTTTCTCAGGGTTGTGAAGGCAATGCTCAGGAGTTCTCCCAGATCTCCCCCCCCCTCTCTCTCTCTCACACACACACACACACACACACACACACACAGAGAGAGAGAGAGAGAGAGAGAGAGAGAGAGAGAGAGAGAGAGAGA
>NW_021604578.1:7621094-7626830 GCF_004785775.1 Grammomys surdaster | reverse complement strand
TGTGTGTCTGTGTGTGTGTGTCTGTGTGTGTGTCTGTGTCTCTGTGTGTGTGTGTGTCTGTGTGTGTGTTGAGATGTATAGGATAAGTTAAAACATGACTCCAAGGTCAGGTCTAAGAGTTCAGCTACAGGTTAATTTGATAGTATGGGAAATTAATGAATCAGAGGGAGAAACTTTGTTCAGTGAAGTATGGAAGCCAATGGCTAAAGACTCACTTCTTTCCTCATCCTTTCCCAAGATGCTGAGGTACCAGTTTTGTGATTTTCCATGACACAGTCTTATGGTTTGGGGAATTCATTGTATTTGGTGGTGGCCAGTTCCACAGGTCACCATGGCGCTGGTTACCTCTCCCCTGGGCTTTGCTGTTCTGGAGCTGTAGTTGGTCCTTGAGATTGAATTTTCTAGTGAGACACCAACACATAAACCTTTTGAATCAAACTTAGCCTAAGGTCCTGGAGAGTATTTTTATTCTAAGAAGGGTAAGACCTGGTTTCTAAGACAGGATTGGGACTAGGGAAGGCAGGGAGGTCCTAGGACAGGATTTAGGGAGACTTTTAGTCCTGAATTATGCAAGCATAGGATTGGCTTTCAAAAGGATCGACTCTGGGCAGACAGTTCTGTTACCTGCCATACTCCTTTAAGTCTTTTGATCTTGTCTGCTCCTACTACCTTCTTCCAAAATCCTCCAGAGACCTCCGGCCCTTCTCCTCCCAACTGCATGTCCTCTTTTTTGTTATTATTATTAATACCCTTGAGTCCAGTTAGCACTGACCATATATGAATAGAGCAAGGCCACCCACTAGGGTATAGACAGTAGCCACATCCCCAAAGAAAAGTGATTTTCTCTCCTTGAATGGCTAACACATTCCTCAGCTAGGGGAGGACCCTCCAGAACCCCTCTTCCTGTTTTCTGGTTTGTTTTGTTTTTTATTTTTTATTTTTTGTTTGTTTGTTTGTTTTGTTTTGTCCCCCCTGATTGTTGTAGGAAATCTGGTCAGGAGCCTTGAAGGAATCTGATGTCATGTCCCATATTGTTGGACTGTCCCCACAGCCTTCTTGTTATTATTTGTCTGGCCTGTGTCGACTGTTTGTCCACTGGAGTCTGGTTAGATATGTTTGGTTTTTAGTGTTCCTGTCTTTCCTGCTGGGTTCAGGGAGGGCCCATGAGTCAGAGCTACAGTAAATGGCCAGTACACACGCACCATTCCAAGGTCCTATTCAGATGGACTTTAACCAGATACCTGATGAAATCTTCTACACCTATTTGCTTCTCTACCTATACAATTCATAAATATAGTTCATGATAAATCACAGTCTCCAGCTTGCCCTTGTCAAGGGTTCTTAGTACTTTTGTACCACCTCCAAGACCCCACTTTAGGGATAGCCACATCACAACATAATTGAGTGCTTTGTGTCTAATAATGGTGTATGAACAAGACTATCCTATCATATACCTGGAATAATAAAACACAAGAATGACATAGTTTGTCCTCCTGTGGAAGGGCCTCTGGTTCAAGTGCCCCCTGGGATTTAGTGCATCCTTTTTTTTTTTTTTTTTGAGACGTAGTTTCTCTGTGTAGCCCTGGCTGTTCTGGAACTCACTCTGTAGACCAGGCTAGCCTCGAACTCAGAAATCCGCCTGCCTCTGCCTACCAAGTGCTGTGATTAAAGGCGTGCCCCACCACTGCCCAGCTTGGTGCATTTCTTATATTTGCTCTCTAGTATCTTTCAGTGCCAAAGCACCTGGCCAGAGTTATCTGCATACAGCTTCACTGACAAGAGTTAAATGTTCTTGTCCCTAAATGTCACAGGCACAGGTACAAGGTGAGTCCCCAGTCAGTGGACCCTTGTGAGTTCCTTACTTCCTGTCCTATGCTTCTTCCCCAGTGATGCTGTGTCTCCAGTCTGCCTACCCCTAAGGAGAGTTGGGCCGGGTTAGAGGAAGACTTGGATGAATCATAGAAACCTGGGAATGGAGTGCTGCTGCTGCTGCTTAGGGAGTGCCTTTAACTCCCTGCTGCTTGCTGAGTATTTGAGGTGTGGTGCTGAATGAATGAAACCGGGTCACGCACCCGGCCCTAAAAGCCCTGGGTCACGTGGTTGCTGCTCATACTCCGTAGTCTTAATCGGCGACACCCCCAAAACCAGCTTAGTCAGCATGAAGTGCTTCTAACAGCAGTAGCAGATGGCCATGACACCTGCCATCCTGCCGGTGCCTTAGGAGGATATGTGGCTGGGTCTGTCTGGCTGTGGATTTTGCCACACATCTGGAACCAGATGCTCATGGCAAGGAAGATGGAGATGTCTGGCTATCAACAACTCATAGGACCATACCTGGGGAGTTTGTCAGGCAGTATAAGTAGGTCCGGCTGATGTGTTTTTCCAGGAGAATGGGTGCTGGCATTTACTAAGTATGTCTCAAGTGTCTCTTGCTTTCTGCGGCCTGTGAACTAGGATGGCTCTGAGAGGATTGTGAGGTTCGTTAAACTCCTCCTTATATTGCAGAAAAGTGTTGTTTCTACCCACTCCCCTTCAAATATGACAGGCAAAGATAAGACTAATGCAGACAAGAGAAGAAAGTCGAAAGTCAGCGATAAGGAGGGAGAAAAAAGAATTTTCGCCCAGCCTCTTCCTTCAAGTTCTTGAAACAAAAACATGTGTAGCTTAGACAATCGTTCTAAACATATACAGTGCACTAACACCCACAACCATGACTGCTCTGGGAGAGAAGCCTGGTTCTTCAGCATCGTTCAACGGCTGAATCTACCATGCCTTTTATTTTGATAAGTAAAATTTCATCCTGGAATGAAGTCTATTGGAAACCTTTCCCCGCCTTATATGGTATCATGATGTTGAGGACTTTAAGGAAGGTGTGTTCTCTGCAGAAACATTTTGATTTGCACACTGACAATGCAGTTGACACTTAATCATAGAAAGAGGAATACTCCACAGCCATAGGCTTAGAGGTAGGAAACTATTGTTAACCGTTAGGTACAGTCACACCTTTGGAGGGGATATCCTCCCCATTAAAAGAATCGGATGACGAGGACAGGTGCAGGTTTCAGTTCCTCCTTCAGCCTTGATTTTTGAGGACTGAGCAGTAAAAACAGGAACCCGGACGCTAAGTCCTGCTCTCAGGCTTGGATACGTTTTCAGGGGTTTCTAGGGTAACTGGAAATATCCCTGTGGATTTAAATGCCTAAAGTCAGTCTCTCTCTCTCTCTCTCTCTCTCTCTCTCTCTCGGTCTCTGTCTCCCTCCCCCCCCCCCCCCAGGCTCTCATTGTTTAGCCCTGGCTGACCTGGAATCCTGGAATTTAATATGTAGATCAGGGTAGCCTTGAATTCACAGGCATCTGCCTGCCATTGCCTCCCTAGTTTTGCGATTAAAGGTGTGGACCATCATTCTCAACGTCCTCTTCATTAAAAAAAATATGTACGTATATATGTATATGTATACGCACATATATACATGCACACTGTATATATATGTGTGTGTATGTGTGTACATATATGTATATATACATGTACTACTCGCACACGCACACACACTATACTTTGTATCCAAATTTGCCCTCGACCTCCTGACCCTCCTACATCTTCTTCCCATGTGCTGGATTGCAAAATGACTACCTTGCCCGTCTCTCTCCACTTTCTTTATCAATCTTGGAGATCAACCCCAGGTCTCACAGATTAAGCAAACACCCTGCATCTCCTCAGACATCTCTCCACTTTTACGTACATTTCTTTTTTCTTTGTTTGTTTGTTTTTTTGTTTTTTTTTTTTTTTGAGACAGGGATTCCTCTGTGTAGCCCTGGCTGTCCTGGAACTCACACTGTAGACCAGGCTGGCCTCGAACTCAGAAATCCGCCTGCCTTTGCCTCCCAAGTGCTGGGATTAAAGGCGTGTGCCACCACTGCCTGGCGTTACGTACATTTCCAAAGATCCAAAGCAGTCAAAGGACGGTCAAGTGAGTACCCGCAGAACTTCTTAGCCTCAGCTGTGATAAACATTTAGCCTGTTGGTTTTCTTTGTCTCCAGAAATTATTTTATTTAAAGTCAGTTGTGAATATCAACTATGAACTTCATCAAGCTGGAGAGGTGGGGTGGGAGCTTCAGTAAGCTGAAATCTTCTTAGAGACACAGTGGGCAGGGTAGACTGTCACCATGGCTCCTAGGAATGGAGGTACCCAGCACTTGACTGATTCTCAAGTGCATTTCTCAAGTGACTGTGTCCAGCACATGTGCACAGCACTCTGTTTTAGCAACTCTTGTGTTGATGGTTTAAAGGAGACAGTTTGAAACCGCCTTAACCACGCCCACTCTTGTGTATGTCCATCAGTCGATTGCAAGAGCATATCATCACTGTAGTGTCCTGCAGCAAATGCATAGTCAAAGGTAGAACCGGCATTTTGTCTCCTGGCATATTAAGTACTGTTATTATTTTATAATGTGTATTTGGGAATAATAAGGAAGTATTTAAGGTATTTCAATATTTTGCTTGTGACTTGACGTATAATAAAATGCCCCCTTTCCAAGCTGAAGGATGTTAACTATCACAGTAACACTAATGATTGTAAGGCATCACACATATACACATTATAATGATGGTTATCTGCTCCAGAAGAGAAATAATTATATTCCTTTAAGGCTCTTATAAAATCTACTCAGTTTTCACGCTGTGGTGTTCCCGACCTATCTCCTACACAAATGCAGAATTCATGCCCCTTAATCAGCAGCTAGATGATAGAAGAGAGAAGCCACTCATTAGGAAGCTACAGATGTCTTATCTTTGTTTCAGAACACACCAGAGAATTTAATTCAAAGTTCTAGAAAAAATATTGACAGACAGATGGGATACGAACTTAATGAACCAGCCATGGAGCAGCACTGTCTAATCTATCAAGGCCCTCTCTGGCACTTTCCTGTTTTTTTTTATAACTAACTCTCTGTTGTACAGTCAACACATGACAAATCCTTAACAATAATGTCTGACGTTGGACAAAAGCCACTATAACCTGACAATGAAGCCAGAACAGTAAGGAGCCAGCTGTTTTAGGAAAAAAAAAAAAAAAGAAAAGAAAGAAAAAACTTGGCTTTACCATAAAACCCTGCAGTGACCTTGCTCTTTAGAGGAAAAAAAAAAAAGATTTGTTTTTTATTTATGTGTGTGTACTTGGATGCCTGCTGAGCACAGTTGAGGCCATCAGAACCTCCGAGCTGCCTATAGTGGGTGCTAAGAACTATGTTCGTGTCCTCTGGAAGAGCAGTTATCATTTGTAACCATTGAGCCCTATCCCCACCTCTCCCTATTGACTAACCTGATTCCATGACCCGTGTTTTTGCCGTATTTCGGGTGGGATGTTGTTCACTGGTTTCACTGAGTTCCTGATCCCTTGCCTCTGTCCTCAATGTTCTGATTTCCCAGGGGTTGCTCAGGGTTAGGCCCAAGGGTCTTCATTCTATTCAGTTACCTAGGAGATCCTGATGTGGACTGTGATGGAACATGCTTCAACCTGTACCATTTTCGGAACCTGAGATTGTTAAGCCATGTCCATCACGTGAGTTGGTCTAATGTCAGTATTTCCTGGCTGATCAATACCAACCCCTTCAGTGTATCCTAGTGAGGAAGAACAAGGGACCCATATCCTACAACTAAGGATAGCTATTGTGGGGCTAATCTTAAAAGGGCTCTCTCTCTCTCTCTCTCTCTCTCTCTCTCTCTCTCTCTCTCTCTC
>NW_021604578.1:7615173-7621084 GCF_004785775.1 Grammomys surdaster | reverse complement strand
CTCTCTCTCTCTCTCTCTCTCTCTCTCTCTCTCTCTCTCTCTCTCTCGATCATGTGGAAGATTTCATCTTCTGATTTGATGGGAAAGAAGTTATAGGGTAGCCGGGCAGTGGTGGCGCACGCCTTTAATCCCAGCACTTGGGAGGCAGAGGTAGGTGGATTTCTGAGTTCGAGGCCAGCCTGGTCTACAGAGTGAGTTCCAGGACAGAGCCCGGGCTACACAGAGAAACCCTGTCTTGAAAACCCAAAACAAAAAAAAAAGAAGAAGTTATAGGGTATCAGAAAAAAGATTTGGTGGTGTAACTTTCTTTCTTTTTTTTCTGAATCAGAGACTCACCCAATAGCCCATTCTGCCCCCAAAACATGGCAATTTTCATGCCTTCCAAGTGTTAGGACTACAGGTGTGAGCTACCATGCCTGGCTTTGAGTACAACTTTTATCACACACAAGGTGAACTGAGAGAACAGGTAGTTGTTTGTGAGTGATTGTGTGTGTGTGTGTGTGTGTGTGTGTGTGTGTGTATACATTTTGCGCATACCAGATAGCTTCATTGAACTGAGGAAAATTTCTCCAAGTGGTCCTGGCCCCTGAGATCTCACTCAGGCAAAAGGAAATTTGTCTCAGACTCACATTGTTTACTAAAACACCAACCATAATAAATGCGCTTTCTACGTCAATGTCAGCAGAACTGACTGCGTGCTTCACCTCACACAGAAGGCTGAGGATTTCTTCAACTCTCAGGGTAGGAAGGTGGTGCTGCTGTCTAAGAACTAACACCTTATCTAAGAGGGCGTGGGGACTGAAATCTGAAGATAGGGGTGATGGGCCCCCTCCACTTTCTTGGCCATTTACATGGTCATGACAGAATTCAGTGTCCATGGCAATGGTCTTATTTTGTTTTTGTCTGTAGATGTGATGAACAGCTAACTGTTCATCAAGGATGCATTGTAGTTCCAGGTACAGACTAAGACAGTGTCAGAGCAGGTCTTAGAGGCCCCGCAATTCATCTTCACTCCATTAACTGTCGCTTCATCTCTGTTTCACTCAATTCCTCATCTGCAAAACAAACTTGATTATATCCTGTCTTTTAGCTTCCTTCTGGCTCCAATATTCCGTGACTTTGGGGCTTCCCATGTTGATTAAGTGCAGAGCAAATTTTTAATCTCTTCAAAACTCTCCATCCTGCTTAGCGACATTTGTTTCATCCCATCGAGTACCATGCCTCTCCCTTGGACGCCTCCCAAAGTGAAAATTCCAAACCGTTATGGTCTTTAATCTCTGTCTCCACCAACAGATGGAACCCACCGAGGCAGATCGAGTCTGGGTTCACAAAGCTCCCTTATTTATTTTGTTAATAGCTTTATTGAAGTAAAATTGACATACAGTAAGACACACAATTGAGTGTGTGGAATTTGTTAGGTTCTGGCATATGGATACAACCATGAGACTATCACCACAATCAAGTGGTGTCTGAGGAAAGTGACAACATCCCCCAACATTTCTTTCAGCCCTAGTGGAGTCTGTCCTGCTCTCCCTTGTACCAACCCCAGCATGTAACTCTGGGTACCATGGATGTACATCCCGCCACTGCTGACTCCGAATTTTCTGTTTTCTTCTTTTGCTTGCTTGCTTGCTTGCTTTTTCTTTTCTTGTTTTTTGTTTGTTTGTTTGTTTTGCTTGTTTTTTTGAAGGGTTGTTTGTTTGTTTTTTGATTGTTTGAGACAAGGTCTCTCTGTGTAACCTTGGCTGTCTTGGAACTCATGCTGTAGATCAGGCAGGTCTAATACTCAGATACATGCCTGCCTCTGCCTCCTGAGTCCTGGGGGTGGGGAGGGGGACACTCAGCTGCCTGGCTGAGTCTACATTTTCTGGAACTTAATATGAACTAAATTATAAAGTATAGTACTGCTCTGTCTGACTGTTTTCATTCACCATAATGGTTTTGTGATTTATCCATTTCTTTCTTTTTTTCTTTTAATGAAAAGGGATAATACAAAAGTGCTGGACAGCTGTCTGTCAATGGCTATCCTACAGTTATCCGTTTGCCTGTTGATGGAATGAAACTGCTTCTACACTATGGTACATTTCCTTTTTGATTGGTGGTTAACGTGGGAGAGCTTACTGTTGGTGCTGCCACCCCTGGGCTCGCTGATTGGATACAAAAGCAGGCTGTGTCCCTTTCTGAAGAGAAATGGAGGAAGAGGGGACAGAGCGGAGATGGGACCGGGAGCGGAAGAGGATGGGAAACTGAGGCTGGGGTGTAACATACGAGAGAAGACACAAAATTAAAAAGTTAAAAAAGAAAAAAGAAAGCTGACTGAGGAGGCTGTGGGGAGCAAGCCAGTGCACAGCCCTCCTCCATGGCCTCTGCTGCAGTACCTGCCTCCAGGTTCCTGCCTCGGTCTTGCTCAGCCCTCCCTTCATGGTGAACATGGCGCTGCACAGTGAGAGGAACCCTTTTCTCCCCAGTTGCCTTTGGTCACGGTTTTTATCACAGTAATAGAAAGTAAACTAGGGAATCTTATTTTTTAATTTTTAAAAAACAGAATATTTTGTTTATTCTTTGATAGAGATCCTCTTGCTTCCATCTCTGCTTCCTAAGTCTAGAATTAAAGGTGTGTATATTAAAGGTGTTTTGTGTGTATATGTGTGTGTGTGTTGTTGTTACTGTTAATAAACCACTGAATCCAATAGCTGTTGCCTGTTGGAAGGTTGACTGACTTTATGAAGTTGATTCATCATGAGAAGATATAACCATACCTAGGGGAGTTCACGGTGCCACGGTCATATCATGTCCCAAAGACAGTGTCACAGCACGCCTCTGTGTTCTTCAGCTCCCACACTCTTTCTGGTCCCCTTCCTCAATGCTCAAAAGGGGGACACAGATGTCTTCTTTGAGTCTGAGTACTCGACAGACACTTATTCTCACCTGAGCCAGTTAGGGGGTCTCTGCTTTAACTGTTAACCACAGCTGCAGAAGCTTCTCTGGCCTAGGTTGAGGGTAACACTAATGAATTAAATTGTGCACATGCATGTGCATGTGTGAGTGTGTGTGTGTGTGTGTGAGAGAGAGAGAGAGAGAGAGATTGAGAGAGAGAGAGAGAGAGAGAGAGAGAGAGAATGTGACAACACACATGTGGAGGTCAGAGGTCACCATTCAGGAGTAATTCCCTCATGTGAGTTCTTGGCAGCAAGCGCCTTCACCCCGCTAAGCTATCTCACCAGCCTCATCTGTATATTTTCCTCACAGATTATCTGTCCAAATATTTTGCCCAAGTTGTATAATTGGGCATTTGTTGCCCCAGTACTGAGCATTTATTTTATTAGTTTATGTTAATTATACAAAACAATGGACTTCATTATGACTTTCCCATCTATGTAAATTACTGAGTCATTTTGAATTGTGGTAAAATATGCATGACTTACAACTTTCCACATCAGCTTTTTTTTTTTAATGCGTATAGTGTTATTAAGAACTTTCACATTGTACTTCTAAAACTCTTCTCACTGCAAAACTGAAATCTAATTATGCAGCTAACTTCCACTCTTCAGTTGTTCCCGCCTCTGGTGATGCTGTTCTACCGTCTGTCTCAGTGAATTCACTACTCTTAAGGTTTGTGTGAGCGGGGTTACATAGACTATGTGGTGCTTAAATGCTTACATTAAATACTTACATGGTCTCAGTATGGTGCCCAGTTTGACCTAGAACGTCTGTGTTCAAGGCATCTTCTTGTCCCATCCTCTGGAATAGCCAGTGCTATAAAGGATGTGTGATCTGCACTTCACTGTCTCGTGTCTTTTTTAGTTTAGTTAGTTTGTTTGTTGTTTTGTTTTATTTGTTCATATAAGGCCTCATGGAGTCCAGAGTTCCAAGGCTGGCCTGCTTTTGATCCTCCTGCCCTCACCAGAAGAGTTCTGGAATTGTGTGCTACCATGTCCAGCTGACATTCATCTTTTCCTATAGCTGCCTTATTTCACTTAGCTTGCAGTCCTGATAGATCATTTGTGCTCCAGCATGTATCATAAGATTCTTCCCTTTTTAATGCTGCATAATAGTCTCTTGTTCATCTGTTCGTTTCCTGATGCACACTTATTTTAATTCTGACTTTTATTGTTTTATCTATTGCTGCTAGAATCCTAGGTGCACATGCATCAATTTGAGCCAGATGTGGTGGTCCCAACACTGGAAAAGCCAAAGGAGAAGGGTTACCATGAGTTTAAGGCCAGCCTAGAGTACATAGTGAATTTCAGGCAAGCCTGAGCTATAGTACAGTATCCTGTCTCAAAAAAACAACCTAAAAAATCCAAATAACACTTTAGGTCTTTGCCTACATTTTGTTTTGTTTTGTTTCAAGGCAAGGTCTCACTGTGTAGTTCTGGCTATCTTGGAACTCACTATTTAGACCAGGCTAGCCTCAAACACAAAGAGATCTGCCTGCCTTTGCCTCCTGAGTGGTGGGATTAAAGGAGTGTACCATTACACCTGACTTTCACCTGCATTTTTTTTTTAAAGATGAGAGTTTTTATTCAGCCAGGTGATGGTGGCACGCACCTTTAATCCCAGCACTTGGGAGGCAGAGGCAGGCAGATTTCTGAGTTCGAGGCCAGCCTGGTCTACAGAGTGAGTTTCAGGACAGCCAGGGCTATACAGAGAAACCCTGTCTCGAAGAACAAAAACAAAAACAAACACACACACACACACAAAAGAGAGAGAGAGGGTTTTTATTCACACATTTTTATTTTGTGTGTGCATGCATATGAATGTGCATATAGGTGTGTGGCAGCACATCCATCTTGTATGTAGGTACTGATGACCAAACTCGGGTACTCATGGCCGAGTGACAAGAACTTTACTGACTGAGCTGTCTCCCAGCCAGCGGTTCTTATTGTTGAGTTTAGTTATACACTCTGGATATAAAACTTTTACCAGAATCATGATTCATATTTTCCTTCTGGCCTGTGACTTTTCATTTCTTAGTATCTCTCAAAGAACAGACATTTAGGTTCAGTGCAACTGATGTTTGTTTCTTTGTTTCCTATCTAAGACATGAGTGCTTAACACAAAATGTCAATGGGTTCCTCTTGTTTCCCTGAAGATGTTCTGGGCTTTGGGCTTTGCAGTGAGGGCTACACTGCGCGAAGTCTGTCCACAATTCATCTGTGCTCGTGATCACTGAAGTGCTCAGACAAGGATGGTTGGGAGGCCTCTGTTTCTCCACCATGGTGTTTTTGTACCTTGGTCTAGAGAGTGCAGTCTTTCTGGATGTTAGAGTCAGTTTCAGTCAGCTGTCTCTCTTGATAACTTACCTATCCTTGATTCCTGAAACTTCATAGCAAATCTTGGGAAGAGGTAATGCCTGAGTTCTCCAGTTTCATTTTGTGACATGAATCATTTAAGATTTGTCAAAGCTTGGGCTGATGAGATGGTCCACTGTGGCAAAGGTGCTCGCTGCCAAGCCCAACAATGTAAGCTTGGTCTTCAGAATCCACATGGTAGAAGGAGAGAACGGACTTCTGTAAGTTGTTCTCAGACTTCTACTCATGAGATGAGGTACCCACGTGTATCTGCATGCACACACATACAAACAAATACAATACAAATTTTCATAAAATAAAATTTGCAAAGATTAGTATTTTGTGTACAAGATAGTATCTCTTGGTTTCTTGGTAACTACTATGTATATATTAAAATCTCCTGTTTGGGATTTGAGTAGTCTGTAAACATAACAGTTATGTTGTTATGTTGGTTAGTAAGTATTTAAGTCTTGTGTCCTAATTGACTTTTTCTTCACTTTCATTAACTACTGAAATTGAGTTAATGAAATCTCTGACTATAATTGTGGATTTGACTATTGTTCTTTGTAAATATATATATATATATATATATATATATATATATATATATATATATA
>NW_021604578.1:7604287-7615163 GCF_004785775.1 Grammomys surdaster | reverse complement strand
ATATATATATATATATATATATATATATATATATATATATATATATATAACTATTTTTTCTTAAGTCAGTGTCTCACTGTGCAGTACTGGCTGCTCGAATTTCCTATTCTCTTGGCTTATCCTGATTACAAATATCACAGGTGTGTGCCAGCATGACCACTCCCCTTCAGGGTGACTTGAAGCTTTCCCATTGATCACATAAACGTTTAAGATTAGCATGTACTCATGATTGACTGGATTCTTACCATGAATTCACACCTTTATTTCCTGCAGTATTCTTTACTTTTAAATTCTCTTTGTTTTGTTTTTGGTTTTGAGACAGTCTCTAGTCATATGTCTCTAGCTGTCCCAAGCCCTGCTGCAAATTGGAGAGAAGAGATTTTCTTTTAAGGCCACAGAGGCATCAAGTTAGGAATCCACCCTCAGAACCTGGCTAACTTCAAGATGCTCTCCCAACCTAAAGATCAGATCTCTGCTGTACCCAGACGCATGTACTCTGGGAAGCCAGGGCTTTAAATGAATTTCAAAGAGGATGAGATTCAGTGCACAGCACAGCTTATGAGCCAATATGGATAGGTTAGACTCTGTGTTTTAATTAGGGTGTCTAAACATTTAGGGTTTCCCGTTGTTGATGCAGTTCGATTTGAATTTGCCATGTTGATATTTGTTTTCCATTTCCCCCATATGGCCCTTGTTTGCTTTGCTCCGTCTCTGTCTGAACAAAGCTCTGAAAATCTGGAAGAAGTCAGGCCTTTTTGCCTTGGTTTCACTGACTGTCCTTGGGGCTGGATTTATGCTGTCTAGCACCCATCCATTGCTCAGTCTGGTGGCCTTTTCTACTCCCAGATCTTGGGGCAGCTCACTAAACACAAGAGAGTTTGGACTAGAATAATTCTAAAACACTTTAGAAGGCCAACTGAAGCACTCTAAGAACTTGTTTTACCCAGTTATCCAACTGAATTTCCAAGATCTTTCCTCATCTCTCCTTTATGTTTCCCCTCAATCGATGCTTATTTATTCTCTTTTTTAAATTTCCTTCCTTCTTAATGTATGTTTTTATATACGCTGTATACGTATGTATGAGTATAGGTACTCATGCCATGGTATGGAGATCAGGGGACAATGTGGGAGAGTTGGTTCTCTTTGTTCACCTTTCCATGGGCTTCAGGACAGAATCAAGTCATTAGGCCAGTGTCTTCCCCACTGAGCCATCTTGCAGGCCTCTCTTTAATCTTAGGTCTGGTTTTGTTCACACTTAAAAAAGACCTCATCCTCAGCTCTGCTCAATCCCAGCATGTATTTAAGTATTTTTTCACACTTTTCTATTTACACACAGGTCCTTCCCCCCCCATCTCCCCCCCTCCCCCATGAAGTTTTTATGGCCGCATAAATCTTCAGTGCCTGCTACTTCTATGTAAGGCCTGACCTGACTCCCTCCCCTTACCCCAAGAGAAAAAGGGGTTCCCCCTCCACCAAGTTCTCTGGCTATTTTGTGAGAAAGTCTTTCAACATATACCACACTGTATATATTCTGTTTGTCCCACCAGGGGCCAAAGTCTTGAGGCTAGAGAAGCCATACATTATTGAAAAGTCTCTTTCACACTGTCCAAAAACCAAACCAAACCAAAAGGCTCTTTTTTAATTTCTTTTTTTTTTTAAATTCGAGAATTTTATATACAAACTCCACCCTCTATCCTCCAACGTCTCTCTTACCCTCTCACCACCGCGTTTCTCACCGGACCTCTGAAACCAGAGACTGAACCTCCGACTTCCTGCATGCCTGGTCACTAAACCCCATGCCCCGGTGGTAAGCTGAGGTCCTTGCTTGCAAACAGCAGCAATAGATTTCGAGTAACTTAATTGGAGAAGCAAGGTATTGGAAGAGTAGCATATAGTTAATAGAGCTGATGGGAAAGCTGTAGAGATAGACTCCGCAAAGGCCCTGGGTGCAAGGGCAGGCAGGAGGAGCCACCACTGGTCACGGGTCACCTCTGCTGGCCTTGTCATACTGTCCTCTTTGCTTCTCTCTGAGTGTGTCCTGTCTGCAGTACAGACGCCAAAGGACAGAGAGAGAGAACACAGGCTCTTTCATTTCCTGTTGTGGGAGGTGTTGGGATGACTTTGAGAGTAACAGTTTAAGAGCTACCCCCCACCCCCACCCCTTTCCTCTGGGACAGTGCTCAGGTGAAGATCCAAATGTCGCTTCAACTCTACTTTCCCATAATCCTCCTGGGTCTCATTTTCCTTGTGTCAGCTTTATTTGTAGAATAGATAACCTTATGGTTGCAAGATGGCTGCCAACTAGAAATAGAAGCTTCTCTCTTCGTTCTGATTGGGCATCTTATTTCTACCCACTACGGTTCACCAGGAGAATGTCACTGACTGACTGACCTGAAAATGGGCCCCGAACCACTTCCTGCCAAGAAACAGCAGGGAAGGAGAGAAGGAAGTTTGTAGCATGCTTCCCCCACCCAGCTGCCCAGGGCGGAGTGGGCGAGTGGGGGGAAGCCAGTGGTTCCTGTTTCAAGCCGCTGGCTGGCTGCACCTGTACATGTCAGGCAGCCCTGCACCTGTGACTTGCGTCAAGAAGAGGAGAACCTTCCTCTCCTGCTCCTTTGGGGATCCTCTAGTATCTTTGTATACAAATATCAATAGCTACTAGATGGGTGATTTCCCAAGGGACGAGGTTGTTTCTATGTGAGAACAGATGGTGACCACAAAGACAAAGTGGGGACAGCACTCACTTTCATTCTGTCATTAGCAGTTCTTGGGGTATTAAAATTCACACTTGCTCAAGTTACTGATTGCACTGTATGGAGGCCGATGTTCTCATACAATACATAAATGTCAAGAAGTAAATACAGACTACTACAATCTAAAATAGAATATAATACAAATTATGATATATTTGACGAGCTTTATTATGGAAACCTGCTAGTAAATAAAAACATCGCACACCAAAATTAACAATTTATTTAAAAAATAAATTTAACTCTACTGAAAAATAAAGCTAGCACAGTTTCTGTGCATCTTCCCTTCTTATGAACATGCTCCCATAGTGTAGCATACTTGTCAAAGTTGATAGGTTGTACATTGGGCTGGAGAGATGGCTCAGTGGTTAAGAGCACTGACTGCTCTTCCACAGGTTCTGAGTTCAATTCCCAGTAAGCACATGGTAGCTTATAACCATATGCAATGGGGTCTGATGCCCTCTTCTGATGTGTCTGAAGAGAGCAATGGCATACTTATATACATAAAATAAATAAATAAATCATTTTAAAAAGATAAATTTACATCATAACCGATTTTAATTAATATACTTAATTTCCCCAAGTTTTTTATCTTGTCCAGGGGTCCCATCCAGCAAAGCACCGAGTTGTCGTCTTCTCTTCAGGCTCTTGTTGCCTGTGAAATTTTCAAACCGTGTCTTTTGATGTTTCTGACTATTTGAGGTGAATTGATCAGTTGTTCTGTAGAATGTTCTTTTGCTGGACCTGCTGTGGTATTTTTCCTGTGACTAGACTACAGGGATGTATTTGGGGGAGGAAAGTCACAGAGGTAATGTCCTGTCATATCAATAGTAGGACCGTGCTGCCTGAACTCTATAGTGGTAGAATTTATCATGTCTCTGTCTTTGAAGGAGGGATCAGGACACTATACAGAGCTGCCATGTGACAGGCAGAGCTGCTTCCTTATTGACAAACTGGATTCCATTTCAAACTTATCTTTCCCAAGGAGATGTGCAGAAAAAGATACACATGGCAGGCCAGGAATTGTGGATCTCAGAAAGGAATGCCTGCAAGGTGGGGTCTTGGCTGGTGAATGGGAAGTTAGACTTCAGGAGGGCAGGACACTCTGAACCAATGAGAGCTATATTTAAATTGTAAAATGCTGCAGGTGCTAGGGATACAGCTCAGCCTTAGAGTGTCTGCTTAGCGCGTACCCAAGACCCTGGGCTTGATCTCCAGCATTGCAAGCAAACAAGGAACACACCGTTGTTGTTGTTGTTGGTGGTGGTGGTGGTGGTAGTGGTGGTGGTGGTAGGTATAGTGGTTTGAATGAAAATGTCCCCCCTATAGTATCATAGGGAGAGCTTCTATTGGACCTTGTTGGAATAATGTGGCAGGATTTTCTCTGTTCAATTACACTAAATTATTAGTGCAGCAGGAGGACTGTGATTGGACAGGGAAAGGGAGGCGGAGCTAAGACTTGAAGGGAGAGAGAGGGGGAGGGAGGGAGGAAAGGAGGGAGGGAGGAAGGGAGAGAGAGGGAGAGAGGGGGAGAGAGAGAGAGAGAGAGAGAGAGAGAGAGAGAGAGAGAGAGAGAGAAGAATCAAGATAGAAGGCGGACAGGAAGAAGATCCTGAACTAGCGTGGCTTTAAATAGCCACAAGTAGATATGATTTCATATAGGGATAGAATAATTGGAATAACTCTAATCTAGGTGGGCAGCTTATACCATTATCATTTGGCTCTGAAATTATTGTGTGAGTATCTTGTGAATTGAGAATTTATTGTTATATAAAGTTGACTGGCTAACTGTAAGCTTCTAGAGTTTTGTTTTACTGAGTTACTGGAAGGTGGGACCCTGAGATAGGATCTTAGGAAGCTTATGGCTGGGAAGGAACTAGCAATTCCAGAGACAAGCGAACCAGAGCTGGGGATACCATCACCGGTTGCTGCGGGAGCTAGAGACAGAGGCGGTGTGATCACACTGGGGCAGAGAGTTGGTGGCAGTAGCGCAGGAAGCCTGTCAGTCCATTTTTATTAATTCCCACAACAGGGTAGGTGTGGCCATGTTGGCAAAAGTATACGGGGAAGGGATTGAGGTTTCAGATGCTCAAACCAGGACCAATCGCTCTCTCTGCCTGTAGAGTGAAAAATTATAGATACTGGGTATATAGAATCCTTTTTAGACATATAAAATATTCTTTAGGCTTTCTTTATAAGGACATGGAAAATTTTCTGAGAAACTGAGCCATGAAGCAAGTTAGGAATGTGGAAAGACCAGTCACCATTACTGGAACTGGCCTATCTGCAAAGAGAAAGGAAAGAATGCAAGTGAACTAGGTGGAACCAAGTTGAGAACCAAGCTGGGAACCGCAGTGACAGGGCAAGGCCGAAGTAACAGGGAAGGACCACATTCTTGAGAAAGATAAGCATACAGAGAGCTTTCACCTGACCCTGACTCATGTAGGTTGGGTTCCTTTGGAATGTTCCACTATTTTTATGTTATGCCACCTCAACAACCCCTCATTCCCCTCCATTCCTTGGTTTGTGGTTTTTCCCCTTAAAAACCCTTCTCAAACTGGCTGTCGGGGTCAATTCAGCTCCTGCGTGGGCATACGAATTGACCGGCAGCTAGCTGTCACGCCTTAATAAATCTCACAATTGCTCCGGTACATGGTGTCTCGAGCAGATTACTGGGTGGTCGCGACTTTCTGAGATTTGAGTGAGGGTCTCCCCTCTGCGGAGAACTTCATGCCTGCTGCCTGCCAAGATGTGGAACTCTCACCTACCTCTCCGGGGCCATATCTGCCTGAGTGTTACCATGCTTCCTGCCATGATGATAACGGACTAAATCTCTGCATTGTAAACCAGCCCCAATTAAATGTTTCCCTTTATAAGGGATTCCATGGTCATGTTGTCTCATCACAGCAGTAAAACCCTAACTAAGACATGAACCTCTGAATTCTTTTTTTTTTTTTTTAAACTTTATTTATTTAATATAAGTACACTGTAGCTATCTTCAGACACCCCACAAGAGGGCATCAGATCTCATTGCAGATGGCTGTGAGCCACCATGTGGTTGCTGGGATTTGAACTCATGACCTCTGGAAGAGCAGTCAGTGCTCTTAACCACTGAGCCATCTCACCAGCCCGAACCTCTGAATTCTTGAGTCAAAATAAACCTTTGTTTATTAAGTTAGTTTGTCTTAGACATTTTGTCATTGTAACAAAAACAAAACCAGGAAAATCTGACTAACACAAGTGTGGTGATTTGAATGTTAATGCCTCCTTTAGTGCAAAGTCCAACTTGGTTGTGTAAGGGATATCATGACATGGGTCCCACTCCTGGAAGAGAGCCAGCAGGGAGTGGGCCTCCATGAGTGTTTATGGTTGCTGCGGGTATAAGGTTTGTTTGCATAAAAATGTACATATTTTCATGTTCCTCCTTTGAGGAATGTCTCCTCTGCCAATGTTAATGACTTTATAATAATCAGAGAAAGCATAATGGTCCAGGAGACAAGGGTATGGCTAATGTCTTAGCAAAGTAGTAAATGCTGAGACCTTCAGGACAGCCCTTAAGGTTGTGGGAAAGAACTCTGAAAACATGAGTTCAAAATATATAGTTTTTCAATGATACAGAATACAAGGATGCAATATAAATTATATAGGGAGATTCACAGGTTTAAAAAAACTGAGTCAGCTTCACTATGAGCCAGCTTGTCAGAAAGAAACTAAGGAAGGAGATAAAGAGATTTAGGGAGTGATGACTGCAGGACAAGATCCCAACCAGCTAAGTTTTTTTGTTTGTGGTTACAAAAGCAGGAAGATTCCTGAGTTCAAGGTCAACCAGGAACAGAGGTATTTTAGATCCAGGCCCAGTTGTGATAGGAATAGTAATTTTGGGTCAGGGTCCCACCCAGCTAGCTTATTGTCTGAATTTAACAAAGGCAGGCAGATATCTTAATTCTTTTATAGTGTTTTTTAAAAAATGAGCTTGCTGTCTCCTGTTAAGAATCGAGGGGCTGGGGTCACAGGATGCTGATTCCTGGGATAATCAAAAGGGACCTGGTGTAAAGACTGAATTGGGATGTAAATGAAAAACTGAGCTTTTGATCTACAAGAAATGAGTTATCCAGAGAGTTTTTAGAATTGTAAGAGAAAGCTGTCTCAAGCAGAACATAGACTGTCAGCTTGTAACCCACGATGTGACTTTGAGTCGTTTCTCTCGAGGCTCCCAGACACCCCTTCCTCAGAATCCTTCTCCAAGATGAGGCTGGTCCTTGGCACTTTAGTCTCTGATATTTGAACATTTGGTCCACAGTTGGTGCTGCTGCTTGAGCAGGTTTAGGAAGTGCAGCCTTAGTGGAGGAAGTATGTCACCAAGGCCTTGAGGATTTAAAGTCCCAGGCTGGTCCCAGCTTGCACTCTCTCTCTTCTTCCTCTGTTTCTAGGTTCTGCCACCCGGGGAAGCTCAGCTTTGGCCTGCTGTGCTCCCAGATGAATGCATTCTCATGCAGCTCTTTTGCTTTCTACATCCTGATTTCGTCTCCATATCTTCTTCAAAGTCCTTTGCCCCATCCAGGTCCACCTGTCTGTTCTTTCTGGTACTGTGCCACCCTGTTGGAATTCTTGGGAAACCCTTTTGGGTGTGGCCTTTTTCATCCTCATCCTTCCTCTCATCTGAGTCTGGATTTCTTGTCCTCTGTAGGCTTAGCCACAGCCCCGTCCTCACCTTCTTCCTCTTCTTGGTGCAGAAATCAGCAGCCCTGGCCTTCTGCTTTTCGGCATGGCACTGGCCGTCAAGTCTCATCAGAGCTTGTGCACTGTTGTGCCCAGTCTTTGTGACATCTCTCTGTCCTTCCTCCAGGAATGTGGCCCCCTGATTTGTAAGAGGGGCCACCTCTCCCTGATGAAAGACCCACTGATTTCTCTGGATAGTTGTTAATATTCTGGCTCATTATCTTGGTCAGAAACAGCTTCATTGTCGTTGGCTTTTGCAAGAAGCCCAGTGCCTCTTCTCCCATACCCATGGGGAGACTATACCCCTCCAGTCCTTGATCTCTGCACCTAGACTCATTTATCAATATTCTTTTGAGAAGTGTGGCTTCAACTCCTATCTTGTGTCTAGCACATGAGAGTTTCCTTATTTGACATCAGCTTACCATGTATTAAATTTTTATTGGACTTTTCTCTTCCAGTCATATCACCATTTGGATCTTTTTATATCAGCCCTATCCAGCATATTGTCCAGACATTGTTATTATAGTTTTTTCATCTTTAGTCCTCTTGAGCATGGGACCCAGCTAATGTCTGTAGAAGTCCTGAACAAATGTTACAAAGTCTGAATAAATGGGTCCTACATAGCTTTGTTGACAAGGCTTACTCTCAGTTCTGTTTCTCCATAAGTTGATGCCCACAGCCATAAGCACTAGGTTCTTAGGAGATATCTTTGCTCATAAACTAAGTTGAAAGAAAAAGAGAAAAGGTGAAAATCAAGACCAGATTGTGCGCATTGTCTTCGTTTGTCCAGAATGTAGATACTTGGCCATGTGTGTCTGAATAGAGCTGATGCTTTCAAAACAAGGAGACTGTAGCAGATCCAAAGCCTGACAATTAGCATTTCTTCTGAGGTATTGCTACAGTGCGCATACAGTTTGAGAGTATCTCCTAAGGGCCCGTGTGTTGGACATGTGAGGATTCCACACTACCTTAGTGTGAGGATGTGATGTGCCTCGAATGTAAGGTCTAGTGGGAAGCAAATGGAGACATTTCCCTCAGAAAGGACTGATGTGCTTCTCAGGAGTTCCTGGTTTATTCTTCTTAAAAATATTTTATTATTTGTATTGATGTTTAGCCTGCAGCTATGTCTGTAGGCTGTGGGGTGCTGGGCTGGGAGAACCCTGAGATTCTACATGAGAACTGGCAGGAGTTCGGCTGCGCCCCCAGAACCCAGGGTCCTGAAAAGCAGTCTAGTCTCCATAGAACTACATTGTTCAGTCACATAGGCCAGACAGCCCCTCCCAAAGTGCACAGGCAGAGGGCATGACTAGAGGCCTCAGGCCCTAGGGATTTACATACTAATGAAGGCCAGAGGGCGGAGCAAATTAAGCATGCCTCCCCAGATCCTCCCCCGATCCTCCCCCTTTCTCCCACCCTATTTAACTTGGGACT
The DNA here is from genome assembly GCF_004785775.1 of Grammomys surdaster. Classification (NCBI taxonomy): domain Eukaryota; kingdom Metazoa; phylum Chordata; class Mammalia; order Rodentia; family Muridae; genus Grammomys; species Grammomys surdaster. The sequence goes on along the minus strand of NW_021604578.1, from coordinate 7,606,263 downwards.
GCCCTGAGTTTTACGGGATGAACTTCCAGATCCATCCACCATCCGCCATGACAATAAACCTTTCTGGAACCAAGGACTTCCTCATGTCATTTGGGCCTGCCGCCGCCAAAGCCTCCAGCCACTGTAACCCTAGACGTTTCTCCTGTATGTAGGACCCACCATCGTGGAAAGCCTCTGAGACTCCTCCACTGTTGTGGCCTTCTATTTTCCCCACAGTAGGCCACATGTGTATCTTGCCGGTAGAGGCCAGAAAAGAGTGTCAGATCCCCTAGAACTGGAGTTACAGACAGTTATGAGAACCATGTACATATTGGGAACTGAGACTAGGTCCTCTACAAGAGGAGTCAATGTTCTTAACCTACTATCAGCCTCGCTAGCATTCCCTGGTTAATACTTTTGAGAGGTTTGTTACAGATAAGCATGACATGCAATGTTGCACACAGTCCATTCAGTTGGATGCTGTCCACCACTGAGAACTCACTAGAGCTAAGCGGATGCCAGCCAGCGTCATGCCCTTGAACTCCCAGAACTGGATAACAGATAAACATCTTTATTTTGTAAATGGCCAACTTCCAGTATTTTGTTATAGTTACAGAAAATGAAGCAATATAGACACCATCTCAGTGGGGCTATGAAAATGCCTTCATTGCCAATGACAGGAATAGAGAATGTTCTGGACAGGAGTGGACCATGGATCACTGTTTTAATGGAGGTGTCTCCTATTTTTGCATCATAGAGAAAATGCAGATACAATTTTGAAGTGAAGAGAATTAAGAAAATATTCTCTGGATTATCCAGAGTCATAACTCGTCTAATCAGCTATGCCCAGGGCAAGATGAAGTATAGCAAAGTAGTTTTGAACATTATAAACTCTGGATTTGTGGCAGTGACACAAGTCTGATCAATTACCAGAACCCAGGAGAAAAGGGTGGACTAAACAGATTAGGCTAAAGCAGTGGGTAAAGTGCAAGCTTAACAAAGTACAGATTAACACTTTATGTAAATACCAAAGGCCTGAGACAAAGAAAATGAGTTGGCGGCAGGTGCCTCTTGTGCAAGCTCAGACCACACTGTACACACTTCCTTTGTGGTAATTACTGTCACCCCGGCCAAACAGTCACTTCTCCAATCACTTGTCATTATTTATCTCCTTCAATTCACAATAAATTTCATGAGGAGGTAGGCTGTGTTTGTCTTATCACCCCAAGTCCTATACTGACAGACACATAGTAAATATTTATTGAGTAAATGAAGGGCCACGAACCAATCTCGCACTGGGCTTTTTTGCTTAATGTGTTCCCCATTCTGGCTTAAACTCTATTTTGTGCCTTCAGATTCACCAGCTGCCTCATGTATGCATAACTTAAGTCCCATTGACAGTCCTCTCACCTGTGGCTTTATGTACATGGCTTTGATCAGAATGTCACGGACAGAGCCAAAAAATTAAGTCCTTTGTCTTTTGTTCTGGTTTTCTGTTTTCATTTTGGTTTAGTTTGATTTGGTAACTTGCAAATAAAAGGTAGATCCAAGCTATGGAAAAGCTGAAAGCAAAGAGAACTGCAGTTTTATATTAGTAATTCTCATGCTTTTTTCCATGACTGTTTCTCTGTGTAGTCCTGGCTGTCCTAGAACTTGCTCTATAGACGAGGCTGGCCTTTAACTCACAGAGATCCACCTGCCTCTGCCTCCTGAGCCCTGAGATCAAAGCCATGCAACACCATTGCCAAGAACCAACATCAGTAACTCTCAACGTGCCACAGAAAGGAAATCTAGAATGTAGCCTTTCTTCCTCTTCAGCTTCCTCTTCCTATTTATTTATTTATTTATTTATTTAATTTATTTATAAGACTGGGCCTCACTCTGTAGCCGTAGCTGGCCTAGAACTCAATGTGTGTAGCAGGCTGATCTCAAACTCACAGTGATCTACATGCCTCCGCCTCCGCCTCCGCCTCCGCCTCCGCCTCCGCCTCCGCCTC
>NW_021604578.1:7599259-7604277 GCF_004785775.1 Grammomys surdaster | reverse complement strand
CCTCCGCCTCCGCCTCCGCCTCCGCCTCCGCCTCCGCCTCCGCCTCCTCTGTAGGTTCCCAACCAAGCTGACATGACCTTGGCTGGAGACCCAGGGACTCCATCTCTTTTTGAGCTGAATTTTTTCAGATATTGTGATGATAAATTCCAGTTTTGTTTAATGACTCCAAATCTTTTCCTATCATTTGCAATCAAGTTCTTTGGCCAGTATAAAATCTAAGTGGGTCTTTCAGGAATAGTCACGGTCCCTGCTCCAGAGAGAACACACACAGAGTAGCCTTCTGTTCTCTGGGAGAAAGACTAAGTGCAAGTGTCCCTGCCTGTTGCTCTTCTCCTTGATACGTCAAAAGGCCCAAGAGAAGGGTTTCAGGGGTTAGAGAGATGGTTCAGGGTTTAAGAGCACTCACTGCTCTTCAAGAGGACCCAGGTTCAATTCTTAGAAAACACATGATGGTATCTGTAACTCCAGTTCCAGAGAATCTGGACTCAGTGGGCACTAGGCATCCATATGGTGCATATACACACATGAGGTCAAAGCACTATACACATAAAATAAAATATAAATGAAAATAAAGAAAATAAAAATATGAGAACGATATATTTATTTTGGCTTATGGTTTGAGTGAATATAGTCCATTCTGGTTGGTAAAGTATGGTAGCGGGAACATGGAGTGATTGGTCACATGGTATCTGCAGTCAGTAAACACAGACAGACAAATGTTGACATTCCATTTGCTTTCTCCTTTTTATTCAGTCCCAGACTCCAGCCCATGAGATGGTGCTACCCAGATCCAGGATGTTTCTCTGTGGGAATGACCTCACATGCACATACCTCTTCATTGATTGAAAACTCAGTCGAGTCGGCCTTGAAGATCAATTATCACTGTAGCAGTCAACCCACGGCCATGAGCTGTACTCGAAAGGATCTTCCACGCCCTCAGATGCCAACCTGAAAATTATACCCAACATGTATCCACGCCTCCCTCACTGCCTTGCTATCCTGTCTTGGTGTAGATTTATTTCACAGGTTATTGTCTAATCAACTAAAACTCTTCTAAATACTTTTTTCCCCTGTACTTCTAACTCCAGAGTCACCAACATGCTCTCTTGAATTTAATTATTTACAAGGGCTCCAGCTGTGGAGTGACAGACATTTTTTTTTTTTTTAGGAATTGAGTGGCTGTCTAGTTCAGATTTTAACTTTTTCTACTTGGTGTTAGAAGCAAGTCCTGTGTCTTTTTGAAAACCCTGCTTGTTTGAAGTAGGTTTTACAAGCAAATGATGCCCCTTGGTCTAGCTGTGGGTCTGGAGACTTTGTTGGAACTGTTATGATGGTCTTTTGTCCTTTGCCATTCACAGGATCAGGGCATAGAGGGGTATGCTGGCTAGTTTTGGGTCAACTTGATACAAGCTACAGACATTTGGGAGGAAGGTACCTCAATTGAGAAAATACCACTGCAGACTGACCTGTGAGTGAGTTTTGGGCGTTTTCTTGATTGGCACAGTCGGCACTGTGGGCAGTGCCAACCCTAGGCACAACCCTGAGTTGTGTAAGAAAGCAGGCTGAGAAAGCCACAAGGTGCAAGTCAGTAAGCAGCATTCCTTTATGGCTTCTGCTCCAGTTCTTGCCCTGAGTTCTTACCTTGGTTTCCCTCAGTGATAGATTTATAAGCTACTGATTATAGTATCTTAAAGTGGGAAACAGCAACAACAACAGTAACAACAACAACAACAACAACAACAAACTCTTTCCTCCTCAAGTTGTTTCAGCCATGGTGTTTCTTTACAAGAATAGAAAATCTAACTGAGACAAGATATATGAGTTTTCTTTTTAAAATCTGCTCATTTGCACTTTTCCAAAGGTCCTTCTTCTGACCCAGACTGTACCTTTAATGAATCCCCCACCCAGGGTAGGGGGAACTTAATGGACCATCTGGTATAGCCTGGCGTAGTAATGAAGTTGAAGATATTTTACATACAGGAAGGTGGTTTTGCTTTTATCCTGTAGGAAAAATGTTCTGTGAATCAGAGCAGGGTCCAGACTTCCTCAAAAGACACTTAAACAGCCAGGATCAGGGGCTTCTCCGTCCTACCACCCTATGACACCGATGACACCTTTCAGATTGTCATCTTCAGTGACAGGGAAGATGCCAAATCACTAAAGCAGTGGCTTACGTCACTAGCACTGTCTGGATATTTCTAGAAATAGATACTTCTTTGTACTTCACAAAATTTGTATAATATGAGTGTCTAAATTCTAAATGTGGGGTTGGGGACCTGAAAGTAGAACAATTGTAGTGTTGATTATTTTGGTTTTGTTTTACATGGACTTTTGTGTACCTCAGGTTGGCCTCAAACAATCTCTATAGGCAAAGATAACCTTAAACTACCAATCCTTTTACCTCCACCTTGCAAGTACCAGCATTACAGGTTCAAGTTTGTTTGTTTGTTTGTTTGTTTGTTTATTCATGTATTTATTTATACTGTTTTATGCAATTCTTTACATAAATGCATATATACATGTATATAATGTATTTTAGTAATGTCAACCCCCATACGTCTCTCTTTCTCTTCCTCCTGCTCCGTACAAGCCTCTTCTTCCCAGAAATCCCTTTTGTCTTCCCACTGTGGCCATTCAACAGCCTTATTAAAGTCAGTGAGTTCTTGGAGCACGGGCAACTTACTAGTGGCTACAGCACTGAAAAAAATTACTCCCTTTGTCCTAGCAACCCTTAACTATCAGTAGCTCCTTGACGGTGTAGGGAGCTTCATGAGACCCTCCCCACCCATGATGAACTATTGAGAGGCCCCATTCTTCTTAGGTCTCACGCAGGTAACCACGGCTGCTCTGGGTTCATGATGTATTGGCCATGCCATGTCCAGAAGACAGCACTGCACAGCACTTTCCCCATTGTATAGCTCTCTAAATTAGCAAACAAGTTTATTAAACCCAAATTAGCTAAATTTAAACTAACTCACAGGCAACACTGATAAAATAATACCAATACTGAACAACTCTTTCGTGGTACTGCATTCATTTCTATTTTCAAACTTTCTGATTTTGAAATAATTATAGATTCCATTGTAGTTGTGATAAATAATGCAGAGGAAGAGTTCGTATTCCTTTACCCAATTCTTCCTAATAGGAACACCCTGCAAAACTGTAACATGCTGGCAAAACCAGGACACTGACATCAGCAGCAGAATGAAGCATCCTATCACATGACAGCTTCTCACGTGACCCAGTGTAGCCATGGTTACCTTCTCATTCCCCACAATTCCAGTCCTTAAGGCCTAGCTCTACAGTTTCATGTTTCCCTAAATGTCACTTCAAGAATGTTATATAAAGCAGGTGTGGTGTTACACACCTCGAATCTCAGCACTCACAGGCAAATCTCTGTGAGTTCAAGTCCAGCCTTATCTATTAGAGAGTCCTAGGCCAGACAGGACTATATAGCAAGACCCTGTTTAAAATAAATAAAATTTTAAAAAAGCATGTTATATAAATAATAGCCGGGCAGTGGTGGCGCACGCCTTTAATCCCAGCAATTGGGAGGCAGAGGCAGGCGGATTTCTGAGTTCGAGGCTAGCCTGGTCTACAGAGTGAGTTCCAGGACAGCCAGGACTACACAGAGAAACCCTGTCTCCAAAACCCAAAAATAAATAAATAAATAAATAAATGAAATAATATACTTTATAAACTTTTGGTTGCATTTTTCTTCTTAGTGCAGTTATTTGAAGCTTCAATCAAGTTCTATACCAGGAGTTCTTGCCATTTTTGTTACCAAGTGGTGTCATATGCTATAGATGTACCATACTCTGTTGAACTACTTATCCTGTAGAGTACAACTGGCTTATTTCAGTTTGGAATTATTATGAATAAAGCTGCTGAAAACACTTGAGTACAGAACATAATTTGGGGTGAACATAGTTTTCCATCCCTCTGGAATGTCTCAGAGCACAGCTGCTGGATGATATGACAATAGCAAACCAATCCCCAGGGTGGTGGTAGTAGTTCACATTGCTCCCCACAGTGTGCTGGGCTGTGGGTTTATCAGCTTTCCTGACAGCATCTTCACTTATACCTCTGTGTATCTTCTCCAGTCAAGTTCCTTTTAAAGGTTCTTGCCAATTTTCTACTTGGATCATTTTGTCCCCTTTCATTTGTAGGCCCCTGTCCATGCACTACGCTGGGGATTAATCCTTGGGCCTCAGGCTTGCTAGGCAAGCACTGTATCACTGAGTTACAGCCTCAACACCAGGTTTCCAGGAGTCCTTGTATGTTTCAGCTTTTGCCTGTTGTCAGGTTTACAAATACTTTCTCCTTGTTTGTAGCTTATCTTTTCATCCTCTTAATAAGATGTTCTGCAGTGCAATTTTTCTCCTTTTGACAAAGTTTAATCTATTGATTTCTCTTCTGATGAATCATGCTTTTAAAATCGAGTCTAAGAATCCTTTGTCTTATCCTGGATCCTTAAGACTTTTTTCCCTTTGGTTGATTCTTTTTTTTTTTTTTTTTTTTTTTTTTTGGTTTTGCGAGACAGAGTTTCTCTATGAAGCCCTGGCTGTCCTGGAACTCACTCGGTAGACCAGGCTGGCCTCGAACTCAGAAATCCGCCTGCCTCTGCCTCCCAAGTGCTGGGATTAAAGGCGTGCACCACCACTGCCCGGCCCCTTTGGTTGATTCTTAAAGCTTTTCAAAACAGAAACCTCTATGCCTAAAAGACCAAGAGATTTTGTATCAAGAGTGAGTGATAAACTTTATTAAGATATTTTCTGTATCAATTAATAGGATCATATATCTTTTTTATCATGTTGATATGGTAGGTTATACTGATTGATTTTAAATATTAGATCTACCTCACATATTTGCAACAAACCCCACTTGGTCTTTGAACACACCGTTGGATTTGATTGGCTAAAATCTCACATCTAATAGCTAGAGGAGTGAGAGTGTTTGAGCACATACATACTGGCATGAGATACATGTGTGCTGGCATGAGATACATGCGTGCTGGC
>NW_021604578.1:7571951-7599249 GCF_004785775.1 Grammomys surdaster | reverse complement strand
TGGCATGAGATACATGTGTGCTGGCATGAGATACATGGGAGTGACTCTGATGTCTTTGATCCTCAGGTTACACGTTGGAAGAATCAGTTCTAACAACTAATTCGTTCAATCAAGTAACACTCACAGAGTTAGTAGAAATAGATCACAGGCAAGGACAGGATTTCCAGCGTCTAGAAGGCTCCACAATGTCTGAATGTAGTAAAGAGAGACAAGGTAAGCTACTTGGAGTCCACAGCTGCCACACAGCATGCTTAGAGTGTTTCTGAAGGCCAGAGGACAAAGAGGCCCCTACAGATCAAGAATTAGAGGGAGGGTACTGGAGGAACTGCTGAAACCAGCCTATCCTCCCATAGTGTTACTCCCAAATTGTCCTCAGCTCAGAGTTCATGCACCTTGGTGTACAACCAAGAAAGTTCTATGACATGGACTATGCAAACAAAAGCCAGTCTGTACCTTTGGGGGATCAAGAACTTTTTTGTCCTTTTTGTCTTTCTGTGATCTCTACCTAACCCTTCCCGTTGAGTGAGTAGGAAGATCCCAGAACCGCTAGAGACCAAGCCTGGTACGGTCAGCAGCACTTGGACCTGTAGAAAGTATTGTGTTGCCTGGTATCTGTAATCTATAGTGAGTCCCTGGTCAGCATTGGCTACACACTGAGACTGTGTCAGAGAGAGAGAGAGAGAGAGAGAGAGAGAGAGAGAGAGAGAGAATGGTAATAGAATGGTAATTACATCATGGTATCTTCTGCTATAACTTAAGAGATAATATCAGGTGCATAAGCTAAGCTTTGTTCTCTGTGAGGGATTGCACGACATATAATACATCCGTTAAGGCTAAGCTTCATGGCATAAAGTAAAAGACTGTAAGCAAAGTAAGAGAAAGTATTTATCCTAAGTAGTCCCTGAAGCCAAATTGTCCTGTGGATATGCTCTAGAGCCATCTAGGAGATTGACATCATGATATGTAGTGGACACATATCCACTAAAAGGCTAAGTAAGCCATGAAGGCCATGGCTCTGACAGACAGCAAACAAGGAAAATAGAGCCAAGAAGTGAACACTTGAAGTCTAACCCTTTTGACTTCTAGGTGTTTTTAGGGCAAAAGAAATGGGTACATAGAAAGAAGGAGAATGGCCTTGTTTCCCTGTGCTCCTCAGATCTGACCATGGGGTAAGGAGACAAATATCAGGTGAGTCTTCAAGGTATGTGGGGATCAAAGGTATATCTGCTGTGGGCTGTCTCCTGGTCTGGGGTTCGATCCTCATCAAGCTGGGAAGCCTGTGGGGTAAGAGATCTGGCTGAAAGGAGCTAGGACTCAGTGAGACGCACAGGAGAACTAGAGGCAACTCTTGGATGTCTTTCACCTCGAACCATCGCCACTGTGGTATGGGAGCTTATCCATGATGTTCCTGCTCTTTAAAAATTCTTTCTTTCACTTATCCTATGCTTCACTTACATAGCCTCTGTTTAGAGATCATTTCCTCCAGGGAGGCGTTCCTGGTCCCCAAACCTGCGCTGAGAACCCTTTCAATCTCTTTGTTTGACATTAACATTGACCCACACATTAAAGTGTAGTCTGGGTCAATCGTGGATCTAAGTAGCCTTAGCAAGACCTAATTCATATATGTATATGTATATGTATATGTATATGTATATGTATATGTATATGTATATATATATATTTTTTACAACTTTGATCAGAGAAATACTGTCACTATTCGCCACTTACAGAGAACAAAATTCAGAGTCAGCCAGTCGAGGTTACCCAGGTGGCTAATCATGGTGTCTAGACTTGCACTCTAGACAGACATGATCGAGAACCCAGAGTGTCAAGTCCTGTGCTAAACACTTCTTGCTCCAAACTACTTTTCCCTTGTCCACCATTCACGCTGGTCAGAATTCAGAATGCACTTCATGAATATTTCCAGACTCAACCAGCTAGCTAATCGATCTTTGTTGATCTAAAGACACATATTAGCGCTTTCTTTTGTTCTCCTTTTTTTTCCAAGCTAGAAAAGATTTTTTTTTAACCTAGCTTTTGCTTTGTTCATATCCAGTACTCACACAAGGCTGAGTTCTAATAAGGAAGACCTGCTTAACAACTTTTGTCAAACCAGAATTTATCACCCTGACTGCTATTGGGAATTCAAGGGTCCATGTGATAAAGGAGCTGACAGCACCATTTCTGCAAACAACATTAATGGCATCCACTCCAGCAATTATATTTATCATTTCCCACCTGGGGATTTAAGCCTCGGCTCTGTGCGCAAGGATGTGCAGCCACGCATGGATCTGATGCAGCCTCGGAAGCCACAACTTCTGCAAAAACCATTAGTGATGTCTGCTTCAGCAGCTGGGCACAGGCATCAGCTCTTGGAAGAAATCAAAGGAAAGAAGAAAGTAGCTACGTAGATGAGTTGTGGGGAAATGTCTCATGAGTAGGAAGGAAACAGCTCTACGTCGGGGGATGAAGAAGGTGTATTGAATTCCAGAACACGAAGAGTTAAACTGAGATGTTGTAAAAGAAGCTAAAATGTTAGAGTAAACATTCCATGTCCCAGACACTATACTACAATCAGAGCCTTCATCATTGTAAAGACAGAGTGCGTTATTTTTTAGTTGATAGATGAGAAAACGAAAGGTCAAAGAAGTTGTGCATGTATGTGGGGTTAATCCAGAGACTGGCCTGTATTCTGTCTACTCACAGTTTTCATGGTGCATCGCGTAAACTCCATGTCTAGTACAGAAGACAGAACAGCACTCATTTGTGCATTCACGTCTATGCAGTTGTTTATTGAATGCAGTGAGGTGTTTCACCACAGTTTCAAGGTTCACATTAGTCATTGTGGACCATGTAATGACAGGATGCTACAGGAATAGAAGGGTACCTAATCCAGTCTTGGTGGAGATGAGGAGAGACATAGGCATCCAGAAGGACTTGCAAAGGAAGGACATTTTAATGCAGTCTCCAGAAACTAGAGATTAGAAGGAAAGTGGAACTGTATGCTGGGCAAGAAGATACAAATAGTACGAAGGCCTGTAAACTCTCCCAGAGCTCCCAAGAGCTCAGGTGGAGGAAGAGGATAGCAAGAGAAAATAGTATAGGGAGCCGGGCGGTGGTGGCGCACGCCTTTAATCCCAGCACTTGGGAGGCAGAGGCAGGCGGATCTCTGAGTTTGAGAGTTCGAGGCTGGCCTGGTCTACAGAGTAAGTTCCAGGACAGCCAGGTTTACATAGAGAAACCCTGTCTCGAAAAACCAAAAAAACAAAAACAAAAACAAAAAACAAACAAACAAAAACAAAAAAAACCCAAAAAAACACACACACAAAGAAAAGAAAATCGTATAGGTAAGTAGAAGTCTAGATGTGTAGAACCTTGAATTACAAAAAGAGGGTTTTCAATTTTATTTTGAGAATAAGGAAGAACCAAAGGGGTGATATTATCAGACATGCATTGTAGAGGAATCATGTGGCTATGGTGTAAAAAATGAACCGAAGGAGGCAAGAAAGATAACTCAAAATAGAGCATCACTGGGAAAGGAGGGAGATACATGGAAAATATCAAGAAGGCAGAATCAACAGAACGTAGTGGGTAGCTGGCCATGGGAAAAAAGGGAAGAGTCAGCTGGTGCCATGGTTTCTGATTTCTACCATAGAACATAAGAAGTATTGACTATTTGCTAAAGTAGAAAAATGCACATGGAGATTAGGCTTGGGGAAGATTGTGGTGGCTTTTGTTGTGTCAAATATTCAAATAGAAAGAACCAGCAAGTGGTTTCATACAGGTCTGGACCTCAAGATGGAGATCAAAACTGAAAGAAAAATAAATGACTGCCATAAATATAAGCGCTCCCACATCTTTCTTGACTCAGAGTTGCTGGTGTCTCAGCAAATGAAATCGACTGACTTCATCCTCAATCAAATGACTCAAAAACGTCAGGGGGCATAGTCTCAATAGTATGTTTTTAACTGGCTCCAGCAAGATCCTTTGGCCTTGCTAAGATTAATATATGTAAGCATGTGTGGTCACCATGAAAATGTGCTGCTCAGACTTCCCTCCGGAGAATCTTATATGAGAAACAGTTGACTGACAGACAGAGGTACCACTTTGGATCCAGCACTCTGCTGAGACCAAGTGCCTACTTCCTGGACAATAGAGAACTACTTATAAGCAACTTATAAGCAACTCTGGGAATCTACTGGAGAACTACTTATAAGCAACTCTGGGGATCCAGAGTTCCCCAATGGGCCTGGCTAAGACAGTCTTAGGGCTGCTTGGCCGTCTGAAACTCTTTGTACCCGATTGCCCTTCCTTTCTCCTCTTCTCTCACAGGCATCAGGATAACACCATGATCAGAATAGTCTGAACCTATATACGCTTTCTCCCCCCTTTATCACTCACACACACCAGCAAACCTCTTGCACATCTGCCATACTTTGGATCCTCATATAGGAAGCCAATGGTTGGGTTATCTAGGTTGGTGTTTTTTCTGGCAGATATGGGGGAAGAATCACAAAAAGAGGACTGCAAGAAAGTGACAGGTAGTGGTAGAGCTATGGTCCATAGCATCTACATCAGGTTGAAAAGGAAACGTAGAAAATGAAGATATAGGAAAACAAAGAACAAGCAGGATAGGAAGCATGATGAGGTTAGTGGATGTCGGGAGAGTTAGAATGGGATCATATTGGGTGGTGGTCCCCACTCAGCCTCACATAGAGCAACTGGTAAGCAAATGTGTTAGTATACGAGGCTGGATAGTAAAACAAAACAAAAACTAAACAAAACCCGAAAACAAACAGACAAGCAAATAACAACAACAAAACCAAGACACTGGAATGCTGGATGTATTTTTTAAAAATATTTTTTAAAAACTGAAGATATTGAAACAATCTTCAGTGGTGACAGACTCAGGGGAAGAGGGAGATGATTCATGGGTCTACAGGAAGGGATGAGACATAATGAGAAAGACAACAAGAGGGGCTGGGAAAAAGGCAGAGGGAAGCCAAATCATGGGGCCTTAAGGAAAGGAAGACGCACTCAGGGTGGAAGAATGGTAGCTGAACTCAGTGTTGCTGAAGGTAGATGCTGTCTAGCTAATCTGCTCCAAGGATACAGAAATAGGAGAAGAATGGGAAGAGAATATTCAGAAGGATGCAAAGGGCGAGTCATTTCCTTCAGGCCTCCCTTAAGGGTTCTAGATCAAGAAAGAAAACCTAGAGACATTTTATGGTGTTAAAAATCCAGAGAAATCTATGTACAGAAAATGGGGTTTCCCAAGGACCCAATGGGAGGAGTTTGAAAGAAGAAAGGCAGGTGGTTGAAGCAAAGGAAAGAAGGGACAAAACAGCGTGGGAAAAGGAGTCTGAGCGAAAAGAGCTGATGAGGAAGTCTCATCCTGAATGGCAGTAAACACTGACAGGGGAACCCACTGAACAACATGGGTTTTGAAGTCTCCACCATAGTGGTAGTGGTTGAGTGAGAATGGCCCTATAGGCTTATGTTTAGTGGAACTGATTGGGAAGGGCTAGGAAGTGTGACCGAGCTGGAGAAGGTGTGTCACTAGGGGGTGGGCTTTGAGCGTTCACAAGTCCACACCATGCCTCGTGGTTGTTGTCTCAACAAGCAGGCAGTCAGCTACTGCTCCAGTGCCATGCCTGCCTGCCTGCTGCCATGCTTACTCCCATAATGGGCGCGATTAACCCTCTGCATAAACTCTTTTTTAGACTGCCTTGGTCATGGTGTCTCTTCACAGCGATAGTAACTAAGAGAGCAGAGGAGTGACTTGGGTTTTCGTAAGAAGCCAGATATCCTTCCAAGGGAATTGCAAGCTAGATGAGCCATGAGCAATGACTGTACCATAATTTCTCTCTTCTAAGATAAGATGAACCTCAAAGCCATCTAGTGAATAATAGCTTTGAAGGGAGAACAATAAATGGTACATTTATCATGCATCATGACTTCAGACTACTCTCAATAGTAAACATTTAAGACCCAGAGAAGAAAATATAAGAGCTGCTTCAATGTAACTTCATCATGCCTCTGGTTGATGGAGAGGGAAATTCACAGGCCCCGTGAGAGGATACCACATTCCTTAAGTAACAAATGAGGAAGGTGTTGAGAGATAGCCATTCAGGTGGAATTATAGGAAAGGAGATGGAGTGCAGCCTGGGCAGTGTTAGTGAGAATTTCCTGACAATGATCTTTTTACTTTGGACTAATCTTTACCAGTCACAAATCTGGATTTACACAAAGGCATGGTAGTTTACTCCCATGGATCTAAAACATGTTGCGTTCTCAGTCTTTTGCAATGTGTAGTTCAGTGGTAAACCAAAATGTAGATAATGCCTTCTAAGTGACTATTTTATCATTTTCTTGTATCTTTTAAAAACATTTATTTGTGTGCACGCACACACACACACACACACACACACACACACACACACACACAGAGGAAAGAGTATCATGCCATAGCACTCACTTGAAAGTCAGAAGTTTGTTACAGGAGTTTTCTCTTTCTACTGTGTGGGTTCCAGGGGTCAGACTCAGGTCTTCACACTTGGCACTCAGTGCCTTCAAGCACTGAGTTGTCTCCATGACTATCACGTGTGTGTTTAACCACCTAGTTTAAATCTTTCTTTTATCTACATCTTGATTTTGTGTCAATGTGTCTTCGTGTAGTCTTTTTCTGAGACTTGCTTCTTTAAATTCTAAGAAAAAATATAAAAAAAAATTAACAGAACAATTCTGCATGTTCTTCTACTGTATTTACATACCAAAAAGAGCATGATGCTGGAGGTTTTTTTTTTTTTCTTTTCTTTTTTTTTTTGTATGCTCCAAGAGGCAAAGTCAAACCCCTACTTGGAGTAATTGACTTAAATGTCAGATTCTCCTGGGGGAAACTGGGTTGTCTTTATAACTTTATTCAAATAACTACTCTGATTCTCAATAGCTTTTTATGAAATTACCATGTAGGACCTAAATTGATGCAGCTGAATTAAATAACTATTGGAGCTTAACATTCTTAATCGCAAACCTTCAATTTAACCAACCATTTATTATAATCAAAAAGCAATCAATATGTTGATTGTGGTGATATGCAAAACGGAGATAGAATTATTAGTAATTACCTTATATTTGTGGTTCAACGTGATGGAAGAAAACTCAAAGCACACTACCCTCAAAGGCATGGTTGTTACGTTTTGGATCAGCGTGCTATATTGATTGTAGTCTTTAAATAAATTGAATAACATAGGTTGCTGTCAAACATCTGAATTATTCATGAAGCACAGTTTGGGAGCACTGAAGCAGCCTCTCCTGATGAATATTCAGATGTGTTAATCAACAAATGACCTAGCATTAACCAATTCTTGCTGGAAGAAAGGGTCTCAGCAAGGAAATGGAAATCTATGAGGCAAAAGGACTGAGTCACTAGATTGAGACTCAGTCCATTTGGAAGCTAGGGAAAGAAGCCTGCGCTCAAGTCAGGGAAGGAGACACTGGGGTCCCTCACTGTCTGGGAATGCTTAGTGACCGCAAATGTTTTCCTGCACACTCCAGAACCTGGGCTTTCTAGGACCATATTTTTGGTGTGATCCTTGGGGCCCTTCCTGGCAATATGGAATAAGTTGCATTAAGCTAGTTGGTTCTCAGGTTGTGCTATCAAAGTAATTCCACACACTGAAAACTTTAGCAGGTCGATTATGGTCCCTGACTGCCAGTTTCTTTATCTGTTGAAATGTCCTTATTTTTTTATTTTTTATTTTTTTCCATAGAGCTATTTCATAGCCTTGCTCTGGATCAAAATGATAGGAAACCATGACATTCAGTGAAGATTAAGTTAAAACTGTGGTCTGATGTCATCTCTAAAAAGTGATGAATGAACTTCCAAATCCTTCCTTTTACTAAACTTTCTGAAGAGACTCTTCAAACAATCAATCAGTTATTCTTTCTTCAGGAAGGGTCCTTTACTCTATCATACCAGGTTAATAGCTTTGGCTACGTAGATGTTTGGTTGTGCTGTATTTCTGACCTGTAGATATAGTCAAGATTCTTTTTCTGATTTTTTTTTTGGCGGTAGGTGGGGAGGTCCAAGACAGGGTTTTCCTGTGTAGCCCTGGATGTCCTAGAACTTGCTCTGTAGACCAGGCTGGACTCGAACTCAGAGATTTACCTGCTTTTACCTCCTGAATGCAGGGATTAAGGATGTGCATCATTACCATCTGAAGGTCAGACCAAAGTCACCCAGTCCAGCCTGGATGCTGTCAGACTCCCTCTCTATCTGCATCCAGCCAGTCTGTAGTTGTGATAGTTGAGTAACGTCATTCAGACAAGAAAAAAAAAATGAGTTGAAATACTTGAAAAAAAAATTCAAAACCTGAAATACAGAGGACCCCCGAGGATGTTGTCTGCCTTCTCCTCCTGCTCCTCCCTCTCCTTTTAAAGATTTATTTTTATTTCTATGTGTGTAGATGCCCTCAAAGGTCAGAAAAGGTTGTCAGATCCCCCAGAGCTGGAGTTATAGGTGGATATGAGCCACCTGATACAAATTCTGATTTCGGAACCTAGGTCCCCCAGATGAACAGCAGGAGGTCTTAACCACTGAGCCATCCTTGCAGCCCTGTCTTCTTTTTGTAATATTTATTTAATTTTCTCCTATCGACTGTTCACATGACTAAGAATTAGATGTACTTCATATCGATTTGGGTTGGTTTTAGCTAGATTAAGTTTCCTCTTATTTTTGTCGAGCTGAAGTTTCATATCTTCATTTTCTAATTCCCGGCAGGCGGGGTTCCCTTCCCAGCCCTGTAACTATTTACAGTTACCGTGTCTGAATCTGCCCCTTACCAGCAATACTATCCTGGCTGCGACTCTCCAGCACCTTCAAATGACTTTCTTTATCCTTCTAGTCCTATCACTAAATGCTTTAGTCTTCGCAGCTGATAGATGGGTCCACTGACTGATCTCTGAGCAATGGGACCAGCCTGGACTGCTTGGAGATATTTCCAGGCTTACAGAAGAAAACGTCCAACAAAATCTTCTAATTGTCTGGTTCATGACAACAAGTTCAATGGAGTGGCTGCGCTGAAGGGATGTTTGTGCCTGCGTCACTCTTGAGAGATCAGCTTCAGAGCTGATCACGATGCGTCCTGGCAATTACAAAACTCAAAACTCTTTAAGGCCTTGGTTGTCAAGATGTCAGGTTTTGCCGGGCAGTAGTGGCACACGCCTTTAATCCCAGCACTTGGGAGGCAGAGGCAGGCGGATTTCTGAGTTCGAGGCCAGACTGGTCTACAGAGTGAGTTCCAGGACAGCCAGGGCTATACAGAGAAACCCTGTCTCAGGAAAAACCAAAAAAAAAAAAAAAAAAAGAAAAAGATTTAAAAAAACTCAAACATGCTATTTTTTTTTCTTGTGACAAAAACTTTTACTTTCTGACGTCAAACCTCAGAGTGAGAGAATTTACATGTACTTTTAAAGACTATCAGTCCCGAGAAGTAATGAAAAAGTACATGGGATGGAAAGAATGAGTTTAGATTACAACAAATTTTGCATTAATAATAAAACACTCTGGACACAGTGTTCAGTTGTGGACGTTTAATATAGGCAAATTCAAAACAGGCTCTTATGAAGTAAAAAACTACCTTATGGACACAGCTTATGAACTATTTTTAAAAAATAAGTTTATACATTTCTTAAAAAGCTAAAAAGAAAGTAAAGAAGCCTATTCTTTTAGGCCTTGTAGATATAGATATATCTTCCCTACAAGAATAACCTTTTGCTAGTATTAATTAGTTCTATTCTTTATATTGCTAAGACCAGACACTTGGGAAAATGAGCTTATAGTAAAAGTATTTGGCTCATAGTTCAAAGGAGCACAGTCTGTCAGGGCAAGGAAGGCAGGACAGAAAGACTGTGTGAGGTGTCTGATCACATCTTGTTCCTGGTTAAGAAGCAAAGAAAGATAAAGGCTGGTGTTCTTTCCCTCTAAGATTTTATTTCTAAGTGTAACGCTGTGTGTCTGTGTGCGCACGCGTGCATGCACAGACACTATGCTATATCCACAGAAGCCAGAGGGCATCAGATTCCCTAGATCTGGAGTTGTAAGAGGCGGAGACCCACCCCTCATAGCCTCTTAGGAATGGAACTCAGGCCCTCTGCAAGAGTAGCAAGTGCTCTTACTCCTGAGCAATCTCTCCAGCCCTGCATTTTCCTTTGTACTCAGTCTGGGGTCCCAGACCATGGAAAGGTGCTGCCTCCCCTCCAGGTGAGAATTCCGACCTGAGTTGAAACTCTCACAGAGATGTCTATGCTCTGTCTTCCAGGGGAATCCAAATCCAGTCAAGTTGATAGTTAAGATCAACCGTCACATCTTTGGTTAGTATTTTATCCGTTGTTTGACATTTGATATAAACATTTTTGTCGATGTCAACATTTTTAATGATGGTGCTGTCACCTAATTCCCTGTGATGAATATCCATACACATTCACCTTTGCCACTGTCTTTATTCTGTTTTTTTTAAAGATTTATTTATTTTATTTATATGAGTACACTGTTGTTCTCTTCAGACAAACCAGAAGAGGCCATTGGATCCCATTACAGATGGTTGTGAGCCACCATGTGGTTGCTGGGAATTGAACTCAGGACCTCTGGAAGAGCAATCAGTGGTCTTAACCACTGAGCCATCTCTCCAGCCCATCTTTATTCTGTTAAGGTAACTTGCTGAGGAAGAAGTGCTAATTTAACATTTTGCTCTTACAGCTACTACAGCATCAGTTGGCTTCATTGGTTTGGCCAAAGCCACAGTCTTATTTTAATTTATAAGTTGTAAGGGAGTCTGTAGGAGAGCTTGTCAATTTTTTAAAAAATTTTTTAATTCTTTGACAATTTCATACATGTAATTGTGTATTTTGATCATCTTACCCTGTACTATTTTTCCTTTTATCCTCTTTTAACTCCCATTGAACCCCCCCCATTCCCCTCCTACTTTTATGTCTTTTTGAGTGTATAATTGGGCTTCCTTGTGTGAGTATGGTTAGGGCTTGTATAGTAAATATATGCAACTTATCAGTGGCTACAGCATTGAGGAAAACAATTCCTTCTCCCCTGTTGTGTGTAACTATAGTAACATGCTTGCTCATTCTTTTTTTTTTTTTTTTTTTTTTTGGTTTTTCGAGACAGGGTTTCTCTGTGTAGCTCTGGTTGTCCTGGAACTCACTCTGTAGACCAGGCTGGCCTCGAACTCAGAAATCCATCTGTCTCTGCCTCCCAAGTGCTGGGATTAAAGGCATGCGCCACCACCGCCCGGCTATGCTTGCTCATTCTTGAGAGCTCATTCCAGGTTCCCTCAACCTCTCACAGCTAGCTCCATCAAACTGCCAGAGACTGCCCCGACTTTGCCCTTTCTTAGTTGCTGTGAGTGGAAAACACCAGACAGCCTTAATCTTCTAAAACTAGCCAGATAATTCATGGCTAATGGCTTGGTGAAAGAATATCCTGCCCCATCCTCGTTGGCTTCCACCCACGAGGGAGGCTACAAACTATAGATGATCCTGAGACCTACATGCCTGCCACTTCCTCCGCTCCACTGCCAGCTATCCAAAAAGGACCATTACTTTCTGCTACCTCCCTCTTCCTCTCTCGGACCTGGAAGGCCCGCCTCCTCTTCTCTCAGCGATTGGCTTCTTGTTGTCTTTGTTATCCAATCAATTAATTAGGGTGAAAACTCCGCTACATTCCCAGTAGCTCCCAGGGAGAGGTGACGCCATGAGTCCCTCCCCTATTCAACATGAAAAGTTTAAAACCTCCATTTATGCAAGATTTAGTAGGCAAGTACCACTGTTGTGAGTTCATGTGTGCAGCCTTGTCCTAGCCAGAAGACAACATAGCGCTCCTTCTTATCGTCTGGTTTTTACTCTCCACCTCTTCTTGTTTGATGTTTCTTGAGTCTTGGTGTGGTGGTGGCAATACAGATATACCCTGAGCACTCTACAATAACTTATTCTCCGCATTTAAACCAGTTTTGAATCTGAGTTAACCATACAAACAGAAGTTCTTTTGAACAAAACTATGCTCGGCACTAATCTGTGAGTGGAACCATTTATATGGAAGTTTGACACCATGTCAAAAACAATAGTTATAGGTTGCCAAATTTTTTATCATTATATCATGGGAAATTGAAACTGAAACTTTGGGGCTCGTGGCATAGAGTTACAATCCGTCACCGTCGTAGTTAGGGTTTCTGTTGCTATGATGAAACACTGTGACCAAAAGCAAGTTGGGCAGGAAAAAATTTATTTGGCTTCTGCTTCCGCATCCATAGGAAGTCAGGACAGGAACTCAAACAAGGTGGAAATCTGGCTGCAGGAGCTGATGCAGAGGCCATGGAAGGGGGCTCCTGATTGGCTTGTTCCTCATGGCTTGCTCACCCTGTTGTCTAATAGAATCTAAGACCACCAGCCCAGGGAGGGCCCCACTCACATTGGCCTGGGTCTTCCCACATCAATCACTACTTTAAAAAAATGCTCAGGCTGGAGAGATGGCTCAGTGGTTAAGAGCACTGACTGCTCTGCCAGAGGTCCTGAGTTCAGTTCCCAGCAACCACATGGTGGCTCACAACCATCTGTAATGGGATCCAATTCACTCTTCTGATGTGTCTGAAGACAGCTGCAGTGTACTCACAGAAATAAAAAAAATAAATAAATCTTTTTTTTTTTTTAAATGCTCTACAGGCTTGCCTAGAGCCCAATCTTATGAGGGATTTTCTCAAATAGAGTTCCCTCTTCTCGGATGACTCTAGAATGTGTCATGTTGACATATAATCATCCAGCACATTTACCATAAGATGTTTCTTGGGAGCACTTATGATAGCTAGACTTCTTTCTTTCTTTCTTTCTTTCTTTCTTTCTTTCTTTCTTTTTTTTTTTTTGTTTTTTTCGAGACAGGGTTTCTCTGTGTAGTCCTGGCTGTCCTGGAACTCACTCTGTAGACCAGGCTGGCCTCGGACTCAGAAATCCACCTACCTCTGCCTCCCAAGTGGATAGCTAAATTTCTTAGACAGTTCTTTGGGGGTAGAGAGACCCACTCTCATTCATTCACACTTTCTTGTGTCTGAGGTCTGCCAGGCAGGATGTGGTTAAACACTGTGATACAGATTAAACTTGAGTATTGCCTTCAACATTCTGTGAAAATCATTGTAGAAAAGAGGCTCCTCAACCTCCTGACCCAAATTTGCATTATTTGCTTAGCAGAACATCGCCCCCAGCTTTTACGTGTCAATGAGCCAATACGTGCATTACATGAATATGTGAGGGGCTTGTATAGAATAAATTTATAGAATGCTACATATCTTGTAAGTTGTCCGTTGAAGGACTCAACTTCATAGTTAACTGGTAGGTTTCATTCATCCATCATCACAGGGAAAACAAGACAAAGTCCACGTTTTCAATTTGAGAAGCTGCCTGCCTGCTATGCTGGTGACACGTCTCTGGTCTCACTGACATTATGCAAGCCTGCAGGGCACGCATGGCTTATCTTTCTCCTGCAATATAGGTTGTACTGAACCGATTAACCAGACCCAACCCAAGAACGAATGTGTGGTGCCGCTCCTCTTTGGACGATGAGTGATCTTTCGATTGAACAGCCTAGGCAGTTGAGGGCACAGAGAGCAGGTTGTGTGCGCGATTGCTGGCATATGCAGGAGATATTTTTAGACATACAGTGGCTAAGAACATGCTTCCATAAACATTTTCAAGAATCAGGATTGCACACAAATATTTTCAAAATATTTTGGTTGGCAACACTTGATTTTGGTTTAAGCTATTTGGATGGATAAATAGAATCCAAAGATGGTTGGTTTAAGTGTTTCATGGGGCTCAAATTCATAAGCTTTCCTCATTATCAAGAGTGGCAAAAAAAAAAAAGAGGAAATTTGAATGATAAAACCACACCCTTCTCGTTGCTCAAATACTGCAGTGCGAGAAGACTATTAGGCTTCACCTATATCGTCTCTAGGGAGTGTTTTGGTGGCTGCATGGCAAGTGTGATACTTGCTAGGAAAGATAAATCATTTGTTGGTTTGTAATAGCAACCTAGTCCCTGACAGCCAAAAACCAAATGGATTCATCATACAGCTTTAGTGTAAAGTATTGGATGGATTTAGCGTGCAAGCAGAAGCTGTGGCCTTTACTTGGGACTTTATTCCTTAAGGAATAGGATGTAGCTACTTCAAGGCTGGATTATCTTGAATCTTGACCACAGGAATAGATAGCTTCTCTCCTACAGCTGGTAGTCATACCCTTGTCCCTTTACTGTTGCTTCATGAAGAGATGTTCTTTTGGTCCCAGGAGTCTCCATCTATCTCAGATTGGAATCTTACCATTGTTCCTGATCAGCCTACTTCTCTCTCAGACTCTTCTTCAAAGCACTGGGCAGCAAGCTGGCACACAGCACTGACTTTCGAGGAGAGGATGCATCCTCGATGAGCCCTTCATTCATCCTGCTGTGTGAGCCTAAAGATGTACTAGTCACTTTCTAACTGTTGAGGGAGAATATCTGACAAAACCAATTTAAGGAAGGCCTTATTTTGGCTCACAGTTGGAAGGTCCTGTCCATCATGGGCAGGGCAGCCAGAGCTTGAAATGACTGGTCATGCTTGCATCAGCAGTTAAGAAGCAGAGAGGGATGAAGGCGTGTACTCAACTTGTTTTCTCCAGCCTGTAATAGTCTTGCCCACTGCTAGAGTAGGTCTCTAGCACTTCAGTTAACTCAATTTAGACATTCCCCTATAGACAGGTGCAGAGGTTCACCTCCTAGGTGATTCTGGATTCTGTCACATAGACAATCAAGGTGAAGTATCAATAGGTATAAGCCGAAATGTGGTTGGCAAATGGGGCTATGCAGAATAGGGGTAGTAGCAGCCTAGTGTCACAAATTGGTGCCCTATGCTCTTTGTTCTTTATAGGGAAATCCTAAAATGTATCTTTTAAAAAATTTTTTGACCAAAACACACAACCAACTCCCTAAAATGGTTACTCTATTCTTGCATGTTCTTAGTTGATTACTCTTCACTTTTGCACTAATGGTTCCTAGCTTTTCAGTGATTTTCATAGTCAGCGGAGCCATTTTTAGATATGTGAGTGTGAAAAAAATCACTCTGGGCCTAGTTGACACGATTAAATAATATAAGTCATTGGTTGAGTTTTTTAGATCCTTCAAGTTCCAGTTTCTAGGATTATGATAATCCTAAGTGCATTCATTTACAAGAGACTGAGTACTGAATCCACTATGTCAGGAATCTTGCCAACAACCTCAGCCATGGTCTTAGGTGCTCAGAGAAAGGCCAGTGTGGCTTGGTGAGACATCTGAGAGCACCAAGAAACAAAGGATAGCTTCAGAGAGTACTACAGATACTTCAGCTCTTAGTCCAGCGAGTTTCCCAAACTCCCTTTCTCTTTCTTCCCACAGCTTTGTGGTCCATCTGTGAGGCTGCTCCAGAGACAGCCCAGCTCCCAGGAACTGGGATCCCACAGACTCTAGTGTTTCTGCTGCTGTCCTCAAACTGAGGGACAGGAACAAGCAAGGTCCCTACAGCCTGCTCACAACGATGAGTCCTTTCCTGCCCAGCCTGGAACCTGGTGCTTCCTTCCTCTGTGACTCACACTCAGACACAGCCGACCTTCAAAGACCGTGATCAGCACCTGCGTCTTCCCTGAACTCTCTTGTTTCACAAGCCCTACATCTTACAGCTGGGATTCTGTCTATTGCCAACAAACAACATGGCTGGTGTCTCCATCTCTTCTCAGAACAAGAGCCTCCTTCTCTTTCTAAGTAAGACTCAGAAGCATCTCCACTGCCCATAGACCTGTGACTTGGTGCCTGGACTTTATGAGTGACAAACCTGGAATGTGTCACCCTTGTGTTTATGCTCCCACTGAGACTCCTTTCCTCAGACCTCTGCAGTCACCATTGCTGTGCACCAGGCACACACCAGAACTCACAAAACCAGAATTAACTGCAGCTGCAGCTGTTGGGTTCTTTCTCCTTCCCTCCCACTTTGCCCCTGGGGACAGAGATATTTCCAAGACTCCTTGCCTCCTCCCCTTTCTTCCATCTGCAAGTGTTGCTAGGCCTGGCTAACACAGGCAACAGTCATGCGTGAATGAAAAGTTATGGTCACGAAGAGAAGAGCCAGCATTTTAGCGAGCAGGGAAATTTCAGGGCCCCATGCAAATTCTCTCCAAGTATAACATGTCTGAAGTCAAGAAGACAAAATGCTCTCTTGTTTCCCTATTCCTTTCTTTTACATTCTGGAACATTCTTATAAAGATATCCTCAGGGCAGGGCTTGCACAGCTTTCTTGAATATTAACCTCTCTCATAGGGGATTATGTTATTTTATAAATCAGCTTGATGGGTCCTCAGAGGGTGTGCATCATAGCAGGGAATGACAGTAGAAAGGGGGTGGGGTTGTGTCCTGGTCTTGTCTCTCTGGGACACACTAGGTGTCTAAACTGTGTAAGGCACTGACCTTCAAGGCCTCGCCTTTCCCATCTGTGAAAAGGGACATTTTTCTGCCCCACCTCCCTTGCCTTGCAAAGTTGTGAGGATCAAACAAAGCCCTTTATATGGATGTCACAGATACGGCTGTGAGAACGCTGCTCCTTTGGCATCGTTACCAAGGACATGTGTCTTGGGCTCTTTGTAAACCTCTCAAAAAAAATCACCTTTTTTCTTATCTTTTATTACAAACTCCTCTGTGAAACAGGTAGAAAAGCATCATTGTTTCACTTTATGGATGAGAAAATAGAGGGTACAGAAAGATAAGCGTGGGACTTACCCAAGATATTAGTGATAAGCACGTGAGCAAGGGGAAGGGAGTGCCTGGGTACAAATCTCCTGTCCGGTTCACTTGGGCCCAGTTCTACCCCACACAGACACCCCTCTCCTCCTGTTATTTAGTCTTTGGTGAGCCAGGAAACTCTTCTTGCCAGGCATGAGGGCAGGAGCTAAACACTTAGGGCTAGGTAGAGGGGCCCGGGTCATCCGAGCAGTGAACCAAAGTTGAGTCACAGGGAGGGAGCAAAGTTCTGGATGTTTAGCCCAAGATCAATTATCAAGAAATCCGAGTGGATAAACAGGACAGCAAGAGCTGTACACACCAGCTCAAGATCACACCCCCTGTGTGGCCAGCTGTAAAAAGAGTCAGGTTTAGGGTGGTCTGGATTCCTTTCCTGGATAGGGGTCGCTTGGCATGCCTTTGAAGTCTCACACCTGACTCAGAATATATACACTTCCTCATCTCGTGCCTTCTACCCTTTTAGCCATTTTGCACGCATGAGTCAGGACAGATTTATTGAGGTGTCCCAGGGCTGCTGCAGAGTTCTTACTCTTTGGAGCTACAGGATTTAGGGTAGGGCGTCCACCAGGGCACTGATGGCATTTAACATAGAGGACTTATTGGACATTGAAGAATATTTAGGACAACTGGTATCTAGGACACCTCTAGAGACTATTGCCACCTCTCTAACTGTGACAATCCAAAATGTCCCCAGACATTGTCAAATGTTCCCTGGGGGTAGGCAGCCACAGGTGACCCAAGGCTGAGAACAGATGGTTTTAGTATAAATAAGCAACAATTACCAATCACTAAGTACCAGGCACTGCACTGAGAAAAGCAGCCAACAGAAGGAGATAACAGAAACATTGGAGCAGGCCCTCCCCTAGACAATTAATCAGATCTCCAAAGCTCCCCATGTTCTTCGAGCCCACAAGCACTGTTTCCAAGGACATGTGGATCATTTGTAGCCAAGGACTATGGTTTGCCTGTGTGTTCCTGCTCCACGGGGTGCACAGAGGCTCATATGCTTACTAAAAAAGAAAAATCATAAATAAAAGAAAATATTCTTTCCCTAGACCTCAAGTAAATGAGGCCTCATTGTATTAATTTTAATGGTACCATTTAGTCACAGAGTATAGAAGTGGAGTAGATCTGAGTGTAAAAAGATTATTCCTAAAAAAAAAAAAATACGTTAAATACCTTGGGAAAATATGATAAGCAATTATTTGATGAGTTAAATATGACAAAGAGCACCTGAAAAGAGACAGGAAAAAAAAACCCCACAGAACTTTAAGAGTGTAAATTCTTGATATACTTGAAAGGATTCCAAGCTGGAAATTGCTGCCAATGAATTATAGATCTGGATTAGACAATAGGAAGATGTGAAGCACAGCAAGCTGGTCTTTCTCACAGAAAAGACCCGTGTCCAACAGAAAGATGAGTAGAAATGTGTAATGTCTAGGTTGGGGTTAGGAGAAGATTCCTCACCTCTTATTTTTATTTAGTGAGTCTTTTTATTTACCAAGCAGCTACCTATCTCGATTGCTTCAGATAGCTGGCATCTCTCAGATTACCCCCACGTTTGCTATGAGAGGCTAAAATTGTGGGAACTTGCTGGGCTCTTCATAAAGGAAGTACAGTCCTTGTGTTGTTTGGACAAGTGAATGGAAAACACAAATATCAGGTGAAGTCATACCACTTATATAATGAATGTTTATCAGGCAACATCTCATGGTGTAGCTCAGATTGGCATTGAATTTACTAGGGAGCCCAGGCTGGCCTTGTGGCAATCCTCCTGTCTCAACCTAGGTGTTGGGATTATAGGCAGGCACTACCACATGAAATCACATGATTTATATCAACAGCATGAATGGTGAAATCAAACGGGGAGGCTTGAAGAGCTCCGTGCATGCAGTTTCCTGTTGAGCCCTGTGGCAGATGCTATGGCTTTAAGGACCACAGAGAGGAGAGGGCAAGCATTTGCGACATTTAAGGTGTTACCCATTCCCGAGTAACCAGAAATAGTCACAACAATTTCCATGTTGTAGGGAGCCAATGCAAATCCAGTGTGAAAAGACAGAGTCCAACGTAATGTCTCTTCTGACTTGGAGTGTTTACGGAATCGCCTAATTGGGAAAGAAGAGACAACAGACACACACAGAGAAAAGCTGGGATCAGATGGGTCATGAGCTAGGATGATGGAAACACAGCAACAGCAGCCTGGAGACTCAGAGAGCTGAAGACGGAGTTCTCTGAGGAGGCCTCTGTTGGGGAGCAGTCTCAGGTTATAATCATCCAGGCAGAAGCTGCAGTGAGAATTTCTGCATACACAGGTTTTAGCTAAAGGTCAATCATTACTCCAACCAAGGCAAGACTTTGGTATCCCAGTGAGCCTGACCTGGCTTTGCCATTCCTATGGGTCTGAGGCACTGGGATCCATGACATGATCGTGTACATGTCAATAGTATACATTCAACTCAGAGCTCTATCTACTCCCTACAAATATCAAAAATGTCTTACATTGGTCCAGCATGGTAGCTCATGCCTATAATTCTAGCACTTAGAAAAATGAGGCAGGATTGTAAGTATTAGCCTCTGGCCACACAGACACACATGCACAGGTACCCATTCATGTATACTCAAATGTGTGAATGAGTTTATAAACTCAAAAGCATAAGTAATATACTCAAAAGTATGTAGTAATTCAGATATTGTAAGTCTTAGATTAAAATCTGGGTAAGCCTAGCTATGGTACAAACTTTTGACCAAGACACAATGCACTAACACTGACTAGTCCTAGATTATATTAAAATTAAGAATTTTAGTTCAACTCAAGACATTACATATAAAATTACTAGATGGCAAACAGGAAAATATTTACAATGTCTAGGACCCATAAGGGTTCAACTTTTAGAATCTTCAAGGAGTTTTAAAGCATAGTTTCCTTCATAATTTAAATAGAAAAATAGAAAAAATAAGGGCCAGGTGTGGTGGTGCAGACCTTTAGTCCCAGCACTCGGGAGGCAGAGGCAGAAGGCTCTCTGTGATTTCAAGGCCAGTTTGGTCTACATTATGAACGTCAGAACAGCCAGGACTACAATGGTGAGATCCCTTCTCAATAAACAAACAAAACAAAACACTAAAAACCAACTAAACAAGAAACAACAAAAGAGAAAAAAAAGGAAAAGTGTATAACAAGAAATTGACAGGAAAAGAACAGTTACAGACAAGTATTGAAGGAAAGTTAATAATTTTAGTAATCAGAGAAAAAAAACAACTGATATCACCCTATGTCTCTTAGACATGAAATTACACCTAGTGCCCCGAGTAGCAGGGAGGCTGGGGTTCTCCCCACACACTGCTAACGAGAATATGGATGGGAACAGCTACTCCAGGGCATCTACCCCTACCTCTACCCACTCAGTCAACAAGTTCCCTTCCTACATATTCCTTCTATCTCCAAGGAATCGTTATAGAATTTTTATTATTATATATATGCTATAGCATTATAGGTGAGCATTGGTCTGAAACAAATGCCAAGGCAGTTACACCAAGTTATTATTAGATATTATCAAAGGAAACCCCTGCGAGTGAGTATAACTTGGGAGGCCTGGAGACCTCATTCCACAGTGGAAGAGAGATGGGGAAAAGATGGGTGGGTACATCCCGAGGTAGGTCCTTAGAATCTACCAGGAAGACTTCAGATAAAGCTGACTGCGAAAGGACCCACTCTCCTGAGATGAAGCCTGTCTCAGCATCCCTGATCATTCACTTCATTGTCAGCTTGACTGGGCCAAGATAAATAAGAGGGGAATGGAAATCCAATTGAGTAAAGAAGTTCTGTTTTGCCGTTTCCTTTCCACCATGAAGAAGCTCCTCTGTAGGGCTGCCTTAATGGTTAAATATATATATAGCTCTTACTGAAGACCTGAGTTCAAGTCCCAGCACTTATATGATACACCTCATCACTGCCTGTAACTCTAGATCCAGGGAGACCTACCACTGATGGCTTCCATGCATGCTTGCATTCACATGTATACACACACACACACACACACACACACACACACACACACACTTGAAAATAGGTCTTAAAAAACATGAAAAGCCCTCTGTCACACCTTTTCTGTCTCTGTGATATCCTGCCTCACAGCCAGCCCAGTGAACATCCACTACAACCTCTGAAATCCTGAACCCAGACAAATCCTTCCCCTACTTAAGCAGTTGTAATTGTGTGCATTTCAAGCACAACCCTACAACTTTTATTACACTTGCAACACTGTGAGATCATCACACTGATCAGCTTGGGAACATAACGTTGGGTTTGGTCTGGTGCTGCTCTCTGTTCAAACACTAAATTCTGTTCCTCGAGATCTGGTTGCCCCAAGAGGAGCAGATTCTCACCTACACCAGTTTTTGCTGTGCAAACCTTGCTCCCCTGCTTAACTGGTCAATAAAAGTCTACAGCCTATGATTGGACAGGAAAGACAGAAAGACAGGACTTGAGGATCAACTGAGGGGTCTCAGAAGGAAGCAGAGACGGAGAAGAGAGGAGACGAAGTGAGGAGGACGATGCCCTGAGAGGAGATGGACCTTGAGCACATGGCTAAGAGAAACAGTAAGAAACAAGGGACCTGTATGCTGGAACGTAAATTAAAACAGTTCAAAACCTGCCCAATCTAGACTTACAGCCTGTAAATAAAATACCAGGGTTGTCTTTTATACAAGCTAGCTAGCATATAAAAATAAACCATTTACAGATGGTACTTACAGTGGTTTCTTCATCCCTGAAGGAAACACTGCTCTTCCTAGCCAAGATCCATCTTGCATCTCCATCACCCTCCTCACCTAGACCCCTGGAAACCACTGATCTACTGTCTATCTTGATAGATGTCCTTCTGGATCCTTCAGACATGTTGAGTCCTGTAATCTGTGATCCTTTATGACTGGCTTCTTCCATGTAGCCTAAGGGTTGCAGAAGCCATTGATGTAGTAGCATGAATTGGCGCTTCACTCTTCCTTAACACTAAACAATCATTCTGCGGCTGTACCATTCTTTATCCCTCAGTTCAGCTGGTTGGCATGTTGTTTTCGTGTCTGATGAGGATGACTAATGCTGTATGGCATTTGTATACAAGTTCTTCTGTAGTGATAGACTTTCCTTCAGCATAACAATAAAGTGCTGGGTTGTGAGCTAACCGATGGGCTGTTTTCTAAAACAATCTACACCATTTCACACTCCCACCAGCACGTGGAAAAGCTCCAGTTTTCCCACCTCTTTGCCAACATTTGCTATTCATCATGGCTTCCTCTCTGGTTGCTCTTGGAAGAATTTCCTTATCCCAGAAGGAAACGCTGAACTTCTTATCCACTGTTCCTGGCTCTGCATCACCTACCTCACCTGGGCCTCTGGGAACCATAGCTTGCTCTTGGCTCTCAGCTGCTTCTAGGCCCACAGGCTCTGAACTAGCCTGCATTCATCTGCCATGTTTCCTTTTGATGGAGTTCTTCAGGTTTCCTGTGCAAGGCATCATGTATGATACTATCAAAGCTAGCTCTGGACTTTGTCCACTGGGAAGGCGTTGAGCTTTGGTCTACTGCTATGGACTGTAATGCTAAATTCTGTAACCAAAGGTCTAGGCCTATGAGTGACTTCTCATGTTTATAAGCTTTTATTGTACAAACCTTGTTCCTTGATTTAAAACGAATGGCTAAACAAAATTGACTACAGCCAATTACTGGAGGGAGTAGAGGTACTTGGGGTTGGAGTGATCTGATTGGAAGAGAGACCAGGGAGAAAAGGAGGAAGGAGGAGGAAGGAAGAGGAAGGAGGAAGGAAGAGGAGGAGGAAGAGGAGGAGGAAGAGGAAGAGGAGGAGGAGAAGGAGGAAGAGGAAGAAGGGGAGGAGGAAGAGGAACCATGAGCACATGGCCAGGAGAAACAGCTGGGGAAGTAGGCAGGCCCAGCTGTTAGAAGAGTAGATTAGGGGTGACCTCCCTGAAATTATCAAAGCCAAATAAAATAACCATAGTCTGAATCTTAGTTGTAAGCTAGTCGGGGTTAAGTTGTACTATGGACTGTAGATAGCAGGATGCTCAGAGTCCCATTTGCAGAGGGAAAGGGAAATGTGACTGTGTTACTTTTGACTTTGTAATAGTTAATTCCATATGATAACTTGACTGTACTAGCAGGAAGCTAGAGAACATTACTTATGATGTGTTGGAAAAGATGCTTCTGGGAGAGATCAGCATCTGAATCAGCAAACTGAGTAAAGGCAGTCACATTTACTCTACAAGAAGGCAGGGGGAGCATGAACTTGCTGTCTTCTTAAGCTGAGATGTCTAGTTCCTTCTGCCCTCAGCCTGCAGATGTGGAGCGGTTCACACTCCTAGCTCTCCTGGGACTCAACCATCATCAAAAAGGCAAATCTTAAGACATTTTAGCCTGCCCCGGAGCAGAAATCAATTTCTATAGTAAGTCTATCTACATATCTGTGATGGTTTGCATATGCTTGGCCCAGGGAATGGCACTATTAGAAGGTGTGGTCCCACTGGAGTAGGTGTGTTACTGTGGGTATGGCCTATAAGATCCTTGTTCTAGCTGCCTGGAGGTGAGTATTCTACTAGTAGCCTTCAGATGAAGATGTAGAACTCTCAGCTCCTCCTGCACCATGCCTGCCTGGATGCTGCCATGTTCCCACCCTGATGATAATGGACTAAGTCTCTGAATCTATAAGCCATCCCCTATTAAATGTTGTCCTTATAAGAGTTGCCTTGGTCATGGTGTCTGGTCACAGCAGTAAAACCATAAGACACTATCTATCTTCCATCTCTTCTATTTTTCAGGAGGATATAATCATTTTCATTTTCTTCCAACCAGTTTCTGGGAAGTCAAGCTGAGGACCTGGGGACAGAATGTCATTCTGGAATTCTAACCTAAAAGTGGCATGAATGACAGCAAGACTTGGTGATTAACCGTTTACAGGAAGATTCGAGTTTCTTTAAGTCATACGAAGTGGGAAACAGCATGGGGATCATTAATCATGGTTTTCACTGACAGCAGCCTACCTTTGATAATGTTAATTGTTTTTCTCATCAATGACTTCTCTTTTATGGATAGTTTATTTAGAAACTATTGGCCGAATGTACCATTTTGATTTGCTCCAGAATGAAAAGTGCTAGTTCAGGGTAAACCAGATCTCAAGATTAATCATGGCTAAGAAGCAGTGTTGTTAGCACACAAAGAAAAGTCAGAAAGCCTTGGATTGTGTTTCTGTTTAACCTTCTGTTCTGAGTCTGAGATCATGTGATGGAAGGTTTTGGCCTTGACTAATTGACTTGCTTTTGCGTTTCTCAAATGCATCTGAATTTTACCTCAAGAAAGCAGGCTGGACCCCAGGTCCCCATTTCCTGAGCCAGGGTTAGCAATCTCTTTCTAAAATACTCAGGGGCCAGATGTGGCACCAGATGTTTTTACTCTCATCACTTGGGAGGCAGAGACAGGCAGATCTCTGTGAACTCAAGGTCAGTTAGTCTACATAATAAATTCATTCTAGGCCCGCTGGGGCTACATAGTAAAACCTGGTGACAAGACAAACACATAAACAAATAAAATAAAACACTCTCGAGGCTCAGGAGGTGGTGGGTAAAGTGTTTTCTACACATGCGTGAGCACCAAGCACTTACATTTAAAGAAGTTGGTCATAGTAGACTACATAGTAATCCCAGGGCTGGGGAGTGAGACAGGAGGATTCTGAAGACTAGCTAACCAAACCAATCTGGCCAGTCATGGAGGCCCAGGTTTAATGAGACACTGTTTCTAAATCCAAGGTAAAGAATAATAGAGAAAGACAGCAAACTTCCACCCCGCCTCTGCATATCCATGAAGAAATAAATGTGTGCTTCAGCATACACATAAATGCACAACACTATTACAGTCATACTCAGCAATAATGTTCTACAATTATCTGGTATCCCTAAGTTAGGAAGTTGGTATCTCAAGTTTATCATCACAGATTCAAAGCACAAAGGTTGGCTTTCTTCCATAAGATAACCTCGAAAGAATGAACTTATCTAGTGAGACCAAGGATCATCTCTTCTTAGTATGGAGGCCAGTGACCCAGTTATATTCCATAGGCTTATTCTGGTTTGCTTCTCTGTTGCTGGGATTAAAACACTGACCAAAGGCTACTGGAGAGGAAAGGGTTTATTTGGCTTACACATCATGATTACAGCCAAGCATGAAGGAAATCGTGGCAGGAATTCAAGCAGGAAGAGAGGCAGCAACAATGGAAGAAAAGATATTTCTGGCTTGCTCTTCATGGGTTTCTCAGCTTGCTTGCTGTTTGTAAAATAATAACAGTTTGATTTATTCACACTTCCTCCAACAAGGCCACACCTCCTAATAGTGCCACTCCCTGGGCCAAACCATCACATTTCACTCCCTTGCCCCCACAGGCTTATTCAAACCTGAGTCTATGTGGGCCATATCTAGCCATAGCATAATGCAAAATACAAC
Source organism: Grammomys surdaster (assembly GCF_004785775.1). Taxonomy (NCBI): domain Eukaryota; kingdom Metazoa; phylum Chordata; class Mammalia; order Rodentia; family Muridae; genus Grammomys; species Grammomys surdaster. Next base: position 7,573,898 of record NW_021604578.1, on the reverse strand, counting down.
TTCAAAAAGTCCCATCATCTATAACAGTCTCAACACTGTTAAAAGTCTCTTCTGAGATTCATACAATCTATTAACTCTAGTCCCCTAAGAAAATCAAAAAGCAGATCACATACCTCCAATATCATGCAATATTGTTATACATTTGTCAGAAATGTCATAGTGAGGAAATATTGGACCAAAGCAAGACAGAAAACCAGCTGGGCAAACTCCAAACTTCATGCCTCTATGTCCAGTGTCAAAGAGTTCTTCAGATCTCCGACTTCTTTCATCTTTGTTGACTGCAATATGGGCTATTTCCACTCTCTGTTAGCAGCTTTCTTCAGCAGGTGTCCCATGGCTCCGGCATCTTGAACATCTTGGGGTCTCCAAGGCAACTTTGATGTTAGTTTCTTGTTCCAGTGTCTGGGATCCACACATGATATTGTGGGATCCTCCAAAGGGCTTGGTCACGGCTCCAGCTTTGCGTTCTGTGTCACTACGGTCTGGTTGACTCCACTGGTGCTGCTGTTCATGGTGGATATACCATGGGACTGGCATCTCTAATTGCTGGAGTCTTCCGCTGCAATTAGGCGTCACCAATAGCCTCTCATAGGCTCTCTTCATGGTGCCAAGCCTCAACTTCTTTGCATGACCCCTTCAGTCCTGGGCCATCAACTGCAGCTGAGGCTGCACCTTCACCAATGGCCTTCCATGACCTCCCACAGTGCCAAGCCTCAGCTGCTCTTCATGACCCCTTCATGCCTTCAAAACCAGTACCACCTGGGTGACTCTTACACGTTACCAAGTCCAGCTGCAGCACAAGGTACAACCTTGGCTATCTCTGGAACACAGCTTCTTTATGATCTCAGAAAACACTTCCCAGAAGATTTCACCTCAGTGATGCTGGTCTCTTCTTAATCACCACTAATCTCTAAGCTCCAGCTAACTAACCAGCATCAATTATCCCAATAGTCCCTTCAACTCTTGACTCTAAAGCTGGAACCACATGCCCAAAACTGCAGAGTTCAGCTGTTTGTTGGAGCTGGAACATGGCCCCCTTGTTCTATTACATCATCACCAGCTTTCTGTTTCTCAACTCCTTCACTGCCTAAGCTTGGCTATCCTGGAACTTGCTCTGCAGATCGATCTAGAACTCAAAGATCTGTATGGTGCCGTCTCTCCGGAATGCTGTAATTAAAGTCTTCACCCAGAACTTGCTCTGTCCCAGGCTGCCCTTGAACTCAAGATCTGCTTGCTTTTGTAAACAATAAATTTAGCAGGGTGGGATCTGCCTTAAGGTCACCACTCCCTTAATCTGTTCATCTCCTTGAATATAAGATTCAGCTCCTTTCTACGTCCTGGTACCCCTTTAACCATATATTTTGTATTTTTTTCTTTTTAAGTTTGTTGTGCCTGATCAGAGTGTTCTTCATGAGACTAAATGAGAGAACGAAGTCTCTGCTGGGCTTTTTTTGAGACTTCTTTTGTCAATGCACTTAATACAAATCTCTTTACCTTAGTCTCAGGTAGACTCTTCAGGCCAGGGCAAAAAGCAGCCATATTCTTCACTGAAATACCACAAGAGCAGTCTTTAGGTTACATAGTGAAAAATCCTTCTCCACTGAAACCTCCTGGGCCAGATTTGCACAGTTCAAATCACCCTCAGAAACAATGTCATCCACAGATGGCTAGTTGCTATTACTATTTATTAATAATAAAATTGTTAATATAATAATATTTTCTAATAGAACCAACCCATCCACTCCCTTCTCTACACAATGTCTTGTGTTTGATAGAAACTTCCAATGAGAACCAAAGCTCTTCATCCCTGGTCAGGCCCAACCTTTAAAATATATATGCACAAGACAGGAAGACTGAACATGTATTAAACATGCCTTAAAAGTTAACTATGTACTCTCTTTCCTTCCTTCCTTCCTTCCTTCCTTCCTTCCTTCCTTCCTTCCTTCC
>NW_021604578.1:7555520-7571941 GCF_004785775.1 Grammomys surdaster | reverse complement strand
TTCCTTCCTTCCTTCCTTCCTTCCTTCCTTCCTTCCTTCCTTCCTTCTTTCCTGTTTGTTTTTTCAGACAGGGTTTCTCTGTGTGGCTGTCTTGGAATTCACTCTATAGACTGGGCTGGCCTCGAACTCACAGAGATCTACCAGCCTCTGCCTGCCAAACACTAAGATGAAAGGCATTTGCCACGGCCGCCCAGCTTGTATCCTTTAATTCAATATGTGTTTTACAAGATATGATATGAAGATTTGGACTTACATCTTAATTAACCAAGTATATAAAAATATCACTTCTCTAAGCTTAACTAAAAAGGATGAAATCCCAACACAAAACACTGCAGTGCTTTTCTAGTGTTATGTTATACCGCAAGGGGGTGGGACCCAGATAGAGCTTTGAAATAAAATCTCAAGGTGCAGATTAAGAATTTTCACAAAGGAGATGACTCAGTGGATGAAGCATTGACTATGCAAGCACGAGGATTTCAGTGAGACCCCCCAGCACCCGTGTGAGACACCGCAGGGAGGGAGGCAGAGACAGGAAAACCCCTCCTGGAAGAAGCTCCTGGAGCCCATGACCAGCTAGGCTCATGCATGCTACTGGGAAATCACAATTGATTCTACATCACAACAAAATAAGAGGAAAGCAATGGCTGACTCTGGAGACTGTTCTCTGATCTTCACGATATGCTGTAAGGCATGTACATGTGCACAACACACACACACACACACACACACACACACACACACACACACACACACACACACAAACTAAAAGCCTAAAATAACAGTATAACTGTAGTGGTTTGAATATGCTTGGCATAGGGGGTGGCACTATTAGGATGTGTGGCCTTGTTAGAGGAAGTGTGTCACTGTGGGCTTTGAGACCCTTTTTCTAGCTGCCTGAGGACACTCTGCTCCTGGCTTCCTTTTGATGACGATGGATGTAGAACTCTCTGCTCCTCCAGCGCCATGCCAACGTGGATGCTGCTGTGCTTCCTGCCATGATGATAATGCACTGAAGCTGAACCTGTAAGCCAGCCCCAATTTAATGTTGTCTTTTATAAGGGTTGCCTTGGTTATGCTGTCTGTTCAAACTAAGACAGAGCTGGTACCAAGGACTGGGGTATTGCTGTGGTAGGCCTGAATGACCATGTTTTTGTTTGGAGGAATGTGGATTTTGAGACTTTGGAAAGCAGTGGAATGATTTAAATGGGGCTTAATAGACCTTTCCGTGCTATAGTCACACAGAAAAATGGGGATACTCTCTCTCTCTCTCTCTCTCTCTCTCTCTCTCTCTCTCTCTCTCTCTCGTGTGTGTGTGTGTGTGTGTGTGATTACAGTGCCAATGGAGACCCCTCCCCTCACCCCATATGCCTCCTCTCCCCTCCAAATCCACACCTTTCCTTCTCCCCTCAGAGCAGAGCAGGCCTTCCAGGGACATCAACCAAATACTGCATAACAAGCTACAATAAGACCAGGCACAAACCATCACATCAAGACTGGACAAGACAGCCCAGCAGGAGAAAAAGGACCCTATGAGTAGGCAAATAGGGACAAACAAACGAACAAACAAAAAAAGCCACTCCCACTGTTACAGTTTCCACAAGAACACCAAGCTACTCAGCCATAACATATATCTAATGCCTGTTTCTAAAACAAAAATATCATTGCAACACAAGAAGCACCGTTTTAGCTATATGTTATTATGTTATAGTATATCTTATTGTATTATATCAAACTAATGATGAACTAGTTGGTTGGCATGTTCAAGCTTTTTTAATTTTACCTTCAATTTCCTCATTTTTTTTTTCGAGACAGGGTTTCTCTGTATAGTCCGGGCTGTCCTGGAACTCACTCCATAGACCAGGCTGGCCTCGAACTCAGAAATCTGCCTGCCTCTGCCTCCCAAGTGCTGGGATTAAAGGTATGTACCACCACCGCCCGGCTCCTCATGTTTTTATAACTCATTATAAAACAAAAAATTCTATTAGATTTTGCCTCTTTTAAATCTTGAACATCCCACTTTCAGTAATCTTTTTAGTAATACATTTTATAATTTAGTTCTTGGTGACTTAAAATATGTCTCAATATCTCTCAGCCCTCATCAGAGAAGTTTCTCTTGCAGTAGATGGTAATTAACACAGAAATTCTCAACTGGTCACTGTGCAGAGACTAAGACTGGTGTGTGACGAAGCTCCCGGGGACACAAAACACACATGTCTACTCAACACAGACAAGGATCCTGCAACAGACCAAAGTCTGGACACCACCAAAGTCCAACTTGATGAACCAGTGAGCTTTATTAGGGTTACTTATGGGAATATGAGTGAAGGGTAAAAGGAGCAGAAATGACTCAAAGACAGCTGCATCACCAAAGCTCACCCCAGCATGGGTGACAGCTCACAAAGCTGGGAACCTGAAGCATAGTACACAGTCTGCGGATAGCCTAACAGGTTGGAGAGCATCTTTCCAGGTGCCTCAGTTGGTCTAAACCCCTTCCAGGCAACTCCGCTGGTCTTCAATTCTTCCTAGCACCTGGTCTGATCTCAAGAATCTTCTTTTGCCTGAGAGAGATGTCCAACTTTTTCCACTTACTCTTGCAGGGAAGGGCATAGTGAATTTGGTCAGATTCAGGGACTTCCTGGAGCTACTTACCTTCCTGTTTAAAGAGGTTGGCTATAGGACAGAATGTTTTGCTCTCAAAAGAAACTGTTGCACAACAAAGACACTGTAGAGTGTTCAGCCCTAATTGGGAGTTTCATACCACACTCCTTCCCACAAGGCTCAGGGGCTTCAAGGAAGGAAGGTGGTGGGTGACTTCAAGGAACCAATGTTTTCCAGACACAGCAGGACAGTTTCACAAATGAATTCCTGTCAATTGTGACAGCTGGCACAAGACCTACACATGCTCAAAGTTGATGAAATCTTAGCATAGGCAAGGGAAGGTAGACAGGAAATCTTGCCCTCTTAGGACTGAGGAACTGAGGATGTGATAGGTTCTGGGAGAAGGGGAACCAGTTTCCTATAATGATAAAACAAACCCTCTGTGACTGGATAGGGGAAGAGAGAGAGAGAGAGAGAGAGAGAGAGAGAGAGAGAGAGAGAGAGACAGAGAGACAGACAGAGACAGAGAGAGACAGAGACAGAGAAACAGATGAGAGATGGAGAGAGACAGAGAGGGACAGTGGGGAGGCTCAAAGTTGAGAGGGAAGGGATGGGGAGGCGGAGAGCATGTTTATGGGAGTAATTAGGAGAGGGGTTTGAATATATTTAAAACACACTGTATGAAAGTCTCAGAATTAACTAACTATTGTTTTTTTTTTTTTTTTTTTGGTTTTTCGAGACAGGGTTTCTCTGTATAGCCCTGGCTGTCCTGGAACTCACTCTGTAGACCAGGCTGGCCTCGAACTCAGAAATCCGCCCGCCTCTGCCTCCCAAGTGCTGGGATTAAAGGCATGCGCCACCACTGCCCGGCAACTATTGTTAATAAATAAAAATACACCCTAAAAGAATCAACATGCTCATTAGAATTGAGGTATGGAGTGAGACTTTTCTAAAAGAAAGCAGCTAAGGCTTGGCAGTTGGGTTTGACACAGGGTTTAGGAGTGTGAAGGGAAGAACACTCCCCACAAGCCGAAAAGGTTGACTCTGCAGCAAGGAGAACTTGATAGAAATATATCTCAAACATGTGAGGAGGGCTGGAGAGATGGCTCAGTGGTTAAGAGCACCAGTTGCTCTTCCAGAGGTCCCGAGTTCAATTCCCAGCAACCACATGGTGGCTCATAACCATCTGTAACGGGATCTGATGCCCTCTTCTGGTGTGTCTGAAGAGAGGAATAGTGAACGTAAAATAAATAAATTAAAACAAACAAACATGTGAGGAGGTAGAAGCATTTTCCTTACAAATACTGCAAGAGAGTATGAAATTCAGAACAGTTCCACTTTGTCTCTCTCTTTGGAGACTGTTGAGGTAAACAGAAAACTGGAAGGCAAAGGAAGCGATGTGGTCAATACTATGTAATCTTCGTGGTCTTTTGTGGTAATATTGACTTTGATATAATTAGAAAAGACTGAAGAGCTGAATAATGAATTTGCAAGTCAAATAGTATTTAATTCTTGATCTTCAACAAACTTCAGTTGCTAGATCATTTAAAAATACAGGGTTTTGTCAGGCTGTGGTGGCACATGCCTTTAGTCCTGGCAGGGGGAGGTAAAGGAAGGTAAATCTCTGAGTTCAAGGTCAGCCTTGCAAACCAATGGAGCAAGTTTCAGGATTACCAGAACTGCACAGAGAAACTGTCTTTTTTTTTGGGGGGGGGGGTTTCGAGACAGGTTTTCTCTGTGTAGCCCTGGCTGTCCTGGAACTCACTCTGTAGACCAGGCTAGCCTCGAACTCTCGAACTCAGAGATCCGCCTGCCTCTGCCTCCCAAGTGCTGGAATTAAAGGAGTGCGCCACCACCGCCCGGCGAGAAACTGTCTTAAACAAAGAACAAGCAAACAAACAAAAACGAGTTTTCTTTTTTAGTATTATGAGTTGCATGCACCAGGGCGTGTGGTTAAGTATGGGTGTGCAAACCAGAGGAGGTGGGTGTGCCTCCTCTATTGCTTTCCACCCTTTCCCTTAAGGCAGGGTCTCTCTCACTGCTCCAGAAGCCCAATGTTTTGGCTAGGCTGGCTGGAAGATGAGCCCCCAGGATCCACCTGTCTCTACCCTCCATCCTTGGGGATACAGGCTCCTGTAGTCAGGCTGGGCTTTTCTGAGGGTGCTGGGGATTTGAAATCAGATTCTCATCTTTGCATAAGGACTGTTAAACACCGAGCTTTCTCCCAGCCACCGAATAAGATTTGAAAGCAAATGCCCAGAAGGCAGACAGAAGGCAGATTATGAAGAATCTCAATGAATGCTAATTGAAATGATTTCAAAGAGGCTGGGCGGTGGTGGCGCACGCCTTTAATCCCAAGCACCCAGGAGGCAGAGCCAGGTGGATCTCTGAGTTTGAGCCCGGCCTGGTCTACAAACTGAGTTCTAGGATAGCCCGGGCTACACAGAGAAATCCTGTCTTGAAAAACAAAACAAAAAACAAACAAACCTAGGAAACAACAAAAGATTTCAGAGTTCAAGTGATGACTTACTGATAACGCCCTCTTCACACTCTGCATTTTATATCATTTTACAAAGGTTCTATCTCTATAAAGGTTAAGAATACATTTAACATTAAATTTTTATTCTAGAGCTGAGCATCATTCATTAGCAAGAACATGAATTCGTGTTCAAAGATGCTATTTACCCTACTGAGAGGTTGACTTCCAATGTAATTTTGTTCAATAAGCTTTAATGAAAATATAACACACATATATTGTTTTGATAAATGGCAAATTGATAATAGTTAGACTGATAACGCAATTGGAGAAAATTAATCTTGACTTTCAACTTAGAGGGATTTTTTTGTTGTTTTGCTGCAAAGAAAGTAATATATCAAAAAAAGATTTCTGCGACATAAATCATAGTGTGCTTGTTTAGAACAGAATGGGAGTGGATGTTCTAAAAGAAGAGAATTGGGTAAAGTCTCCAGTTGTTGAAAAGAAACATTGTTTTAGGTCAGCACGTAACTGTTCTGTCATGCTGTGGTTTGTAGATTTGTGCCATTACGCTGTTCTCACTCTTCCACAGTCCCACACTGTCACTCACGTCCCTATGCCCACTGGTCCCCTTCCTTCTCCAAAGCAATCCCTCCTATGCTTTTTATCACAAATACTTCCTAACCCTTTCTCTCCACTACCCAAGATGCTTTCCTTTGCAATGGCTCAGTTTCCACTTCCATGACCCCCTCCCCCCTGTAGCTGCCTGTGACCACGGATCAAGTGGGTTCACCCAAAAGGGGGACTGGGAATGAAAGGAGACAGAGGGCGAGAAGAGATGAAGCCAAGACAAAGTTCTCTGATGAAGGCTCAATGCTTTCATGTTCAGCTTTCAATTTAAAGGGAAAGGCCCCACCAAAACCCCTCATGGTTTAAACTAGAGATGGGTGGGATAATCCGTTCTCGGTCAAGGCTGGAGATACCTCAAGGCAAGCCCAGGGGCAGTTCTTCTAAGTTCCATGCAGCCAAGGTGGGTGACTCCACCGAGATGCTATCACTTGGTCTGTTGTGGTAAACAAGGTCTTTCAGGCCTGCTCAAGGCTGGGGGAAGAGCACTCCCCCCCATGCACACATGTGAGCCCACACTATGTGCTTTATTTATTTATTTTAAAGAATAATATCAACTTCCTATGGTATTTAAGAGTCCATTGAACACATTTTGAAGTTTAATATAAAGACTTTAGTTTTAGGGGTCATGATTACAATATGCTGGAAAGCACGTCGTTTGCAATTATCTAAATGAGCAACAAAAAGAAAATATCAGAGTTGGAGAGATGGCCCAGCAGTTAGAGTATTTGCTGCTCTTGCAGAGGACTTGGGTTCAGTTCTCAGGACTCACATTGGACATCTGAAAATGGACTGTGGCTCTGGTTCCTGGGGATTCAGCATCCTTTTCTGGTCTCTACAAGTACCTGCACACACATAGTGTACAGACAGACAAGCAAGGGCACACGTGTGCATGCACACACAGAGACACACGCACATATTAAAAGGGATATCAACTAGAATTTGTGTAGGAAAATACAGTTATTAGAAATATTTTGAGGGCTGGAGATGTTAGTATTCTGTCTAAACTCTACCTCCACAGTTATCTGGCAACAGCTAGGTATGCTTCTCTCCACAGTTACCTGGCAACAGCCAGGTAGGCCTGCCCACTATAAAAGGGGATGCTTGCCTCCTCCTCTCTCTCTTGTTCTCTTGCTCTCTTGCCTCCAGCTTCTCTCTGTCGCCTTCCCTCTCTCTCCACGTGGTCATGGCCGGCCTCCATTTCTCTCCTCTCTCCTCTTTCTCTGCCACCTTCTCCCGTTTCTCTCCCCACCTTTGCCCTCTGCCCTGAATAAACCCCTTCCCCCGTGGAACCATTTGGTCTGGTGTTGTCTGTTCTAAGCTGCTCGCTGAAGTCTAACATTGGTGCATGGGCCGGGAACAAGACTTCAGGAACCCTGAGACCCTTGGAGCCGCTGGCAGCCAGCTGCTGTGACAGTGCAGGACTGATGCCACATGACCTGCCACAACCCCGCCGCCGCCACTGCCACCACTGCTATACCATGTGGACTCCATCTGCTGATACCTGCCATCACTGATAGTGTGAATTTCCACCACTGCTGCAGACCAACTCCATCCGCCGCTTCAAGGCTCACGAAACTTGCACCACGTGAGCTGTACCGCTTCGGCCCCCACGTGGTGCTCTGCCACGTGGGCTGGGCAGCCAGACAGGTCTACACAGACCTCACGGCTCCACCTTTCCTGATACCAGACTGCGTAAACCCGCAAACACACACAGGCATATTAATTGGTAAGGAGCTTCCAATTGGCGAGAGGGACCCTGGACATCCAGATAGGGCCTGGCCAGCCTTCCCTGGGCTAAGGAGTTGGCTTTTCATTGCCCCAGTCCATATGACTGGCCTCTAGCTGACCTACAACTTAGGACATTGACCATTGGGTGATTTCCTCCCTTGAAAGTAGCTCCCAACCCCCCCCCCCCAGCTCTTGCAGCTGCCGGAAATCCTGGTACCAGGTGGGCTACTTTCTGATGGGCTTTGGGAGCCCCGCTGAGGACCCTAGATATTCTTGTGACAACCTGATATCTAGGCTGTTAGCCTGATTTTTCATTGCCAGCTTTTCTTTCGGGAAGCCAACTGATAGCTCGGTAACAGCCACATCATCCAGAGGGTACCACATTGTCTTTGACTGTACCCACAAACACCCCACTGGGTTGCCTACTGAAAAACCTCAAATCTCTAAAGTTTACGCCTGATTTGAGGCCTTCCAAATTGATACACGTCTGCAATAAGGTCTGGATTCGATACCCTCTAGATAATGGACTAAAGTGGCCACTTAATGGCACGCTAGACTCAATTATTATATCACTAAGGGATCTTAACACATACTGTCAACAGTCTGGTAAATGGAAACAAATCCCCTATGTTTGAGCATTTATCTACCTCCGTTATACTCCTTCCATGTGTTCTGCCTGTTCCCCACCCCAGGTTCTCTTAGCCATGAAACCTGCTCAACTCAACACCTCTTTCTAATTTTTCTTTTTTAATTAAACCAAAATGGGGGAATTGCTGAGACTCTAGCAGACGTCTGCAGGCTTACATCAGACCAGCTAGACTTGCTTCTCCACGTTAACAACCACCCGCACAAAGGGCTTCACTACCTGAGCATGCAAGGGAGCCGTTCCCTCTCCCTCACTGCCCGAGACCTGTAAAGTGAGTGCTAGTGGTGCCTTCCACTACAAAAACAACGAACATGAATGTTGCTGTGGTATGGGACACACTTGGTTTTCTTTGCCCACTGCAAACTCTAGCCACCAGAGACACTGGGCAGCGACTTCCGGCCAGTAGCAGGAAGTCCCACCCTGCTGCCGCTGCTGCCCAACCCCCCACCAGCCATATGATCTAGCTTTCTTATTCTGGTCCTAGCCAAATGTTTCTTTGCTAATACAAAAATGTGCTTTTCTCTACCTAATCAACCCACCAAAGTTACTTAAGACAGGATAGGAAAGACTCTGTCCTGATAGATTTTTACTACTGTTATTAAATTATACTCAGTTACAACCAATCCTTATGGCTCTCAATCTTGTCAGAAGTCTGCTAATAGTATATTTAAGTTTATGGCGACAGAATTCCCAAAGCCTCTAACAGTTGACCCAAGATGGTTTCAGAAGACTTGGACACTGGACACCTAGAAGGTAAACCTGGATTGTACGTGATGATATAGTCACTAACAAATGCAGTGGGCTAAACTGGATGCTCTGAGTCAAATGACTTAGCTAAGTCAAACCAAGGTAAGTCATTTTTCATGTCATGCGTATCCATTCCACAGAGAAAAAGCCCTGCGTCTTCTGCGCTTGGAAGCCAAACTGACTTCACCCGAGAGACTATGGAGACCATGGGAACTGTTGACTAGTGGACTCTGTCATTTTTTAAAAATAATATATAAATGTTAGATCATTGTTTACTCTTTCTCAGACTTCTGACTACATTGACAGCTAAGCTTTCACAGATATTATCTGTTATCTCATTACCTAAACTCAGTTGCCATCAATTAAATGCTTCATATTTCCTCTTCTTGCTATGACACTGTCCTAATATTATCTAAGTTCCGATAAAATTGCCTAACTCTAATAAAACATTCCACTATACGATCCAGGAAAGGTTCATCTTAAAGACTGCTTGTGTTGTTAACTCATGCTGTTATCTCTTTTGTAAACTTATAAGCTACAGGAAACCCACTCAGATCTACCTCTTATGGACCAAATAGATGCCATCCAGATCTTGTCAAGTCCAGGTACATCCAAAACAGCTCCAGAGAAGCAACCTCCAGATGTTCCATCTCCTGTCACACACTCAGCTGCTTCTACTGGACCTGTTCCTTCTGACCTATCCTCAGATGGCTCCATAGACCCTGGACAGCAGGAAACAGCCAAGTCTCCTAAGACCGGACAAACATCCTCCATACCCATTCTTCTAGGTTCCCCCTAAAGACATGTCACCCCTAATGCTAGCAGGAAGTAGCAGATATCATGATGACCCTATTCCTGCTTCACTGTCACCTCTTTCTACTTTTTCTCTTTTAATTAAACCAAAATGGGGGAATGTTAGTATTCTGTCGAAACTCCACCTCCACAGTTACCTGGCAACAGCCAGGTATGCTCCTCCCCACGGTTACCTGGCAACAACCAGGTAGGCGTGCCCACTATAAAAGAGGCTGCTTGCCTCCTCCTCCTCTCTCTTGTTCTCTTGCTCTCTTGCCTCTAGCTTCTCTTTGTTCCCTTGCCTCTCCCCTCTTCACTTCCCCCTCTCTCCACATGGTCATGGCCGGCCTCCCCTTCTCTCCTCTCTCTCTCCTCTTTCTCCACCATCTTCTCCCGTTTCTCTCCCCACCTTTGCCCTCTGCCCTGAATAAACCCCCTCCCCCATGGAACCATTTGGTCTGGTGTTGTCTGTTCTAAGCTGCGCACCGAAGTCTAACATTGGTGCATGGGAGAGATGTCTCAGCTGTGAGGAATAGTCGTTGTTGTTGCAGGTGACTTCATTTCAGCTCCTAGCACCCATACTGTGGCTTACAACCATCCCTAACTTTACATCCAGGGGATCTGATGTCCTCTCCTGATCTCAGCGAGCACCAGGCACAAAAGTGCTGTTCAAAATACATGCAAGTAAATCATTCATACATGTACAATCAGATAAATAAAACTAAAATTATATATGTTAAGGATGTCACTTAAATAAAGGTAAAATCATTGAGGTGGAAGATGGAATTGAGCCACTAATAAGGATGTTAGCTCAATGAATCTGTCTTGTTTTAATGGCCTTGATTCTTGAAGGAATGCTCATGTCTGTGGACCAGACTCCTTTACCATGAACCGAGCAGACTTTACGTATATGAGTTCACCATTGCTCTCTTCAGACACACCAGAAGAGGACATCAGACCCAATTGCAGATGGTTGTGAGCTACCGTGTGGTTGCTGGGAATTGAACTCAGGACCTCTAGCAGAGCAGTCAGTGCTCTTAACCACTGAGCCATCTCACCAGCATGACTTTTTTTTTTTTTTTTTTATCTGTTTGAAGTCCTCTTTTACTTACCATGTAAATTGCAATGGGTATTCCTGGATATCAACTTGACTACATCTGGAATCAACTACCATCCAGAATTGGAGGGCTCACCTGTGATCCAGATCTTGAGGCCTGGAAGACACAAGTTTCTGACCTGGATCTTGGCATGGAGATCTTGAGGCATTGTGGCCTTGAAAAACTTAGGCCTAAGCAAGATAGTGCATGCCTTTAATTCCAGGAGCCTGAGGCAAGGCGATCTCAAGGAGTTCAAGGTCAGCCTGGGACGAAGCAAGTCCCAGATCCAGGTGTGGCGATACACACCTTTAATCTCAGACTCACCTTCTGCTGGAGTCCCGAATTAGGACATTGGAAGGAGGAAGATTCAGTCTTCCTCGCCTGCTTGCACTTACTTGCCAGCCTGTCTGTTGGAACCTACAACTTCAGAATTCCAGCTCATACAGGAGACCAGCTGAAACACCGAAATGAGGCTGACCTACTATATTCCTCCCATTCCCAGCTGCCTACTGGACTGGAGTAAGTCATTCCAACAAGTTCCCTCAATATGTAGAGACATTTCATAAACTCTGTGACTTTTTTTGGTTGGTAATTCTTATTAGGCAAAGCTTTGTCGTGATCAGTTCACCTCCTCAGATGGAACCACTCTTCCCAGAAAAACTGTTCCGGCTAATTCTAGAGAGGTAGATACAGTTGGAAAACAAAGGAAGGACCTTGGCTTGGTCCCGGCCTGAATTACTATCATTACAATCTATTCAAAGCCTTACAGAGAGGTGATTTGGTGTTGGGGATTTTCCTGGGGTAGAACACAGGGTTCTGCATATGGTGTGTAAATCCTCTACCACTGAGATTAAACCCCTAGCAAGAGGCAATTTTTAGTGAATTTCCTAGGTCAGATATTAATGGGTTTGTTTATTTTTTATTTATTTTTATTTTGTGTGCATTGGTGTTTTGCCTGCATGTATGTCTGTGAGAGTGTCAGATCCTCTGGAACTGGAGTTCAGTTGTGAGCTGTCATGTGGGTGTTGGGAATTGAACCTGGGTGCTCTGGAAAAGTAGCCGGTGCTCTCCAGCTCCCAGGCCAGAATTTATATTGGAAGTTGGTGGGATGTCGTAATGTACTTACTCTTCTATTTGTTTGTTTGCTTGTTTTTTTAGTATAGAATAGAGTTTATTAAGGGCATGGTGAGGGGAGTTAAGAGGGTAGTATAGGCAGAGAAAGAGAGAGAGAGTGAAAGAGAGAAAAAGAGGCGGGGAGAGGAGAGAAGAGGAGAGTAGAGGCCGGCCATGAGCATGTAGACAGAGAGGGGGAAGGGATGAGAAGACAGAGCAAGAGAGTTTGGTTGGTTTTTTGAGGCTTAGTTTTGCCCAATTGCTTGGGCTTTGGACTCCTGGGGTCAAGTGATCTTTTTGCTGAGACAAGTAAATACCACAGCACCTAGCTTTTTTTTTTTTTTTTTTTTTTGGTTTTTCGAGACAGGGTTTCTCTGTGTAGCCCTGGCTGTCCTGGAACTCACTCTGTAGACCAGGCTGGCCTCGAACTCAGAAATCCACCTGCCTCTGCCTCCCAAGTGCTGGGATTAAAGGCGTGTGCCATCAAAGCCCGGCCCCTGATAGGCATTTTAAATGGAGACATAAAAAGTTTGGACGACAGCTCATGATTTCCCCTTAGGTCAGAGGGTGTCTATAGACAGCTAAATTTGATATTGCATTATTGTAATGCCATCACAAACCATTTTCAGAGCAGTTTCTTTTCTTTCTTTCCCTTTCTTTCTTTCTTTCTTTCTTTCTTTTTTTTTAAAGATTTATTTATTTTATGTGTGTGAGAAGAGGGCATCGGATCCCATTATGGTTGTGAGCCACCATGTGGTTGCTGGGAATTGAACTCAGGACCTCTGGAAGAGCCATCAGTGCTCTTCACCACTGAGCCATCTCTCTAGCCCTCAGAGTAGTTTCATGAGGAAAACTCCACTAAGCAGGTCATGCAACCAGCCGGTGCTTTTGAAGCCCTGACAAAGGAAGAGGATATTTTCCTAAATTACTAGTAATGTACAGTCCAGGCAAGACATTTAAAGCATACTCGTTATCTTTGTTCTATTGAAGAATTTCCATGTATCTTCTCAAAGATGACAAGGCTCAAATAAGCAGTTTTATTTATTGCTGTTGGTGCTGTCGAGCTGCCACTCTTCGGGTATCCCTGTTCTATGCTGTCCTTCAGGATCTGTGTTGTCCACCTTCTCTGTGGTATCAGCCTCCTGGTCAACCAATTTCACTGGTTCTATATTTTTTTACAGTCATGATTTTCTTACTTTCCCTTTCTTTCTTTCTTTCTTTCTTTCTTTCTTTCTTTCTTTCTTTCTTGGTTTTTCGAGACAGGGTTTCTCTGTGTAGTCCTGGCTGTCCAGGAACTCACTTGGTAGACCAGGCTGGCCTCAAACTCAGAAATCCACCTGCCTCTGCCTCCCAAGTGCTGGGATTAAAGGCTTGCGCCACCACCGCCCGGCCATTTATGATTTTCTAAAGACTGCTAGAAGACTTAGTACATTGTGATTCTACTTACAGGGTTATTGTTATTTTAGTTTTAAGTTCTCGCCCCATCTGTCACCTATACGAATTACTTTGATCATAGTCTTTGGGAGAACATGGATGGTAGTCCTATGGTGCCTGACATACAGGCACTTCTATGTGATAGTCACTTACACAGGACCTTTTATATAATGGCACCTGTTGTGCAATGATAGAGTACAGAAGAACAGCAATTACAAAAAACACTTACTCCAAGTCAGGGGAAGGAAAGGACATTTTATCCCAACCAACTCTTGGAAGTCTTATTAAAAAGAATGAGAGGTCCATCTTCGTAGTAGACTTTATGTGCTTTATTTAATAGGGATGTACTATGCAAACTTTTTCTCTAGTGATCACAGTGGGAAAGTTATGTTTCTTTTAACTCCTAATTTGCGCTGTCATCTTGCATCCCAGTATGTCTGAGCTTTATCTCACCTAGTGTGCCTGAGGCCCCCCTTGAGCAGGAATCCTAGACCCCAGTGTGACTCCATTTCCACTTCAACAAGATGAAAGGAATGATCATGAACCAGGGAAAACTCTCCAAACTGCAGGCCCAAGTGCACATTGGTGGGAAAGGAGCCACTGACTGTTGATTTAAAAAAACAAACAAACAAACAAACAAAAAACCTGCCGTTCTCCTTAAAGAAGTTAGAGGTGGGTAGTATCTCTGGTACTGAAGAGGTGAACATGTTTACAAACCAAGGAGCAGTGATCCATTTTAACAACCCTAAAGTTCAGGCGTCTCTGGCAGAAAAAACCTTCACCAGTACAGGCCATGTTGAGATAAAGCAGCTGACAGAAATCCTTCCCAGCATCCTTCACCAGCTCGGTGCAGACAGTCTGACTAGCTTAAGGAGACTGGCCGAAGCTCTGCCCAAACTGTGGAGGGAAAAGCACCACGTGCTCCTGGAGAGGATGATGATGGTGGTGGAGTTCCAGATCTGGTGCAGAATTTTGTTGAGGAACCAGGCAAACCGAACCGGGATGTCATCTGAAGAAGTTGACACTTGCAGAAGTTACAGGACATGCTATTTTATATCACGGCTGCTTTCTAAAATGCTTTTGTGTATGAATTTGATAAAAATCAAGTGCTCTTAATATTTAAACCCAAGCTCCCTGGACACTCATTTTTGGCCGTTTTCAGTTGTTGCTTATATGCAATTCATTCTTGGGAAAGGTTAACTTTTTTTTTTTTTTGCCTAGAAAAGAAAGATAAGCTGATAATTTATCATTTTATGAACTATGGACAAAGCCTTCCCTGTGATGCAGAATGTGGATAAGCTGTCAAAATGACAGGAGAACCTGAAGAAACCCTATTCCATTCATGGAGAGCTGCAAGGCCATATATTTCTCAGAATTGGCTAGTAGAATCTAATGCCACATTTACTGTGAGGATTTATCAATATTGGTAGGATGAAACTTTTTTTTTTTAATGGCGTAAAGAAGGGGCAGGCTGTTGGCTACCTGGCTGAGGCAGAGCTTCTGAGCAGGGTTGAGTTGCTCTGTCTAGAGGGCATGCGTACTCACTGCCCCCCTGTAACCCTGGTCACTTACACTCCATTTCACGCCTCTTTTTTTTTTTTTAAATTTTACAACTGTCAACGCTTCATTGAAGACGGTAGGGACAACAACTTGTGCCAGGCCTGTTTTTGAGTTATTTGGGCAAAAGATTGTGATATCATTCACAGTAGGGAAAGTGTAATTTTCCATGTCTTTTGGATGTTTTGAAGTTGAGTGGTTTTTCTTCTGTAAAATTTCCACGAATAAATAACTTTGTACTGGTGTTTTTAGGTTGGTTTTAAATGCCTTGGTAATCATCTTTAACCCTTGCTTCTTCTCATAACCCATCTCCAGCCTCATCCTCATTCAGAAAAGAAACTGGAGACCCTAGGCTAAATAAAACCTGAACATTGTAAGTTTGACTTAAAAGTATGAAAAGTTTTAGCATCTTCAAAGTGCTAAAATTTATGAAGATACAATGCAAACCTATTATTTTGCCATTAATATTACAAGTTCCTGGCAGGTATGTGGGCGGAGAGCTCTGGTGTTCGTTTCCAAGCCCCTGTAAGGCCCTAGCACACTTGCTTGTTTGTAAATTCTCTCTCATAGATGTGTTTTCATACACAGAATTATTTCTTGAAGCCTACGTAGGAGCAGATACATCTGCTAAATTTCCTTCTCTTCCACATATCTACTTACTCATGAGACTACATTTATTGTACATATAATCTCAAACAATTTTTTTTTTTTTTTTTTTACCCCGGGAGTAGGTGTGGGAGGCAGTTTTTGAAATTTGATTCAGGGTCTTTTTGGTACACTCTGCTTTTTATTTAACAGGTTTATCAAGTGTATATCTTTGGGTCATCTTCTAGACTATCTGTGATTAATAACTCCTAGAACTGGTCTTTTAAGAAAAAATTAAGCGTACAGGTTATGAAAGTCCTTTGGGTCGTGCAAGCATGCTCATCATGTCTGCCCCGCCTGTCAGTCTTCTGCCTTTTCTTCTGAATTGTCATTATCTTCCAGAGCCTGTCTGGCAAATGTCTACTTCCACAGTTCACTCCACGCTAGTGAACGCCGATGCGCATTCCATTCCTGCAGGTGCCTAGCCGTCCTGCTTCCTGTCGGGGTCTCCCTTTTTGCCCATCAGCCGCTCGCTCACTTCCCATCACGTCCTCCTTCTCACTTCGGGAAGTCTGTCGAGCTCTCCTCCAAGTCTCCCGCCACCCCCTCCCCCGCCCCGGGCCCCCCCACCGCACCGGCCGGTCCCCGCGCTCGCCCGCAGTTCAGCTGGAACTTTACTCCAGCTGGGGCAGAGCGCCGTGGGCGCGCGGGGCCGGCGCGTGCAGGAGCGGCGGCCGCGGG
Source organism: Grammomys surdaster (assembly GCF_004785775.1). Lineage (NCBI taxonomy): Eukaryota > Metazoa > Chordata > Mammalia > Rodentia > Muridae > Grammomys > Grammomys surdaster. Next base: position 7,555,797 of record NW_021604578.1, on the reverse strand, counting down.
AGCGCCGGACGGCGTGGGTGTGCGAGCAGGCCGGGGGCGTCGCGGGCCGGCCTGCCCTATAAGGGGCCGAGCCGCCTCTGCCTCCGGGCGGGTGCCTGGCGGGCCGCGGCGGCGGCAGCGGCGGCGGCGGCTGCGATTGGCTCAGGCGCCCCATCCGGGGACTGGGCTCGGCGCTGCTCGTTCGCCCTAAAGGTACCAATATGGCGGAGGTGAGCGGAGAAACCGGGCAGCGGCGGCCGTGCCGGAGCGGGAGCCGGGCGGCCCCCCGAAGCCCCGC
>NW_021604578.1:7526934-7555120 GCF_004785775.1 Grammomys surdaster | reverse complement strand
GCCGGGCCGGGCGGCGGGGCCGGGCGGTGGCGGGCGGCGGCGGCGAGCTTCGGGCCGGGGTAGGCTCCGGGCCGTGGCCGGGGCGGCTGACGCGGGCCGCCGTTCGCTGGGCGCCTCCTCCCGGGGTCGGGGTGGGTGGAGAGCGGCCGATCCTCGGTCGGCGGCTGGATTGCAGCGGGGAGAGCGGGCTGCGCCACTGCCCCGCCGGAGTGAGCCGGCCCGGCCCTCGGCTCTCCGGTCGCCCGCCGCCCCTCTTGGCCGTGGGCTCGGAGGCCAGCGGGAGCAGAGCGGGACTCTGCCCCGAAGCCTGTGAGGTGCGGCGTTCCCGGGCGCAGAGACCGACCCACACCTCGACGCCCTCGCTGGCCGAGCGGCCCGAGAGTCGCTTTACCTCGGGCCGGACTTGGGGGGGGGGACGCCGGGCGACCCGGGCTTCGGGGCTATCTCCCCTGGGATGGGGAAGCTGGGGGAGGGGGCGGCGTGATGGGAGCACCGGGGCTGGGCAGGAGCGAGCTGTACTAGGGTCGAACTGGCGGCCCGGGGACCGACCACTCTCCGGGAAGGAACCGGCTCGTCCCAGACTCAGTGGCCGCGGCCCCGACCTCCGTAGCCGGAGGGGGGGGGGGGGGGGGGGGGGGGGCGCCCCCGCTTTGGGTTGGGGACCAGTGTCAGGATCGAGCTAGCCTACGCTTGGGGCAGTAGCCAAACCCTGGAGTTGGGGGTGCCCGCGCCCCCAAAGGGCAGGCTGTGTGTCTGAGAGAGTGAGACCCTCCTAGGGGACGGGGTTGCATTCGGTGGAGTTGCTGTGGAGCCAGCGGAGAGGGGGTTGAGCTACCGTAGGGGGTAACTCCCGAGATGCTCGGGATGAAGGACTGATGCTGAGAACCGACTAGCTCTGGCTTCGGCTTTCCGGCTTTGTAACTTGCCAAGCTCCAAACGGTGGCTTGGAGTTGCCCGTTTCAACTCCAGCCTTCGTCCCGAGTCTGAGAGTTTGTACACTGGGGACTTGGGGAGGAAGGCGAGGCAGCCAAGAGGGGGCCCGAAAGGGGCCGGGAGCGATTGGAGCGAAGCTACGTCTTGCACTTTTTGGCAGCTGCCTGGGAGCGCTCGGCTCCGCCCCCTCTGCGCCCTGTTGCCTGCGCTGCCTGCCTCCTTTGCTTGCTACAGAATTCAACCTCACAGTTTTCTTTTTCTCTCTCTCTCCCAGGCTTCCTTTGGAAGTTCGAGCCCAGGTTTGTTTATTTCTCTTACCTCTTCCGGGGGGGCTCCTAGAGGGATATGGGCTCAAAGATGTGCTGCTAAAAGGATTCGGTACACCCACAGAAATGTGTCCTATTTTTTCTATCATTTGGATCTTCATCAGAATTCCAGTGTAATTACATTGTTAGAGGAAGGAGTAGTTTACTGTTATTCTCTGTGCATGCTGAAAAAGTACCCCAGAAACCGTATTACAAAGTCTTTTATTCTCATATAACTTTTTTTTTTTGTTTACCGCTAAGCTGGAAATAATGAATCCCAAATCAATTTTCTACAAATTATCAGTTTTGTTTTATTTTTACTTATTTAAAAGAAATTGTCCTTTTAACTTGTCAGAACTTGGGGCAACTTGAATTGTTAGCTTTTAACTCTCCATTTTTCTTTACTATGACACTCAAGAAATGTCTTATATTTAAACTAAAAGTTGAGTTAGGTAAAGCTACCTTAATAATAAAGGAAAAGCAATCTGTGTCTTCCCGGTTTTGCACAGAGAAGTATTAATATAGTTATTTTTGAGCCAAGACCATCTTACCTAGGACAGACATCAGAAAACACTTTGAGGGTCCACAGAATCTGCACAGGTGTACTCACGTGGGAGGGGAGGTTGTCTGTCTCTTTCTTCATCTGCTAAACTGTTTTAGGTTCTCAAACCTTTTCCAGCTGCTTGTCTCACGGGTTCCAGAAAAAGTGCCTCTGGAATGATCTACCCCCTATAGTGTACAAGGAGGCAATTGGCATTGTTTTGCAGAGTCACCCAGTATAACAGAGTATATGCTTTTTTTCCATTTCTGTATAGAGACTTCCAAGTGCTAAGCAAGCTGTCTGCCATCGAGGCAGCCCCAAGTCCCCCCAGACTTTCTTCACATGCTGCTTAGGAGGGATCGAGCCACTTGCCTTGCTGGCCTAGTTTTTGTACTTAGGTAACTTTCAAGAATGTATTTAGGTATCTTTTAAGGTGGTAAAATAGATCAACACAGAGTGAACAGAATGAGTGATTATTTTTTAAATGATTGTCTATATCTGTACAAGTGTGTTTAAAATTTTTCCTAACTTTGAGACAAGCAGCTCTTTGTTATGACATAAAAGTTCAGGGAAGAAATATATACCTGATTTGAAGCATCAGGTTGATAATGTAATTTTTCCACTTTGCATCTTTTTCTGTAGAAGTTGCAATTTAAATAAAAATCCAAAAGGCAGTGTAGCTTCAGTATCTAAGCACTTAGTTTTTAATGAATTAGTCAATATTTAGAGAGAATTTTAGATCTGGAAAGGACTCAGATCAGTGCCTTTAGCTCTGTGTATTTTACAAATGAAAAACTCAAGCTAGACCTAGAAAAAATTTTAATGGCCTGCCTCAAGCTTCAAGTCAGGGACGAAGCCAGGAGTAGATCTTCAGGGCCTTCTGTTTCAGCCTCGACACTGGCATACCTCAGATGTTTCTCAGGAAAGAAAATTTATAAAGGTGGTGCTCTGATTTTGAGCTAGTTAGTAAATGTGTGTCTTTCTCTCTAAAAGTAAGTGAAGCCATATCTATTGCAACAAAAATGAGCATATGATGTTTTTTCAGCTTGTTACAAAGAAATAACAAGACCTCTTTGCAAATAAAGTCTTATGGAAGTGGAAATTTGTGTTTGTGTGAATGGGAGTGGTCTAATGCTTGTAGTTCTCTGAACTCAGAAACCTGGAGTCGTAGTTGGAGCCTCTCCATCATGAGAACATTTTGGCCTAGTTCACTGTTTTGGTAATGACCTCATATGATGCTTAAATCTTTGAATTTTAAAATAGTAATAGATTTCTTAAAAATAGAGGAAACTGTTGGATATTCTTCCATATACCTGGCCACACCCCCAGATGTAGACTTACTCCTTCTAAACTTCCGCTGGTCTAATTGCAGTCAATACTGAAACAAAACAAATGGAGAGAAGCCAGCTTCTCATACAATTGTCTCATTCTCTTGGAACAGAAGATTTTATTTATTTACTTACTCATTTTTGTAACTTGTTGATTGCATATAAACAAGTTTGTGTTGACAATAGCAACTTGCAGTGGGATGGATATCTTCCAAAACCTACAGATAGGATTTTTGTGTCACCTTCATGTAATCCTAAGACTTTTTTTTTTTTTTTAGCAATCTAGAACATGGACTTTCACTTTAATGTCTATTTGATTAACTCTAGGGAATTTGAAGTACTGTTAAGATCTGAATAAAATGATTCTGTGCTTTTAAGAAACTAAATTGGTATATGTAGCTGCTTCATAGAAAGATGTATTTGTCTTAAAAGCCAATTTTCTATTGAATTTTGTCTTTGTTTAGGGTTAGAGTTAATGTAAAATATATAATCTCTTCTGAAATGTTATGTTAGTTTGTTGGCTCATTTTCTGGAATCCTCCCATTCTTGGAACTTCTTGTCTTTGGCCATTTGGCTTGTGTTTTGGCTGTACTAGGAATTGAACCTGAGAACCCGTGTATTCCATTATGCCACATTGCTGTGTGCCCAGCTCTTGCTATTTTAAGGAAATGATACCTAGTAAGATTTTTCTCCTCAGAATATACTATTGAAATTATTTTGTTACTATTGAGCATGATTTCTTTTCCATGGTCTGGATGCCTGTCAAAGTTTGTGAATACTCTTCCTTGTTCTTTTGCTGGCTTAGATATCTTTTCAAGACCATATGGGTTTACTTTATAGCCTATAAAGTGTATAGTAAATTCATTTCATAAAGTTCACATATAAATATCAAAAGCAACTGGAAGACCAGAACACATTTTTATTTCTTTTGTAAATGGCCTTGCGGGTGTGGTGTGACTCCGTGTGTTTTGTTCCAGTTGGGTCTCTGTCTTCTGAGGATCATGATTTTGACCCCACTGCTGAGATGCTGGTCCATGACTATGATGACGAAAGAACTCTAGAGGAAGAGGAATTAATGGATGACGGGAAAAACTTCAGTTCTGAGATTGAAGACTTAGAAAAGGTAAGGGTTTACTATAGTACTTTAGAACACACAAACTTTTGTAAGTTCTTCTGGAACCTTTCTGAACTATTTTATGTATCTTTTTTTACTTTTTTAAACCTAACCTAACATTACAGATTTCCTCACTTTGAGAGTAGTCTAGTCAGAACATTTTCATTACTTATCTGTTAGCCTTATTTTACAGCTTATCCCAGAACAGTGAGGGTCAGACTTGAGCTTAACTTAGTCTTGTAGTAGAGTAGGGAAAAAAAGAATCCTTCCTTCTGAAACTTATGTTGGTAAGATACTGTTAGAGACTGAACACATTTTGCTGTACTTTCAAATGTAAATTGGTAATACTCTGTCTTCACCCTCCAGTCATCTTTTCAAAACTTGGCTGGATTGAGTTCACAACTTCTTAAGTCCAAAGTCAATATAAATTCAAATGAACTGCATTTTAAGCCTTTACTTGCACTAGGGCTATAGCAGAAGTCTTGCACAGGGTCACCTTGGAAAGCTGTAGGATTACACTGTCTATAAATTAACCTCATTTGAAAATTTCTGATCAGCTCATAGGAACAAAAGCCTTCAGGAATAATAGCAAATAATATCAACTGTTGGAGTTTCCACCACTCTTGTGCTTCTGGGCGGTTTTTTTTATTTTTTAGAGTGCAAACATGAAGCCTTTGTGAAGCAGGGCTGTGTACCACAGTCATTTCTTCCTGTTAGCCTACAGGGAAACTCTCTTCAGGGCCTAGACTCTCAGAGGCTGCTCCAGTACACCTGAAGCTACTGATCGAAGCACCTTCATTCCCATGATTCATTAATCCATGGTGATTATAATTCGGTTTATCCATTTTAAATGGATAGACAAATGGTGGTTCATGCCTATCTGTGTTCCTAGCAATTATGAAGTAGACTCAGGAAGATCATGAGTTCAAGGCCAGCCTGAGCTACATAAGGAGCTCTAATCCAACCTAAAAGTATGTAGTCCTCTCTTTCTACGCATCTGCTGATAACTGCACCCATCTCTCTGAATTTGTACATTTAGAAAATTTATGCTTTTCTCGTCTTTTTAACATGTATCAGTGTCTCTAGATGGTTCTGCTTCTTGGCAGAATACAATGATCTTTAAATTTTTCTGAAGACATGAGCTGTTTCTCCATTCAGAAGACTAGTTTTCTTTTTCAGTGTGCAGTAGACTGAAGACTTTCAGAGTTCCTGCTACATCCTCAGTGGTGGTTCCTTCTTCAATAAAATGTAGCTGTCTCTATTTATTGCTTTTTAATGAAGTACACAAGAATAAAAAAAATAAAAAGGGTAAAACTTGAAGAAATTTTATATTTAGACTTTTTTATGCAATTTGAGATAATATATTGATCTTTATTAAACTAGGCACTGGTATATTTCAACTTTTTTATACTAATCAAGAGCGTTGACTATGAATGTATTTTAGTGCCTACAAATGTTTGTCCATTACATTTATCATGTGTGTGGAGAATAAGAATAGAGATGTCAAATTAGCTTTTTTCCTGTGGCTCTTCATAAGTATAGATTGTGTGGCTAGAATTTTAGTTATTATTTTAGTTATAGCAAAGTAAGGCTTTGTCATAAACTTCATAAATTTTGTTTTTTTTTTAATATAACTGCTTCCCGAGATTTTAATTTAGTAGTTTTAGATTTAGATCTAGTTCTTTAAACGGTTGTTATTAAATTTTCCAAAAACTCAGAAGTTTAAATAAATAAGAAAAACTTTAAATCATCCTTTCCACCAGATTAAAGATTCTGTATGCATGATTCGTTTTGCAGTCTCAGGAATGCTGCATCTCAGTCTTTTAGTTCACCTACCTGGCAGTGCACCATGCATGCCAGAATAGTGCTAGCCTACTTCCCTGTTACTGACTGTAAATGTCTCATCGGTTAAGAAGTGACACAGATGAACATGTGGTTGGTAGTGTATCCTAATTTCTAACATGACCATCAGATTAAGATAATGATACTTTGCTTTTTTACAGAGAAAGTGAGGTGTAAGGGGCTAGGTGGTTTACCCAAGGTGATGATCAGCAGCCAGCTTGCCCTGTGACTCTACTCATGCCCTGCTCTGCTTTCCTCATACTCTTCCCATTGTAGAGCAGTTCATTCATAAATATGGCTGCACATACCTGTGTCCTTAAAATGAAATAAATTCAACAAAAGGCCCAATAAGAGAGGAGAAAAACCTGTCCCTAGCCTGATTGGATGGCGTTTATCAGCTGAGCTAGCCACTGCAGATGGCCTCGAGGCTTGGTGACTCAGTTTTGAGGGGAAAAGTATGAGAACGCTGTATTACTAGGTTCCAGTGGGAAGTACGTTAGTGAAATGCTCCAGAAACTGGATTCTCTTTAACCAGGATCACATCCAGTGCTTTCCCAGCAGTAATCTTTTCACATGGAACTCACTAGGAAGACTGTCTGCCGTCTCTGGAACTAAGGGCTCTGTGATCACCATCAAATACCATTAGCATCTTTGTTTAGCAGTGGTGTTTTTATGAAGAACCCAGAACCTCTTGCCTCCTCCCCACCTCTGATTTTTTATTCTTTCCAGCCTGTCCTGTCCCGGAAGTATGTTCCTCATCACACACTAATCCATATAGCCTTCCCTTTGCCCTCAGTTTATTCTACTTACAGACTGTTTGAGATAGAATCTTACTATAGAGCCCAGGCCTGTCTGGGATCAGTCTCCTAAGTGCTTTTAAAAACAAGTTGTTGTCTTCTTTTTTTCCCCCCCCTTTTTTTGGGTTTTTTGAGACAGGGTTTCTCTGTGTAGCCTTGGCTGTCCTGGAACTCACTCTGTAGACCAGGTTGTCATCTTACAACTCTTCTAACGTATGTCTCCCATTTGTCTCCCAGTATTGCTCTTGGTCACTCTCCTTCTCGGCATCCTGGGTCCACCCTGCTCACCTGCCTCCATCTCTCTTAGCTGTAGGCTCTTTGTTGTCTCTCGGATGCTGCCCTGGTCTTCCCCTCATTTTACCTATCTATAGACTCTCACTCAGGCACCTCCGCCTGTCCTCATGTCCTCAGCCCTTGCCTAGGTTTTCTGGCTCTTCCTTGTCGTGGTGCTGGGCTTAGCTGGCTACTCAGGCTGGAAGTCCTCCACTATTTAGACTCAGATCTCTTTCATTCCTGATATCAAATAACTTAAACTATATTTTCCTCTCTTACATGTCACATACATAATTCTCTTCCTTCGTGTTCTTACTCTCCTTGGTCTAGAATAAAGATTCCATTTTAAGATTTGTACTCTACCCTGTTTCCAATAAGCTCCTGTATCTGAAGTTCTTGGAATAAAGCACAGACCCTTTTCTCTCTGCCCTTTTTGTAGGTGAGCTCATCAGCTCCCATGGCTTTAAATACCATGTAGATGCTAATGAATGCCAGATTTATATCTTTAGCCCAGCCTGATTCTCTGAGCTCCAGGCTCCTGGCCAACTTGACTTTTCTTCTTGGATGCTTTATAGTTCTCAAACTTGTGTCCTCTGTAAGAATCTTGAAGATAATTCCTTTAAAAAAAAAATCCTCTTTTCCCCTTTGTCTTTGGTCTTTCTGTCACTCTAAAGTACCTACCCTTTCGCTAAAGGAGAGATCTTTATCACTATTCGTGTCTCTCCATAATCCCACAACTTTCTGCATGCAGCTTTCCAGTATTTCAGGAAGAAATAAGTTCCATCTTTTGAAAATCCTGGCTTTTATGTTTCTGTGTGTTTGTACTCACGCTCATGCCCGTGGACAAGTGGCCAGAAGACAGTGTGCAGGAGTCTGTCCTTCCATCCTGTGGGCCTCAGGCTGCAGCACCTTTGCGTGGTAGCCCTCCTGTTTCTATTCTTCAGTGGCTTCCTGGTTCTTTGGGATACAGTCCAGGTCCCTTTCCTTGTCCTGAATGAAGCCCTTTTGATCTGTCCTTGCTACTCTGGCCGTTCTCTGCCTGAGTCACTTCTCATTCATCCCACTGAGCCATGGCCACCAGCTTCTTAAACCGCCACCAGCTTTCAAGTACATCTTTTCCTTTGACTGGAGTGCTAGCCATGCTTTGAGACTCAGCCACATGTTTTGGTGTCTTCCTGCTAGCCAATGAAAATGGACCCCAGCCTCACTCTTGATCTTAGAGCCCTTTGTGCTTTATTTGTATTACAGAGCTTGCAGCTCTATATTTGGATGTCGTTGGGTCCCCTAATCTAAGGCTAAGCCGTAGAAAGGCAAAAAAAAAAAAGCCTATGTTTCATACCAGCAGCTAGTGCAGTGTCACTGTTCCTGATGGTGGAACTCCTCCTGAGCCACAGCGCTATCTGTGCATTCCTCCTCGGTACTGTGTTTGTGGGTCGGCCCCTTCTCTGGGTACACAGCTTTAGGGCATCACAACATTGTTGTATGGCAGTTAACATGTCTGATTTAGTAGCACTGAATTTCTTCAGAGAAAAGATTTTCTGTAATTTCCTATATCCCTGTCCAATAATTCTCAACAGAATATCAGTGAATAATAGGGTAGACCATCAGGACGTGAGGAACAACAGCGGTCTTCACACTATGGAGGAGAGTCAGTGTCACAGAGAAATGATGCTACAGATGGGTGGTTGGCAAGGTTGCAACCTGGTCCCCTACTACATTGTAGCAGGATAAGAGCCAAAGGGAATGCTGCTGGAGGGAGACTGAGCTGGTGCTCATTGCCTCCCGGGTAATAGGTAGTCCATGGTGGTTCCTCCTTGGCACGGGTAATGTTCTGTCTATGAATCTCAGTTTGGGCTCACTTTACATTTGTAATTTAGCATTGTGTCATATGGTTTAGTGTAACTAAGCTCTTGTCTGTGGTCAGGCCTAGTACCTATGTTCTGTGTCTATAGAACAAAAGCCAAAGGTCAGGGACCTTCAGCCTAAGTTCCTTGTGGGTGCTGATGGATACCCATAGGGACTGTCAGTGCTTGGTGGTCACTCATGGACACTATGTACATTCTCATGGCTAGTATCTCCATACAGTGTACTGTATTGACAGATGTTTGTCTTGAAGGGAACTAAACCAAGCTTTAGAAAGAAATCTCTTAATTGATGACATAGGTAAACATCTTAAAATGTGGGAGTTATCAAGTTTGTTTTGCAGCTATTTGTGAGTGATGGGTTGTAAGTGGTTCTATGAACTGTAGTAGTTAAAGCAAATCTGCATTAGAAGTCCATGTTTCCCAAGTCAGCTTGGGAAAGTTTGGGAGTCACTGAAGCATGGCATAGGTACCCAGGATATAGGGCTGAGGACAAAGCATGCAGGTTAGCAGTGTTGTCAGGAGGACTTGAGGCTGGTGTTCAAACTCGGAACTAAGAACTAAGAATGTATAACAACAGTTGGAGTTTGAACATTATTACATACAAATATAAAATAAATATATCAATATTTATACAGGAACTCCAAGGTTATTTAACTGAGCAAACAATCTAAAAATGATGTGAAGTTGTCTGTTGATTGGTTTATTGAAACTATTTGCTTTTGTTAATACACCAACAGTACTATTTTCCAACAGCAATACACAAAGAAGCCATAAAGTTTGGCTATGGTTGAATCTGCCCTGTCGATAAATACTATGCTATAGAAACTTGAGCATTGCAGTTAACCCACAGTTCAGATTATGGCATTACTGAGTCTGTGTCTACCCTGGTCACATAGGAAGGCAATATGCCTCTAGAAGACCTATTGGCATTCTACGGCTATGAATCTACAATTCCAACGGTTGCAAATTCCAGTGCAAACAGCTCCCCAAGTGAACTTGCAGACGAACTACCAGATATGACTCTAGACAAAGTAAGTACAGGCTTTTATAAGAAAGTTTCACGGTCACTGTCATTGCCTGATTTCTAAGTTTCTTCTGCATAAAGCATTTTCTAATTCTTAAATATACACTTCCTGTTATTTTGATGACTGCTTTAAACTTCATTTGGCTTTGATCCTGTTGCTTTTAGAGTAGTAGTAGCTGCTCCACTCTTGCTCAGTATTTTTCTGTTTAGACATTGTATCTAGGGGATTTTTAACTGCGGTTGATCTGTAGACACATGAAGACATCTATTAACAAATCTCCCAGAGCCTGCAAAGCAGGCTCTTTTTCTGGCTCAGGCAGAGTTCTTTTTCTGGGTCCTGAGAGTGACAATGGTCACAGCAGCTAAGGTCTCACAGGTGGCCTGTAGGGAGGCCTACTCCTCACTGAGGAGGGTCACGCAGCTGTGCCTCTAGGTGGGGCTCTGAGGTTTTCTTTGCTTGTTGGGCTTTAGGCAGGAAGAAAAATCTACATCTTGGAACCTGTTCCTGTGAGTTATCTTCAGCAATCCTTCAACGTTGAATGCCTACAGTGTAGCAGTACACTTTAATAATACAAGTCCAAAGTGCTTCTTTTTAAGTAGTATCTCCACTTACAAAGGTAAACTTTTTAAACAATTGGAAGAGTTATTTCTGAATTTTAAAGAATTATTGGAAATGAGTATAATTGCTAGCCACTGAGAAGTTCTGTTTTTATTGTTTTACTGCTTTTTGAATTACTGTCTCACTGTTTTGCTCAGACTTGCTATGAACTCCTGAGCTCATGAAATTCCCCTGCCTCGGCCTCCTAACCTGCTCCAGTAGGCACATACTGTTGTGCTATGCTAGAGCATACTGTTTTTGTTATAAATTCACTGAAAATTGGTCTAGATCTTCCAATAAATTCTTTGCATGCTCATAAAAAGGCAAGTGTACAAGTGCATTTTTTATTCCTATTTGATAAGTCACAAAAAATGAAAACAGTACATTAAGTATGTGATTAAATATTAAATGTTAGTATTTATACACATAAATTACAGAATTTCAAACTTTTCAGAACTAAGGCACAAATTGGTTTGTAATTATTGAGTGTTATAAAAACAAAAAGGCATCTCCGTTAACTGAGGTTGCAGCTCTTCCAAATTTTCACTGCTTCCCAATTCTTCCAGGAAGAAATAGCGAAAGACCTGTTGTCGGGGGATGATGAGGAAACTCAGTCTTCGGCAGATGATCTAACACCGTCTGTGACTTCCCATGAAACTTCTGACTTCTTCCCTCGGCCTTTACGATGTAAGGATGCTAGGTGTCTGCTGATGGGTGTTAGCGATGGCGCTCAAGCTTCAGAACAGTGTACTGACATGCTCGGAGGTCAGAAGCAGTCCTAAAGTATTGTACATACCTTAAAGAGAGTGTGATAGTTTGTGTGGAACTGCTACCTTTGTCATTGAAATGGAATGAACCCATATTTTGTTATAACCCATAGACTCACTTAGTTGCAAGGCTGCCTGTTTTCATCTTTTGCTATGGTAACCCATCTTAGTCCAGCCACAAAATACGTTTTGGGCTTGTTAAAAGGTTCAGCTTAGCTGTTTTGAGAATTTACAAGTGCTCAAAAAGTATCTTTACTTTTAGTGATTTATTGTATTTTTTTCCTTTTAGTTCTTGGTGGTTAATGTTTATTAGTAATATTAAAAGGGCTTTAGGCTGAAAAAATGCTTGATTGTATCCCCATGTATCTTGTAGTTAATGTTTCCAAGTGCACATGCCTGGGTATGTCCAGGGATAGCTTTGGGCTCAGCTGTCTGTGCAGTCCTGGGTTAGTTCAGTGAGGATAAATCCCCATGCTGCACTTGACGTTTCTGGGGATGGCTTGGTGAGGGGAGTATACACTGAAGTGTTAGTGCTCTCAGTGTTTGTCCTTGTGACAGATCGCAGCTATGAAAACAGTGCAGGTGGGCTTAGTGAGTCTTTATTCAACAAGTTTGTATAATAAGTGGCATTCTCTTCGGTACTTAAACTTTTTGCATTTTCTTTAAGCAAACACTATATGTGACGGAGACAGGGAATCGGAGACTGAGAATGTTGAAACGGACAGTGGTAACTCACCTGAAGATTTGAGAAAGGTAAGCCACCTATCACTGTAATCTAATAGAGAGCATTTGGACTAATGCCTCTAAAAACACTTCTGAGAGCTGGAGAGAGATGGCTTAGGGGTTAGGAGCATGTACTAATCCTGCAGACAATGAGGGTAGAGTTTCCACCCAATACCAGGGTTAGTGGCTCTCAACTGCCTGTAACTCCAGCTTGAGGGGATTTCACTCTGTGGGTTCCTGCACTCATTCATGCATGCACGTGTGCACACAAATATATATAATGAAAAATAAAATTGTAATGTTTGAAGTGGGGCTTACTAGATGGCTCATCAATTACGTGTGCATACTGCACCGTATAAGATGGTGCACAACTACCTGGCCTTGCACCTGTACTCTTTTGCACACATTACCACCCCCAGCACATACACATTTAAAAATAAATCTTAAAAAAACAAAACCTAAAAACTTTTCTAAAGCAGCTTGTGATAGTTTTATTATTGCATGATGAGGTTTATTTTGTTTGATAGGTAAGAACAGATTAATGATTTGGGATTGTTTATGTTTTTATAATAATGTTGCTTTTACTTCTCAATTTTCCTGTAGGAAATAATGATTGGTCTACAGTATCAGGCAGAAATTCCCCCTTATCTTGGCGAGTACAGTGGTGGTGAGAGAGGTAAGGTCAAGTTATCCTACCACTCAGAGTGTTTTCTTAACAGTCGGATTATAGACCAACCTAGATGAGCTCGAGATAGTGCTCCAGACTAAAGTCCTGTCTAGGAAAAAAAATATATCAAAAGTAATCTTGAAGCTGGGCCTGGTGGGTCTGCTTTTGATCTTACTAGCATTGGGGAGCCAGTGGCAGGGAGATCAGGAATTCAAGGGCTGTGTGAAGAGAAGGCTACAACAGCAAGACCCTGGGGCTTCAGGAGCTCTGAGCAGAACCTCACCTCTTGAAGTAGGGAGATTGTTACAAAGATAATCTTGTGGAAAGAAACTCTGGGAGCAAAACACAAGCAGGAGGAATTCTTGTGCTGTTACTGGCAGAAGAGTTGAACGTACTCTGCTGCTGTTGCTGTCACCACTGTTGCCTCCTCACTTGTAGTTGAGAGTTCTGAGAACATGGGGCATTGTTGGGATTAGGAATGCAGGTGTGCCTTCTCCCGTGGTCTTCCGTGAGACTCCAGTAGATGCGGACCGTTTCTATGGGTGCTGGGCTTTTACCTAAATGAGTTGGTTCATCCTGCACAGCTACCAGGCCCACTTCTTCCTCCATATTATATTACTCTCCCTCCATTTAAAGCCCAAGGACTAGTTACCTGGGGCCACTAGCTTTGGCAGCTACTAGCGCCACTTTTCCTAAATTGCTTTGTAGCGAATGGAAAAGCTTGTGCCACAGGAAGCAGGAAGAACTGATGGTCTCCAGTGCCCCAGTTGTCCTTCCCTGTCACATGCCACACACAGTCCAGGCTTGATATAGGCTGTAGGTACTTTGGCCTTCTGCTATTTCTTCCAGCCTGCAAATTCAGGAGGGAAGGTGTGTACCTTTTGTTTAGAATTAGCCTAAACATAACTATTTCAGTTAAACTGGTTCTAGAAACTGTTCAAAAAAACATCTAAGACTTGAGGAGGCATCTTTGCCATCCCAATGCTTGGCTCACATTTGAGGCTAGCCTGTGCTATATACTGATCCTGTGAATGTCTGTCTTAATAGTGCACGAGCATCCTCCTCCTTAACTTTCCTGCTAACTAGGCAAGGGAGTGCTTATCTTACATAGTTCAAAACATTTTGGTCCTGCTACCAATGAGTTAGTTTTTATTAGTTAGTTTTAAGGTATTACATGCTTGAAGAGTGGATTATATATCCTTCAAACCGTGGGGTAACAAAGCAGTGCCGTGTTAAAGTGATGGAGTGCATCCACAGATCAAGCCCGTCACGATGTGAGTGACACTGCACTAACAGCACATCATTTTAAGAGATTGTGCAAAGTTTATTTTATGTTTGCCTTTCATAAGCCTCTCTAGGTGTCTTGATTAATCTGCTTCTTCCTTTAAATAAAAATTCACTTGATTGCTTTAATCTGTAAAGGAACAGTAGACCTTTCTTAGGCATTGGGTTATTATTTGATATTTTGGCTTTTATTTTTGTTTTATTTGTAATTTTAACCTTTAGAAAGTTCATAGGGTCATTTACGGAATTCAAGAGAAAAAATTACAAAGAGGTTATCAGAGAATTTGACAGTTTAATAATTTGTTTGGCTTGGTTTTTACAGCTTCATTACAAAACTATAAGGTACTATTTTGAGGCTTTGCAATTATAGTTTACTAACTAGCCTTAGAAAACCTTCTAATGGTCAGGAAATCCAACTTCCAGAATAGCTTTATGCTTTGACCACTGGCCCCAAATGGTCAAGTTAAAATAGGTATGTTTCCTTCTATCTCAGCAAAGACTCCAGCATTCACAAGCTGCTCAGTTTCTTATCCCAGTCAGTAAGCTCTGTCCAGTAAGGGAGGCCCAGTCTGAGCATTCTTTTAATGTCTTCATTATTTGTGACATATCAATGGGATTTTCTTTCTTAGCTTATGAAAATGAAGACCAGTTACTGTGGCGTCCTGATGTGGTTTTGGAGAGCAAAGTCAAGGAGTACCTTATTGAGACCTCATTAAGAACTGGAAACGAAAAAGTCCTAGACAGAATTTCTTCAGGCACACACACCAGGGATAATGAACAGGTAAGCTTGCTCTTTGATAGTATTTCTAGATAACTTTCTAGTACAAATGCTGATTTTAAATAGTTTAAGTGTAAATAGGCTATCTTATCTCTCATTAGAAATTTATTCTAATTTGTCAGGTCCTTTACAATAGCTGTATAATTATTTAAATTTTGGGGGGTATTATAATGTGATTGTGTCACTTTCCTTCCCTGTCCAAACTTTACCATGCTTCATTCCTCCTTCCCCCAAAACACATGCACACATGCATAACCTGCTTGCTGGTCTCAATAATGTTAATGTGTGTTTTCAGAGTTGACCATTGGTATTGGATAACCAGTTGGTGGCTCTTGTCTTATCTCTTCGGCTCTGAGCATCCCTTAGTTGCTTATAGTTCTTTTCTAGGAGACACAGTATCACAGCAGACTCCCTGTTCCTTTGGTTCTTAGACTCTTTCCCCCTTCCCCACAGTGACACCTAAGCCTTAGGTGCAGGAGTTGTGTTCCAGGTGTATCCATTGGGACTGGGTACCACAACCCTGCATTTTGATTGGATGTGGTTTTCTGTGATTACTGCCTGTTGCAAAGAAAGGTTTCCTTGATAAGGGTGAGGACTACACTGCTCTGGATAGATATTTATAATCCCTACTCTGTTCTGAACAGTTGTTTCTAACATTGGTGTCTTCAGCACCTGTCTCATGCTGAGCCAGCCTCATCTTTCCTGAGACTTGCTTTGGAAGTCTTACTACTGACCTTTCAGTTGAATTCTGTCTGCTGTCAATTATTACATTAACATCCCAAACACTGAACAGCCCGAAGTCGATTGACATAAGCAGAACCTCTCATGGTTACAGAGAAAGCAGAAGCTGAGAAAGCTGACCTTGCTCATGGGCCTGCTGATCTTCTGTATTCCACAGAGGGAGGCGAGAGCAGCAAGAGATGGACACCACTCTAATATCCCCACTACCAAAAGTAGGGGGTTTGGCCAAGCATGGTAGTGAATGCCTGGAACCTCAGCATTTGGGAAGTTACGGCAAGAGAATTTGTTTAGGGCCAGACTTGTCTAAAATGCAAGGCTAACCTAGGTTCTATCAGACTCTGTTTCAGTAAACCATAAAAAAATTAACCTTCCCAGGTGAGAAGACCCAGAAAAATGTAAAAAGTCAGTATGATGATAGTAGATGACCTCTGGGTAAGAATGAACAGAAAGCTCTGGCAAGATGGCTTGGTGAGGAACCTCAGCACCTACGTAAAAAAAGAGGGCGTGGTGGGGAGACGCATCCAAGAAGATACCTGAAATCAACGTGTGACCCACACAGGTGCCTCTGTGTACACATGCATACACATGTAATAGACATACACAGGAATGAACAAATGCACGAGGCCCTAGAGTCAGTTTGCAGAATGGTTCTGTAGACTAAATGTCTAGACAAGCATGCTCCTATGTCATGACAGGGTCTCTAGATAACCCTGGCTGGTTGTCTTAGACCTCATTATAGAGACCAGACTGGCCTGAAACTCACTGAGTGAGCTCTGCCTGCTGGGATTAAAGGCGAATGCCACCATACCTATACATGGCTTGTCAGGAGACATGAAAGCATTTTAGTAGTGTTTGTTGAGACTCTTAAAAGATACTTGTTTCTTAAAATGCTCTTAGATATGAACTGTTAGCAGTTTTTATTTGTTGTTTTTCTTGTTCTCTTAGGCATTATACGAACTTCTCAAGTGTAACCACAATATAAAGGAAGCAGTGGAACGGTACTGCTGTAATGGAAAGGCATCTCAAGGTGAGAAACATGAAAGCAGGACAAATGATGTGGGGTGTTCCTCTGAGGATCAGGGCAGGTGGTATGCTGTACCGGACAGAGCAGACTGTGGCCTTTTTGTTCACTGTCATAGCAGTTATTTCCCTTTGTCCTGGTAGTTGTACCCTCCCCTTACAACAAGCCTGTAACCTCCACTTTCTTGTAGAAATGGTTTCAGAACAAAGAGACCCCGCAAATGACAAAAGAGCCAAAGTAATTATGATTTTATGGTTTGACTGAAAGATGTTGGATATTTTGGTTTTATTTAAGTCAGAAAATAAAATGGAGACTTAGGATTAATGGGGAGGAAAACAGGGCTGGCAGGATGGCTCCGCCGGTAAGGGCACTTGCTGCCGAGCCTGAGGGCCTGAGTTCACACGGAGGGGAAGGAGAGGAGCAGGTCCTGCACACTCTTCTCTACGTACATGGTCACAAGCACTCAGATAGAGAAATGGGAAAAGGAAAAGATGTGCCGTGTATTCCGTAGAGTTTAGTGAAGGAAGTGTAGCTTTAGTGGTCATGTAATAATAGATTATTATTTTTATAGAGCTTATTGTCTGTTTATCATAAGTGTTAAGGAACATGGCTGCTACTTAAATATTTTCATCTTTATATAAATGGATATCATGTACTCAGCTGTCACTAAGTGTATGTAGAGTGAAAATAGTACTTAGTGACATTATAAATAGCATGAAAAATGTAAAAGCTGGAAATAGTATATTTAAATTTAAGTAGGTTGTTATAGTATATTGAGATACTTCCCTTGTAGAAGACACTTCTTTGAAAGGATTATTTTAAGCTGTCAAAACTTTCAGTCTTTAGACCAGTTTTTCCTGAATTCAAAATATTTTTCACTTTTTTTGTCTACTGCTATTAATAGCTTTGAGGATCTGGTCCCAGTATCAGTGAGTGAGGTAATTCAGAAATAAAAGAGTAACAAACTAGTCCCTAAGCCTTGGATGTAGCCTTGTGAAGACTCTTCTCACCATAACTGGAGTTTTCATTTATCACTCTTAGTGTCTGTTGGAAAATTTATGAGATTTAGTATTTTGAGAGCATCTCCAGCACTCACATACTGGCTTTAAATAAATATGGGTGGATTCCTATAGTCTGGAATTAAAGAACTTACTTTTTATGTTAAATCAAAATAGAACCTTTCTTTTTATTCCAAAAAGACGGTATTCATTTTTGCTTCTCTGATTGTTGGGACTAGGGCAACAGCTTAGTTGTTGAGAGCCAACATGTAATCTCCAGAGTCCATGTGGAAAGCTGTGCTGGTGTGCACTGGCAGTGCTAGAGCTGGGAGGCAGACACGTGCTCCTCGGCTCTCAGCTGCCGAGTCAGCTAACCCCAGGTTAGGGGAAGGAACCGTCTCAGTGAAGCAGGGTAGACATGTCCTGAGCAGACAGTCAGGATTTTTATTTATTTATTTTTCCTCGAGACAGGGTTTCTCTGTATAGCCCTGGCTGTCCTGGAACTCACTCTGTAGACCAGGCTGGTCTCGAACTCAGAAATCCACCTGCCTGTCTCCCAAGTGCTGGGTTTAAAGACGTGCACCACCACTGCCCGGCTGACATTCATGATTTGAGTCTTCATGCATGTGTATACATGCAGTTGTTTACACACACACACACAGTGTTTAAAATTAGAAAAACGTGTATTTTAAGAAAATATCAAATCCTTTTTTCATAGTGCAGAGAACAAAAGGTGGGTTTTTTGTTTGCTTGATACATGTGGTAGGAATGGAACTCAGGTCCCCTAGAACAGTACATACTCTTAACTGCTGAGCCCTCTCTCTCCAGCCTGTGTCTTTATATTCTAAAGGACAGTATGTGTGTCTGAAACACCCTGCACTCTGAGTTTGTGTGAAAAGTTAGTCTGAAGGGGAATCCATGATGCACATAGAGTCCGAACTCTTACGTTCTGTTCTCTCTGTAGAAGGAATGACAGCATGGACAGAAGAGGAGTGCCGAAGCTTTGAACATGCACTGATGCTTTATGGGAAAGATTTTCATCTCATTCAGAAAAATAAGGTGAGTTAATGGAGAGTTACATGTTCATGGTTACAACCAATGCTTTATGCTATTTAAATAGCATAAATGAATGAGCAATTTCCTGTTAATAACACTTCTAATATTCTAAACAAGATTATTATGTGATTAAAATGCCATAGCCTGCTCACAGGGTGATAGAATATTCAGTTCACACAAGAACTCAGTATATTTTTTCAGAAAGTCTTCCATGTTTGTCTGCCTTTGTTTTCTTTTAAGCTGTTGTGATATTTGTAGTCTCTCATATTTTTATTGATTGTTGGAAACTACAGTTGCTTAAAACAAGGAGGGATCGACAGACAGACTGATTCAGAACAAAGGATTATTACTAAAAGCATCTAAGAATCTGTCGTAATCATTGGTGCAGTGTGGATGGGGGGGGGGGGGGGGGGTGGGGGTGGGCAGCGCAGCAGCAAGAAGTCCCACTAACTGCTAGTGTGGCTGCAGAGTTGTACAGCTGCTTTGGATAACTGGTAGCGTCTGATACTCTTTACCAGATGAATAGTCCTACATGAATTGAAAACTTCATTTTCAAGCAGAACCTGCATGCAGATATTTAGAGCAGACTCAGTTAGCTTGTATTGTAGAGCCAGAACTCGGAACTGGTATCTCATTAAAGAGAAATCCAGAAACTGGTGACTGTCCAGACAACAGGATGTCACTTAGTATTAAAACCAGTAAAACTAGCAAGTAGCAAAAGGGAATAGCTTAAATGTTTAATGGTAAGTGAAAGGTAATCCAAGAAGCGTGTGTGCATCCTAAGAATTCCCACAGCCTGACAGTGGGATGTCAAAACTGCACTTAACACTGAGTGAATGCAGAGGTTGGGCAGGAAGGAGGGAGAGGGCTTACAGAAGGGTGATACTGTAAAGGAGTCAGACATGAGTCCAGTAGAAACTCTAGACTGAGAGAAACAGTGATCGACATAGCAATGCAGGCTGACCACATTCAGCAGGTGTCGTGGTGTCGTGGTGTCGTGTGTGTGTGTGTGTGTGTGTGTGTGTGTGTGTGTGTGAGAGAGAGAGAGAGAGAGAGAGCGCAGCAAGTACGAGGGAGTCTGTTTACTCAGTGTTGGCATAAACTCACTACTACTCTTACAGACTCAAGATACAAGATCTAGATATGTTTGTCTGGTTTTAGTTTGTTCTAGCTCTGTTTATTTAAAAGACTATCCTTTCTCCATTGATCTGCCTGACTCCTTGGACAAAGTTGGTTGTTTATCAGTGCTTACATTTCTGGGCTCCTTCTCTACCCAAACACCCTGGTATCAGATTCTCATTGCTGTCCCTGTTCCTATCCCTGTACCTTTCCTCTTTTCTTTGAGACAAGAGTCTCACTATATAGCCCTGGCTAGCCTGGAATTCACTATGTGGACCAGGCTGACTTCAAACACTGCCTCTGCCTCCTGAGTGCTGGGATGAAAGCCGTGTGCCCCATACCCTATACACACCATTGGTTGTACAGTGTTAAAGTTACATAGTCTTGTTCCTTTGTCACTAGAACCCTGTGTTAGCTATTCTAGGGCTTGTGTGTTCCATATAGATTTAGTCAGTCAGTGTCCACAGAGTAACTTGCTGGAGTTTTATTGGGATTACACTGACTCATTAGTCTTCTTATCCATGAATATAGACTGTCTCTCCATTTCTTCATTAACTGTTTTACTCAGATCTAGTTGAGAGGGTACTGATGTATTAGTTTTAGTTTTAAATTTCAGCTCATTATTTGTACATAGGAAGTAATAGATTTTTCTAAATTACTGGTTTTTTTTTTTATTCTATATTTATATATTAAAGCTAATGTCTCATGTAGTCTAGGCTAGTCTGGCTCACTGTAACCCAGGCAGGCCTCACACTTAGTGATCTTCCTACCTCAGCCTTCCCAGTGCTCAGATTATAGGTTCAGATTATAGGTGTAAACTACTCTGCTTAGCTGTAATAGGTTAATCTTCATGGTTTAATCGTCAATCCTGAAACCTTGCTAAAACTCCTCGTTGGTATTTTACCTTTTTGGTATGGATGCTTGCACCTGGCAAGGCCCCACATGTCGCTCATCCCAGCTCTGCGTTTTGAGACAGGGGTCTCATCACTAAGTTGCTTGGACTGATCCTGAACTTTCTCTGAAGCCAGGCAGGCCTTAAATGTTCGCTTGGATTCCATCACCACTTTGTTTTCTGTTGTGCTGACTCTCTGGGATCTTTGCACAGCTTCTGCCACTTCTGAGGCGTGATGGCTCTTTTCTTTCCATTCTGTGTGCCTTTCTTGTCTCTGCATTACTTACTCTGCATTTCATGGTTTCAAAAGCTTCTCCCTCTGTTAGTGACTTTAGATCACAGCTTAATCTGGAATCAGGATAGAGACTCTGAAATGTTTGTATTGGGGCACTGATAAATGTGGGAAGAACGTGTTTATTGAATAAAGATAGTCTGTTTATAGTCAGACACTTGTGGGTATTTTAAGTATTTTGGAGGACTGTAGTTTGGATATGGAGCCAACTGTTTGACTTTCAAAAGTTAGTTGTTAAGCCCATTGGAGCTAAGAGCCAAACATGTGGAGCAGAAAAGCCTTGCCTCTGCAGAGCTCGAGGTTGCTGGGTCTCTGAATTCATCAAGCCCTTAGATAATCGGTATTGTTCCTCTTTAGTTTACCTGCCCATCATTTGGGGAATTAGTAGGTCTCAAGGAAAACCATTCATGGACCTGTTTTTGGACGTTGGCTAATCCCAATGGTTGTCAGTCACAATAAGAATTCAATCACTATTATTTCAAGACTTTTTTAGTAAACGTACAACATTGTTTGTGGATGTGCATTTTGTTTTTTAGCAGCTCTGTGCTTTTGAGTCAGCTCGGTGTTACATGTAGAGATATCAGTGACATACTTAGAATTTCGTAATTGTACAAGAAAAAGCCTATGAATTTAAGCTTCCTTGTTGGTGATCTTGCTAAAAATGGCATTGGGATCATCATTTTGTCTGCCTTTCTTCGCTAGGTGAGATCTAGGACTGTGGCCGAGTGTGTAGCCTTCTACTACATGTGGAAGAAGTCGGAACGCTATGATTACTTTGCTCAACAGACAAAATTTGGAAAGAAACGCTATAACCATCACCCTGGCGTTACGTAAGTATAGTGGGTTTGACTTGAGTGACTGCCATGTTTAACTGTGATGCACAGTTAAGAGTATTGGTGTCTGTTCTTCAGGGACTATATGGATCGTCTCGTAGATGAAACAGAGTCTCTGGGCGGTGCGGTCAGTTCTTCAGCCTTAACTTGTAGCCGGCCTGAGCCAGTTCCTGATCAGCCGCTGAACGTTCTCAGCTCCTTCACTGCCAGTGACTTGACAGGTAAGATGAGGCTGTTGTGCACAGCCTGCCGCAGCCTGCGCTGGGCCCCAGCTCGGGACCACTCATCTAAACTATTTTCTGTTTCTTTCCAGCTTTGACCAACAGTGTAGCAACTGTCTGCAACCCCACAGATGTGAATTGTCTGGATGATAGCTTTCCTCCACTGGGAAACACGCCCCGTGGACAAGTCAATCATGTGCCTGTCGTAACGGAAGAGTTACTCACCCTACCCAGCAATGGTGAAAGTGATTGTTTTAATTTATTTGAGACTGGATTTTATCACTCAGAGTTAAACCCCATGTGCAGTGAAGAATCAGAAAGACCAGCAAAGAGATTGAAAATGGGCATTTCTGTCCCTGAATCCTTTATGAATGAGGTTTCTGTAAATAACCTGGGTGTAGACTTTGAAAATCATACACATCACATCACCAGTGCCAAAATGGCTGTCTCTGTGGCTGACTTTGGCAGTTTGTCTGCCAATGAGACAAACGGATTCATCAATGCCCACACTCTGCATCAGCACGCGGCCCTCCATTCAGAGTGACGTGAATGCGAAGCCCAGAGACGATGGGTGTGCTGTACCAGTAAACTTGAGGGGACCTATCAGGTTTGCATAGTCTTTCACTGGAAGTTTGAACCTTTTTCACTATGACATCAGTGATGTCAGTATGTATAGAACTATATCTTGATTTATCAAGAGTATTTTCATTTGTCAATCCATAAATGTGGAAACGAACTATGATCAGCAGAGTTGGGAACTAAGATTGAACTCTGTGGTGCAGCTTTAAGCTCTGCTTCTCTTCCTCATCCCTTAATACCTCTTCCCACGTCCTCCTTCTTTTCTGTTCCCGTTGCCCTCACCCCAGATTTAAAACCTGTAGACAGAGGCCACCAGCTCAAACCAGCACAGATGTTCTGAACTGATGTGTGGCTTCTTTTCATGTCAACTCCTTTTGCCGTAATGGATGCAGTGGAATCACAATGTTTACAGGTACCAACCCCGAGCCCTGCTCAATGTAGCATTTTTTGTTTGTTTGTTTTAATTTCTTTATTAATAAAAGCAGGGGTAGGTTTCTTTAAACTGCACAAACATGCAAGGATTTTTTAAAAACGGAAACTTCTCTCATGTTATTCAACTAGAGCACTTCAGTTTACAAAACAGCAAGACCATCTGTCTGGAAGCCAGCACGAGGAACTGTGTGCAAATGATGAAGACACTTGCTTGGATCCTGTTTCAAAATTCTAGACCAGGGCTACCTTACACAGAATTGGTCATTTTACTGCCGGGAGACTTCTGTGTAAAAAAAAACCTTTTTTTTTTTTTTTTTTTTTTTGACTAAAAATTTGGCATTTGAAGATGTGGTATTCATACGGAGTTTTGTCCACCATTGTCAAGATTGTAATATTAAAAATCATACTGGTCACTGGTAATTTAGTTTATTCCGAGGCAATTGGCTTGCAGAAGCACAGTCTACAAAGGCCAGGAGGTTGCCACAGTGGTTTACGTTTTGGGACACCTCTTAAGTTTGGATGGAGCACTTGCAGTTCAAAGTGTTAACATGCTTAGACTTCTAGATGGTATGCATAATACAGAACCTTGAAGTATATTTAAGCTATTTGTTTAGCTTGAATAGTTGGAAAGAAAAATGTGAGTTTCTGTCTGAAATAGAATGGTACGTTACCACTTTTAAGTTTTAAAAAGTGACAGATGTTCACATGCATCTCAGATGTGATTTTACTTTTATTCCAAAAGTGAATAAGAAGCCATTGTCATAGCTTTGACCATTTTTGCTTTACTAGACATGCTCCTTTAAGTTTTAAGGTGAATCAAACTATACAATACAGTATTAGGATATGATAAGCTTTGCTTTTATAGTACAGTTAAAACAATTACTTTTTGCACCGTCTTAATTAAATATTTTGATTTTTTTTATTTTACTAGTTGTGTTGCTTTGCAGAAAATCTTAAACATTTGACTGTGTTGCTGTTTGTAAGTGTAAGTCGCTTCAAGGTCGTGCTGATGAGTAGATAGGAGGTAGTGGTCTTAGTGATTGAAAGGGAGGGTATTTATTATACAAACTGTGAACTGCAATGACATCCTTGGGTTTGGATGATGTGTATTGTTTTCCTTTGCAGCATTTTAATGAAGATTGCTTTGAAGTGTTTACGCAGTAGCACATTAACTATAAAATTTAGTTTAGCACAGAGGACAAAGGGTGGTTAAATTAATAACTTAAAATCAGTCTTTAACTTATACATCTAAAATTTAGTATTCCTGTATGCACACAGTAAATAATGGGTAGCCTGGGCTCCATGTTGCTTTCTAATATTATCCGAGTGGTTAGCTTCTTATTGCTGTGTTGTGCTAAACTTTGAACCTTATTTCTTTTGTTCCCTTCAGTATACTTTCTTTAATGTAGGAGGATACTGGGCATATTCTTCCATTGTTAAGTATATTTTTCACTCTGGGTTTACAGTGGCTGGTCTGTATAAATAATTTACACAAAGATGACTGAATGCTAATACCAGTTGCACTTAAATGAAAATGCCCATTCTCATTAGCTGACGCAGTTTATCTATGCATTGCTGGGGTCTTGATACAAGATGGAAACAGTGTTTCTTATCTACGGTTTTGATTATCAGCAAGTTGAATGGACACTTTAGTTAAATAGATTTTTGACCAAAATCCAGAAAAATGATATGAGAGAAAAATAAATTCCAGCTAGTTTAACAGATTTTTAAATGCTAACCGGATTTTAGCCTCTTAGAGAGTGCTACCTAGCTGGTAACGTTTACTTTTAATTCCTTGTTAAAATGAGGCAATAATTTGCAAGATTTTTGTATATATGTGTACAGTAAATTCTTCATATCTTTTTAGACCTAATTCAATATTTTCTGACTGCTCCTGTCATGTATGATACATTTTTGTGCATGCCTGATGTGACATTCATAAATTGTACCACTATGACTTTATCCATGTAAAATAGCTATTTATTGAATATTCTTTCAACAGCTGGACTTTTTTTTTGTCTCCATTTAAACATCTTAACAGAGAATTTGTTACTGTTTATTAAAAGAATTGAGTTTGAAAGCATAAAAAATCTGATTTGTAATTGTATGAAGAAAAACAATGCCTTTACTATCACGTGTTAAGCACAATTCTTAGCAAACTGTGATAAATTCTTTGTTTCTTTCATTTGCCGAGATATTTTCATATGAACAAACCAAAAATCCATGGTGAGCAGTGGCAGCAGCGTTGGCTGGCCCGTTCTTTGTGTACAGGGAACCGGGAGGATGTGGACATTGACAAGTGTAACCTGGTGCTGTGACTAGAGCAATACTTTACTTTTGTTAGTTGTGCTTCGCCTTGCTCATGCTAGCCTTTTAAATGTTTAGTTTTCCTCTTGTCATGGTCAACTGCTGAATTTACTTGAAGGATGTAGAATACTATTTAAAAAAAAAATACTAAAGTCTGTACAATTAGGTCAAAGAATTGTGCAATCGTTTCCTTTTTAATTTTTAAAATTGAAGGTCACAAATATTTGCGATCAGACCTAGTAGTAGTAGTATCTATTTAATTTAACCAAAGTCTAGTAAATACTTCAACGTTGAATGTAAACTAACAAACCTGACCACCAAGGAGATTGTTTGCCCAGAGTTTCAAAGCACATTGTCTACGAATGGAAATTGAAATAATTTATAAAATATTGACATTACTATGTTTTTTAAAAAGTTCCTAATTTTTTCACTAAAAGGAGGGAAACTATTAGTTTTATTGTTAAATATGGTAGATATTAATATTCCTCTTAGATGACCAGTGATTGCAATTGTCCCAGTTTGAACTAAGTACCCTGTGAGTATGAGAGAAACTAGTGACAATCAGAACAAGTTTTAGTATCCAATGTTCAAGAGGAAGTTGCTATTGTTGCATTGATTTTAATATTTGTACATAAACACTGATTTTTTGAGCATTATTTTGTATTTGTTGTACTTTAATACCTGGTGTACAGTTCCAGAAATAAAAATCTGGAAATCTGTTTTTCCTGGTTCGTGTGACTGTTTACCAAAAAATTTAAAACCAATCTTAAGCTATATCAGATACGTAGATATTCAGCTTGAGAGACATAATCATTTTCTTAAATCCATTCTACTAGTTTTTGATCTATAATCATTCTAACAATTCCCAAAGATCCGAATTTAGTTCAGGAGGCAGTTACTGTATTATCCAAGCAGTCCTAGGCAGCTGTCTTTCAGCAAGAAAGACAGTGAGCTGGAATATGATTCGAAATCAGGACTTAGCTGGTGTCTGTGATCAATTACTCCTTTATTTATCATTTTCATAATCCCATTGCCTCTAGTCCCAAGCCTTGATCTTTTGTAGCTGGAGATCTTAGTGTAAATCCCAGCATTCTCGGTTCCCATTTTAATATCACACAGTAGCCAGAGTTTTGCATAAAGCAAGATGCTCTCCTTTCTTGTCTAGAACCAAATACCTCCATTCCCAAACAGCACAGTGCCTTCCTGTGCCATGTCTGTGTGGGCACAAACACAGGAGCCCGCCCAGTACTCCACAGCCTGGTACCTTGTGAGAGCCTCCTGTACTTCAGGCTTTGAGGAAGGGAGAATCCTATGGGAACAGATGTCTCTGGTGACTTCTGGGGACATTACAGCCCAGAGGACTTCCTTGTGTCCATTTCTAGTTGCTCTATAACAACCGTGAGCCTTGAGATCTTTAGTGCTGTAGAGAGAATACGAGTATACACTAGGTGGGGGAGGGGTTAGAATTTCCTCAGGCCTCAGTGAGGGGACAAGTTCCTAGGCAACCTCGGGAGGGATCTACAGGTTGAGAACTCAGATTCAAGGGGTGGCATGAGTGAAACAGGGGAGCAGAAGAGATAGCAGAAGTCATAGCTAGGTCATAGCTAGGTGAAGGAATTCTAGGATGTATCAAGAAATAGTCCCCCTTGGCCGGGGCTGGTGACACCTTTAATCCCCAGCACCTGGGAGGCAGAAGGATCTCTTGAGTTTGAGGCCAGCCTGGCCTACAGACTTAGTTCAGGAGAGCCAGGACACTCTCTCCACAGAAACACGAGAGGAACAGGTATCCCTGCCACCAACCTTGTCCTTTAGTATCCCCACACTAAAATAACTTCTTGGGTTCCTTTTTATCCCCGCCATCCTTGTGTAGAAATGTTCAGTGGGTAGGGGAAGGAAGATGCCCTATATCCATCCAGTTGGAACAGGGAGAAACCCTGTCTTGAAGAAAACCAACCAACCAATCCCCTTGGTGATGTGCTCTAAAGGGCAGGAGTGGGAAGCCAACTTAAATTACAATAAAGGAGGCAAACAAAGCTAGTGAGGTAGGTGTGACTGGTCAAAATCGGATCCTGCAGTTTCCCCGAAGGATAGAAGGGCTAAGTAAATGATGTCATCCTGTCCAGGCTTGGAAATGAGTCAGGTGGATGTATCAAAGGAACCATCAAGGGTAAAACTGGCCTGGCAGTGGTGGTGCACACCTTGTGGAGGCAGGTGGATTTCTGAGTTTGAGGCCAGCACGGTCTACAGAGTGAGTTCCAGGAGAGCCAGGGCTACACAGAAAACCCTGTCTCGAAAAAACAAAACAACAAAACCCACAAACAAACAGAAAAGGGAGAGGAGGGTAAAACTCTGGGATCGATGGCTTCAGGACCAAAGGTAGCTGAGCTGGTTTGATAATTCTTCACCTCTAAGTACATTTATTCTGTCAACACCTGGGCTGGCACCTCTGCACAAAGCAGAGCCCACAGAGAACTTGAGGGTTATGAGCCACGGGGGTGCCCGCATAGTCTAGTGGGTGAAGAAAGGTTAGCATTACCAATGGGCGTCCCCTCCACAGAAATGAGACGGGAACAGACGTCTCTGCCACCTGCCTGTCCTTTAATAGTATCCCCTCGCTAAAGCAATCCTTACAGTCCTCTCACCACTCTGCTCCCCAGATTGGTTTAGGAATATCCAGTGAACAGAGGGAAGAAGACGACCCCATGAACACAGTAAATGACACACAAACCATTTACTCATGGCAACACCAGAGACAGTTTTCCTTTATTCTGTTAAAAAAAAGTTTTTCCAGAGGTGTGTACACATCCATAGTACTGTAACAATTGCTGGGGCTGGAGAGAGAGAGAGGGAGGGTAT
>NW_021604578.1:7509803-7526534 GCF_004785775.1 Grammomys surdaster | reverse complement strand
GAGGAGAGAGATCTCAGAAGAGCATTTTGCTGTTCTTCAAGACTCACTCAGTTTCTAACACCCAGTTTTAGTAAATGTTATGAAAACCAATTAAAACTCGGAATTGTATTATAAATTTGAAATTAAAATGAAGCCAATATCATTTACCTTGAAATTGGGGCATATGTATAACATCAACAAACACATAAAAAAGAATCCTTACTTCAGTTAAGTCTAAAAACATTTGCTCTGTAGGAACTCAAAGAAGTGACGAGCAAACAAACAAAAACCCTGGAGAGCACAATAACTTCTTAGAAAAATCTAATTTTTTTTAAACGATTCTAGAAATTAAGCCTGGAGTCTACAACATACCAAACAAGTACTCTGTCACTGAACCACCTCTGGTCCATCAAGTTTTTACTAAAAAGAAAAAGGTGCTTCAAATTCTATAAAGATTTTTCTTAGAAATCTTATTTTTCAAGTGTAGTGTAACGTAGAACACTGGACATGCTGATTTAAAAGGCTGACCTTTGTCGCAGCTGCAGGCAGTGTTTGGGAAATTTGCTTCAGTTCTCTAGGGAAAACTGCAGGCACATCAAATTCCTGATAACAGACTTGTGTCTAGGAGCAGGCGCATTTTAGAGAAAAAGCCACGACACAGGGTGAGGGTAAAAATCACCAATGATATTATGATTAATGTGTGGTTTTGCTAATGAATATGTTCCAAAGAACATACTCAAAATAATACTAATATTCAGTAAAATACAAATTTAACATACTAAGTATATGTGTTTAGATTACACATAAACCTATATAGTAAAAATGTATGTTTCATCTCTGTTTGTTGTTCAAGAGGGTCTTCTTATGTAGCTCATGCTGACCTTGAACTCTGATCCTTCTGCCTCAGCCTTCCAGTGATGGAATAATAATCATACACCACCATGCTTGGCTTCATTGTTTTTTATTTTTTGTCTGTTTTTTTTTTTTTTTTTTTAAATATCAGGAACTAAGGTTTCCAGTCATTTGGTTAAATAAAGGAACCAGGCCTGCTACTTCTAAATGTAGCCAGGTAATCAGGCATTTTCCAGTGGGAAATCAAGCCAATAAATGGATGACTTACAAACTTAGCAGCACAAGGAAAGGGGAAACTAGTCTAGTGGTTACTATGTAACACTATATTACAATACCGGTAATCAAATCATTTAAAATTTCCAAATTATTGAAAGATACCTTTTCTCAAGTTGCAGCTCCTCAAACTGTTACTCAACTGGCTTTGTGCTCAGTCAGGTGATGAAGAACAATTAGCCATTGTTGTACCTCCTGTCAAAAGCCCGGGCAGGTCAACTTACTGTCTGGACAATTGTCAACATACTGTCCTATAACTGGTGGATTGTGAATTTCTGATATTAACCATGTACTGCCATTCATTCTTAAAGGGCCAGGTTGATCTCTCCTGTTGCAAGAAGAGTTGAAAGCATTAGCTAAAAGAGTGTTCTGCTGTATGTTAAAGAATCCAAAACCACAAAATGAACCCTACAAGTGCAATTTCTTTTCAAAAGGTTTTGTCTACCAACCAGGCAATTACATTGTCACATAGCAGCCCTCTAAATGGATTGTATTTAGTGTATAAATGGTTAAGCCACAATCTCTATGTCAAATATGGTTCTACCTTTTATAGCTGAGTTTGAATATGGACATTAGTTGCCTGAATACAATTTTTGATATTCCTTTGTCATTTCCATTAACGAGCATCCCATCCAGGCAAATAAAACTAATGAGTTTCCAATGGAGTGAAAAAAGATTGGGTCATACTTATGATACAACAAGGCAAAGGCATAGATAGCAACATGTAAAACTAAACTATGCTGGTAAGGAGATTCTTAATTATAAACCTAAAATAGAAGTCTGTTTTAATCCCTCCATCTTTAAGAATAACTCATTAGTGTGTATTAATTGCATAAAATAATGGGTTTATTTTGATACTTTTTTTGGGGGGGGGTGTCGAGATAGGGTTTCTCTGTGTAGCTCTGGCTGTCCTGGAACTCACTCTGTAGACCAGGGTAGCCTCGAACTCTCGAACTCAGAAATCCGCCTGCCTCTGCCTCCCAAGTGCTGGGATTAAAGGCGTGTGCCACTTATTTTGATACTTTAACACATGTTCTTTCATCTTCTTAAACAGTTAATTTCCAATCTAGAATGTCATGTTTCTTGAAGGAATTTTCTCTTTATAGAGTTTGTTCCTAACAGATGATGAAGCACAGAACCAACAGTCCACATAGCAGGCAGAATCTAATTATCTTAACGATAATATGAACAACATTCTTTAGGCACAATTTTACAAAGGTTTATACACACATATATGCATACACATATATTTAGTCTAATTTGATATCCCTTGGAGAGTATTTTAAAAGTGTATTTTGTTAATGACTAGTGCAGAAGACTTATATGAGAACAGATTACTCTGATCTTCATGCTGTTTTCTTTTACTGGCAAAGGAAAGGAGAACATATTTATTGGGAGAGTCTCATGACCAAAAAGATGGCCTTAAAAATGCAATTATTTCACCAAACATTACAGCATACTTTTCAACACATAATGTGATTTATAGGGTTAATTATGAAATTACAATTTTTAAAAGTCTGGAAACTTGGATTTTAAATTCAAACATTTACTCTGATAACAGGGATAGACAAGCAATTTTGGGCAGTACTGAGCTGTTACCAAGATATATCGATTCTGCTCCTTTGGTATCAGATCTTCAGTGACAAGAAACATCTTCCTGCAGACACTTAAACCCAACGTCTTACAAAGAAATGTCTTCTGGTTTAAAGACA
Organism: Grammomys surdaster; assembly: GCF_004785775.1. NCBI lineage: Eukaryota > Metazoa > Chordata > Mammalia > Rodentia > Muridae > Grammomys > Grammomys surdaster. Next base: position 7,523,718 of record NW_021604578.1, on the reverse strand, counting down.
TTTTGTTGTTGATACCCATTTTTACCTTTTGATGCTGAACTCCCCGAAGGTGTTAATATTTTGACTCAGCAGGTTCTGGAGACAGTCTAGAGATTTGATTGTTTACTACGGTCATTTAAAACTAGAGAAACTGGGAAACCTTTGGTAATGTTCCTAGTACAACTTCAGCTGCGATAATTTTATCTTTGGGTCCTCTGCAATGTGTTGAAGAATCTGAAAGTTTCCATTTAATACCCATCAATCGACTAAAGTCAGTGTTCTGGATGATTCCTGGATTATTGCCCCTAATAATAAACCACGCCATGCTAAAACTAAGACCTTAGAAAAAGCCATTCAAAAGCAATTCTTTGGGTAAGCTCAACAATCTCTAACGCCCAACAATGACCATCCAAGTAGCCAGAGTTCGACATGTGTTTTTTGCAAAGAAACTTAGGCATGGAAATGTTAGGGAACTTGCCCATGGTACTAAATCTGTAAACGGAAAGATCGGAAGCAGAAATGTAGCTCAGCTTTCCCTGGAACCATTCAATAGCTACTTGAATGTTGTCAAGTAAGAATCTTTGTAAACACTTTTTCTCATAGCCGTGTTCTTTTCAAAGGCATACTTAAGCCAAATCCACACCCCTTGTCATATTCTCTCCCAGGAGTGGTAACTTCTTTGGCTGTATCACTTTTACTTCCAGAACTATTTTTTTTTTAACGAACAATATTGTTTCTGAACAATAAGGACGAAACTTTCTCTTTGACAATGCAACCGAATTCACGTCTCCGTAGTGTGACGTTTCGGGAAAGCGCTTGTGTCTCAGGTTTTGAAAAAACGGCTTTCAGCTGAGTCTTCTACTGCGTAGACTGACAGCAGATCAGCAGCACGCTCCGAAACGCCAGCCGGGACAGGCCCACGGCGACCCACCCCGAGCAATTATTTTCTGCTCGTTTCTACGCATTAGTGAGAAAAATCCTTGGCTTTTCTGAGGAAGTGCAAGCACCTAACTACGACCCGGGTGAGGAAAGGCCACACCTCCACTTTGTAAGTTTCTATTTGCTCCGCTCCGGCATCCTCGGAAGAGCCGACTTACTAAAGGAAAAAGGCGTGCGTGAGACCCACCGGCGCCGCGCACGCTGGGAAAGGGGCCACAGGTCCCGCCCCCGTAAGGTGGGCGTCTGGTTTACCCAATAGCCTCAATCTCCTCAGCGACCCTCAGCTTCAGGGCTCCGCCTACTTTGGGCTCCACCCACTTTAGGTTCCCCTTTCCTTAAACCTCCGGGTGTTCTAGGCTCCACCCACCTCAGGCCCTGCCCCTTAGGCTTGCTCGCCTCAGCTAGGGGCATCCCCTGGCCTCACCTACTTCAGGCTCCGCCTTCACGGCCCGCCCGCCTCAACCCGCTGGCTGGGCCTAGCAGCTTTGGCAGCAGCGAGGGCTGAGGGAAGTAGTGAGATCCCGCCATTCCACCCTCTCACCTCGGACTGTAGGTTAGGTTCATCTCAATCCGGGGAACGAAGCGGCGCCATCGCCGACACACACCCTGCAGGCTGCTCTGTAGTGCGGCGACGAGGAAGGCGTGGAAGAGGAGGGTCGAATCTTCGGTCCGCTCAATTAAGGGAGGAGCCGGGTTGCGCTGTCCCGCCCTCAGGGCCTCCGCCCTGGGTGTCCCACTCTGCGAGGCTCCTGCCGCCTGGGCGCTCAGAGGTAGAGCAACCCGCGATGCCCGCTCTCTCAGTGCGTTTTCGATCCCATGTGCACAGTGGTCTTGGTTGTCCGAGAAGGGTCACTGGGCTTCCTTCCTGGCATCCTGGCCTCTAGGAATGCGCCCCGGGAGTGGGCCGCCTCTACTCAGCTGGACTCTTCCCAGTCAAATTCCAGCCCTAGCCTGGACCTCAGAGCTAGCGAACCCATTCAAAGAGGTGTATACACACACACACACACACGCACGCACGCACACACACACATTTAGTTTATGTGTGTATAAGTGACTTAACCTTTATGTATGTATGTGCACCTCGTGGGTATCTGGTGTCCGCGATGTCCCCTGGAACTGGACTTATAAATGGTTGTGAGCTACCATGTGGTTACGAAATCCCAAGATTGTCGCTACCCGCGTCCGACCAGCGGAATAAGGGAACTGTTGGTGTAATGGCGATTCAAGCCGCGCCCTACACAAGATAACTGCAAGAGTAAATGTTCTTAATCACCGGGTAACTGAAGTTATTTGTGAATATATAGACGTAAGAACAAAATGCCTGGTTTGCACTTCAGGCTCCTAAACACCTAAAGGCAGGACTACCTGACAAAATGTTTTCTTAAGGAGCTTTTTAAGATAGAATATATGATATTATCATAGCGGTGTATGATAAACCACACACACTTAAAGTGAACAGCTTGGTAAGTCTTTTGCACATACATTAATCAAAATTATGATTGCAAATACATCCATCAAAATCCCGTTAGAACTTACTTTGACCATTCTCATTTGTTCTTTTATTCCTAGTCCCCAAGGAACCATTAAGCTTTCTGTCATTGGATTAATTTGATCATGTTATATTATCCTTTAAATTATATTATTGGATTCTTTGGGTAAGATTTTTAAAGAAGTTTTGCATATGCATTTATGAGAGATATGGGCCTGTAATATTGTGTTGGATATAATTTTATCCAGTTTTGGATAAATACTGGCCTCATGGATGATATTTGAAAGAACCTTAATAACTCACCCAATGTATACAGGCAGTACCCATGTGTATCAATAGGTCAGGTGTCCACATGACAGATTTGGACAGAGTTCTTTTTTGTTTGTTTGTTTTGTTTTGTTTTTGTTTTTCAAGACAGGGTTTCTCTTTATAGCCCTGGTTGTCCTGGAACTCACTCTGTAGACCAGGCTGGCCTAGAACTCAGAAATCCACCTGCCTCTGCCTCCCAAGTGCTGGGATTAAAGGCGTGCGACACCACTGCCCGGCTTGGACAGAGTTCTTATAGGCAGTGTGGACAGCCTGTAAGAGTTTCCATGACATCTTCCATTCAACATGTGTTTATTACACCTTGTATGTGTTGTTGCTTCTTCAGCCTGGAGAATCAGCTTCTCTGTTCTTTGTCTGAGAGTGAAGGTGAATCCCAATCTGAAGTTAAAGTAAATGGTTCAGATTTTATGAGAATTCCCGCCGGTGCCAAGGGCTTGGAGCGGATTTGCTCTAATCCAGAGAAGTAAAGAGACTGGATGAGTATCTGCTCATGTCTCCTTTTACCTTGTTCTAGTGCCATGAAGAGTGTGGACAGGCTTCAGAGCCTCCCTTCCTGGGCTCTGCTTTTGGCAACGGTATAGATCACATGAAGTTGGTTCAGTTTCAGAGGGCTTTGTCCAGACTTTACCAGTTAATGGCACATGACCAGAATGTCTTTATGATCTATCTCCAACTTACGCAGAACCCAAAATAGTTAAGCATTAGTAGAATTTAGTAGAATTTTGACTTATAGCAAGTATAGCACATCTATACTTCTATGATTAAAATTAATTTTTAATTCAATGTGGAACTCTTAGAATGGAAATATAGTAGGAAGTACACTTAGACCTAAAAAAGTACTCAATACTGGTACCAGTTCTGTCTGGTCCTCACCAGCCCTCCCTAGATGTTGTTAGAGTGATGTGGGTTTTGCAGGTTTTATTTTGGGGCACTGATGTACTTTTGTGTGTGGCTGTAGTTCCATGGTATTTTGAGTGAGATTTTTAAAATACTACAGTATCCACCATTAATTAATTAATTAATTCTTCAATGAAACAGGTTTCGAATACAGCAGAGAATAACCTTGGACTTCTGACTCACCCTTTTCTACCTGGCATTACAAACAGACGCCACCACACACTTTCTTTAAACATATATTTCTTTTTTTCAGACAGAGCGTCTGTGTATTCACAACCTGTCTCCAGCTACTTATGTAGTCAAGGATGGACTTGAATTTTCATCCTCCTGCTGATAGCTCCAGGAGCCTAGGATTACAGGTGTGTGCCACCAGGGGCACAGTCTAGGACTTTATGCATACTGTGAGAGCACTCTACTGATTGAACCACATCTGTTTACCACATTTATTTACCCAGAAATACAAACTGCACCTTGGAGATCTGTGCATGGGTGTTTGCACCAGCATTGTCTCACTCTCCCACTACTAAGGTTTTGTGTCCACTTAAGCACTTACTGCAATTTTCTGGTAGGTATAATTTGTGGAATTTTTAAAAGTCCTATTTTTGATTTTCTAAGATTTTCTTATCTTTTTTTGTTTTGTTTTGTTTTGTTTTTTCGTGACAGGGTTTCTCTGTGCAGCCCGGGCTGTCCTGGAACTCACTCTGTAGACCAGGCTGGCCTTGAACTCAGAAATCTGCCTGCCTCTGCCTCCCAAGTGCTGGGATTAAAAGCGTGCACCACCACTGCCCTGCAGATTTTCTTATCTTAATTAATCAAATAATAGCTATCAAATGTTTTCCCTGATGGTGACTAAGATGGCTGACTACAAGTTTTATATGCATTCTTCTGTTAATGTAGTGAATTACAGGCATGCATTCTGAAGTATTGAACTGCCCTTGACCGTCTGAGATAAGTCTACTGACTTAAGGAACGTTGCCTTGACAAGACCCTACAGATAGTTATATATGCTACTGCTGTTATCCAGCATTTTCTTTTCTTTTTAAATTTCCAGAAGAAATTTGCCAATAGAACTGTCAGGGTTTGTAGTTCACTTTGATAGGGTTCACTTTTGCAACAGATAAAAAGGCTATTCAAAACTTCCTTTCTTCTTGTGTAACATCTAATAAGTTTTTAATTTTTAATGAAATCAGTTTTTTTGGTTTTTTGGGTTTTTTTGGGGGGGGGGAGTTGGCCTAGGTTGTCAGATTTGTCAACATGAAATTATTCAAAAATGTTGTGTTGTGCCACCAACCAGTCAGCATACACCAGCTGATATGAGGCCCCCAACACATACAGTAGAGGACTGCTGGGTCTGGACTTAGTCAGCACCTAACCCTTGAGAGACTTGCGGCCCCAGGGAGTGGGGAGGTCTGGTGGGGTGGAGTGAGGTGGGGACATCCTCTTGGAGATGGGGGGAGGAGGTGTGGGAAATGGAACAGTTGGAGGGTGAACCAGGAGGGGGATAAAGTCTGGACTGTAAAAAAAAGATTGAAGAATAAATGAAAAAAATGTTCTGTTACTATATATTTAAATTTTAATTAATTTTCAGTTATCATACAATGAAATGGATTTCTGTATGATATTTGCTTACATATATATCTTGAACTTTGTTCATATTTATCCTGTTACCACTATCATTTAGTTTCTTTCACTCTGTCTTGCTGGTGCCCTTCTTTCTGGAAAAAGAATATATTTGAGAAAACATAGTATATTTTGTATTTCTAACTCTCGTGTTGCTGTTCCCTACTGTTACCTTTTCTCTCTCTTCATAGTCACTTTTATATTTTGATGTAATTCATATATATGTATATGTTTATCTTAAATATACATATATATTTAAGTCTAGATCCAGCATGTAAGAGAAAATTGATATTTGTCTTTCAAAGCCTGGATTATACTGCTTAAAACTATGATTTTCAATTCCATTCATTTTTCTGCAAATATCATACTTTCATTCTTCCTTATGGCTGAATAAAACACCATAGTGTTATATACTATATTTTCTCCATCCACTCACCTGTTAATGGGCATTGGGATAGGTGCCATATCACGGCTATCATGAGTAGTGCTATGGTAAATATGAGTGCAAAAGTATTTCTGGTATCACGTGAGCACATGGACTCCATAGCAACTTCCATGATGGCGGCACCAGTTTGCATTCCTACCAGCAATGATAATTGTTCATATTTGTCAGAATTAGGAGCTGTAACCTGTGTGGGTTGTTTCTAATTCTCTATTCAGTTTCATTGGTTTACCAGTATGTTTCTTTTTCTCCCGAACTCTTGCTGTAATTTTGTTACCGTGGCTCAATAGTATGATTTGATATCCTGTGTTGTGATACCTTTGGCCCTATTCTTTCTGCTTAATATTACTTTGGCTATTTTGCGGCAGTTCCGTGTTCTGTCTCGCTGAATTTTAAGACTATTTCCTACTTCTGTGAGTCATAGAATTGAAATTCTGATACAATGTTCTGATAGAGACACTATAGACTCTCTATATTGCTTTTGCCAGTTAGAATTCTCCAATCTATGTGCCTGGCAGTCTTTTCATCTTCTAGTGTCTTCTACTGTGTCTTCAGTTTTTAAAATTTTATTTTATGTCATAGGTTTGAGTATTTTGTCTGCATATCTGTAGTGCACCATATGGATGCCTGTTGGACTTGAAGGTCAGAGCAATGCAATGGACCCTGAGATTGGAGTTACAGATGGCTGTGAATCTTCATACAGCGGTGCCAGGAACTGAACCTTGGGTCTCTCAACAAGTGCTCTCTTAACCACTGAGCAATCTCTCTAGCCCCATATTTCTTTAGTTTTAAGGCATTCATTGTGATGTCTTTTACCTCTTTGATTAGGTTAGATTTTCTTTTTTTAAGTTTCTATGAATAGGATTTTCTTTTTTCCTCTTGATATCTTTCTTGGCAGATTCACTAGTGCTATATAGGAAAGATACTGATTTTTACGTTAACTTTGTGTCCTGATACTTTGTAGAGAGCCTTTCTGGTAAACTGTATGAAAGTATCACCTGTAAATAAAACGCAGATGGTGTATCGGCTTAGGCAGAAAATAGAAGTGGGCCTTCCAATAGGGAGAGAGGAACTCTGGGATAGACTCAGGCAAAGTACACATTTGCCCCGAACTCTGAAGAGACAGACACATGGAACTAAGAGAGATAGCCAGCCAGGTGGCATCACAGAATAAAATAAATGGGTTAATTAAGTTACTAGCTAGCAGGAACAAGTTCAAGCTTATGGCCTGGGCATTTATTCATAAGTAATAAGTTGCAGAGTTGTTATTTCGGGACCTGAGGTGCCATTGGAAAAACAGTTACAATACTTTATTAAAAGTGTTTATTATATCCAAGAGTTTCCTGATGGAGTCTTTATGGTCTTTTGAGGATAGAATCATACTGTCTGCAAATAGTGATAGTTTGATATCATCCTTTTCTACCTGAATATCTCTCTCTCTCTCTTTCTCTCTCTCTCTCTCTCTCTCTCTCTCTCTCTCTCTCTCTCTCTCTTTCCTGCTTTATTCCTGTAGCTGACACATCAAGCAGTCTGTGGAGTAAGGCGTTAAGAGCTTGGGCACCCTTCCCTTATTTCTAATTTTACACAGAAAATTAGAAAATTATTTCTAATTTTACACAGTATGCTTTCAGTTTCCCCCAGTTGATAATGTTGGCTACCGGTTTGTTATGTATAACCGATATTGAGGTATGTTCCTTTTGTTCCTGGTTTCTTCAGGGCTTTTATTGTGAAGAGATGTTGGACTTAAGTCAGGCCTTTTCTACAGCTATGGAGATGTCACATGATTTCTAGCTTTGATTCTATTTTACGTGCTTATTACTTGTGTTGATTTGTGTATGTTGAATCGTCTTTATATTCCTGAAATAAATCCATCTTGTTTATGATGTGTGATCTTTATAAGTTTCTAAACGTAGCTTGCTTGCGTATTTTTTGAGAATTTTTGCAATTTCCTTAATAATCCTTTAATTATTTGTTCTGAGATACTTAAAATGCCGAACTAAACTGTGTAGTGACATTTGTGAGAATTCTGTAATTTTGGTTTCTTTTTTTTAAAAAATCACAGAAATATTATAAGAATGTGTTTTTGTTTTAATCCCAGGTGTAGGGTCTGCTTTGGACTTTTGAAGCAGCTGATTATGATTTGTCTCATGCTCTAGCAGAAGCCTGGTTTTGCCAGCTGCAGATAGTTTCTGCGATTGTGTGACATTTGGAATTCTGGGAACTTTTTCACATATAAATGTGAGGGCCTTGTGGTGGTTTGAATATGCTAGACCTAGGGAGTGGCACTATTAGGAGGTGTGGCCTTGTTGGAGGAAGTGTGTCACAAAGTGGGTTTTGAGACCCTCCTTCTAGCCACTTAGAAGACAGTGCTCCTGGCTTTCTTTGGATGAAGATGTAGAATTCTCAGCTCCTTCTGCACTCATGCCTGCCTGGAAGCTGCCATGCTCCTACCTTGATGATAATGGACTGAACCTCTGAAACTGTAAGCTATCCTCAATTAAGTGTTGTCCTTTATAAGAGTTGTCTTGATCATGGTGTCTGTTCATAGCAAAAAAACCCTAATTAAGACAGGCACCCAAGAGGCATGGTGTATAGTCATTGGTCATTGAGGGAGATTGTTTGCAATTTGTTAGTAGCTACGGTCAAAGAAATAATAGGAAAGAAATTAGATTCATGGATCTCTCTGTCCTGTCTTTTTCCCCTCTATCTTTGTTTTTCATCTATCTAGTGTTAGAAGTGAAATTGGGGGGTGGGAGGAGGATAAAGAGTAGGAAAAAGAAGAACCCACAAAACAGCAAAGACTGACTATAAGTGGCTCCTATTGTGGGGCACAATAAGGAAAAAATGGGAAACTTGATTTTAAATGTTGTAGAGGAAATGGCAGGTGACAAAGAAAAAAAATTTTTTTCAAGAGGCCAGCAAAAATTTATTTCGACTGGTATCACTGGGATATTCCTTACTTTGTTCCCAGAAGGGATTTTCTATTTCTCTTTTGTATATTTTGTTTCAAAAAGGTTGAAAGGCTGGCTGAGCAATCGGAAAAGTTTAGGTAAAAATGGAAGGGCCTGAGAAACAAAAAAATGACTGAAATGGGAAAACAAAAGGAGGTCTCTCTGCGCTCTCAATTCTGAAAGGGTTGCAGAGCTGTCTGTGCAGCTGGAGAGGTGGAGGTGGAAGCACTTGGGAAGTGAGCACTGGAGAAGGGAGAAGACAAAGGTTCAGTCCTGGTGACAGAGCAAGACTATGGGAATTTCCCGAAGGAGGAAAGAGAGAAAGAAACTATGCTGGAGGGCAGTGGGGTAAGAGAAAAGCTGAAAACGTGGACAGCCCGTTGAAGTAGCCTGTTTAGAAAGAAATGGTCAATCTTGAACCAGCTGCACTGCCAGAATTAGGGGAGGGGTGTCCCAGGTCTATGAGATCACCATCAGCTTTCCCGTAGTCTACAACACAGATCTGCTAACGGTGTGGAGCACAGTTATGACAAGATAGGATGGTGTCCTATAAAAATGAAAGACTTAAAGCATTTTAAAGAGGTCATGGTTTCACATGGAATGCACTCGCCTTATGTGAAAACAAATTCTAAATAACTGGGCTATTTAAAATAGAATCATTCCCCAAGACAGGAAGGAACTGGGGGCAGCTGTACTAGAGGCTGGTCCACAGTTGCAATGATTAACATGGAGGAGAAAATAAGCTGTAAATAAATACTGAACAGTAAAATAGAGCGAGGGGAATGAATTTAGTAAAAGGTCAGTTGCTGGGTAAAAGACAGTGCTCTGATAGACAAGGACAGATGCAATTTGATGATGCTACTGTAGAACAATGTCGATTAGTGGCTTTAAGAGCTTGGGACAAGGTTGAGGAGTCTGGGGGGAAAATCTACCTTTTTTACAAAGATTATATGAGGCTCTGGAGAAGCCTTCACTGATGTTTTACCAAAGATTAGTCTCAACTGTGAGCAAAGCAATATCAGACCCTGACGCAAGGCAGGTGCTGTTAGAGACCTTAGCATTTGAAAATTCAAATACCAACACAAAACCTTGTAAGACCATTAAAGGCTCAAGCAGCACGCAGGAGTGAATGGATAAGGGATAGGACCAATATTGGTTCTAACATATATCATGCTAATAGATCAAACTATAGCTAGAGGTCTCTGATCTCAAAATGCCTGGTGCTTCAATTGTAGGAAATACTGTTATCTACAAGAGACTGTGACCAAACCAAAAGCTTCAAATCTCAAAATGCCTAGTCCCTTAATTGTGAGAAATACAGCATTTTTTTTTGTGTGTGTCAGAAAAGTGAGCGAGCCATTTCTAGGGGCAATGTTTTTTTTTCAAAATCTCAAAACAGAATGCCTAGGTTTCTTAGGGTGTGTATACTATGTGACAAAGGCTGTTATTGAGTTCAGGAATGCAGGCCCAAAAGAGATATTTAAGGTAATTTCTTACCACTGGGAAACAGGTTTGGGGGCCTGGCTTGGGACCCTGCAGCAAAAATTATGAGCCAATTCCGTCAAGAATTATCATGAATCCTGGAAAAACCTCTAGTCATCATTGGAGATTTAATGCACCTACTGCAGGCAGTGCTGCTCTAGACTTGACCACAGGTAAACATCTTACTCTATCCCCCAAAACTCAGTGTTATAAAATAACTACTGGAGTTTATGGTCCTTCACCCTCAGGGACAATAGGAATGATCTTGGGAAGAAGTGGATTGAGTTCCCAAGAATTCCTTGTGCATCTAGGAATTATAGATGAATACTTCTAAGGAGGAATCAAAATTATGGCCTATGTAAAAAGAGCTGCAATGTAACGCAGGTGACAGTATTGCTCAGCTGCTACTGTTTCCCTCTATCACAGGCAAAGCCCCTCAGGAGAAAGAAGAGGGTTTGGAAGTACTGGAAAAACCTGTGTTCTGGCAAACAGTTGTTATGGATCAAAGGTCAAAATTAAAATTGCAAATAAATGGTATTGAAATATAAGGCTGCTGGATATAGGAGCTGATGTAACTATCATTTTAACAAAAATCTTGGAATTTAGAATGGCCACTTCAAAAAGTTTATGCCCTGTTCCTAGGAATTGGAAGGTTATCCTAGATTAAGAGTGTGCAATGAATTAAGTATGTGGAACCTGGGCTGAAGAGATGGTTTGGCGGTTAAGAGCTCTTCCAGAGGTCCTGAATTACAATCCCAGCAACCACATGGTGGCTCACAAACATCTGTAATGGGATCTGACGCCCTCTTCTGGTGTGTCTGAAGACAGCTACAGTGTACTCATATACACAAAATAAGTAAATAAATACGTTATGGGACCTAAAGGTCAAAAATCAAAGTTAAGGCTTTATGTGGCTGACATACCCATAAATTTATGGGGAAGGGATCTTTTACAATAGTGGGGTACTCAGATTAATATTCCTGCAATCCCAGAGACAGCCTATAAGGAGGGTGAAATGGTAGATGCTTCTGGGGAAGGTATAGATACAGGTTATCAAAACCAATCCTAGGCTGGGCCAACTGTCCAAAGCCAGGACAAGCAGTTGTAAAAAGATTTAATCACACCTTAAAGGAAATGCTATAAAACAAATAGGAAAAATAAAAAGCCTCAGAGATAGAATAGTGCTCTACTAACTTTAAATTTTCTGAATGTTAACGAGAAAGGAACACTGGGTTATAGAAAAAACACTGGAATTATATCATCATACATACTATGAGAATATGTTAACATCAGAGTAGAAGTTGGCAAACATTTTGTGTTGGGAGTGCGGATTTGTTTATATTTCCATAGGAAGTGAAAAGCTGTGGATACCATCAAAACTTATAGAGATTATAAATGAGCAGGAGAGATCTCCTGGAAACCTTGGCCTCTGACCCCAAAGCACTTAGTTCATTGAAAATGTCTCTGTTTATAATTTTTCACTACACACAGCACAATTAATGACTTCTGTCTTAGGTTTGCATTGCTGTGAAGAGACACCATGACCAAGGCAACTTTTATTAGGACACTTAATTGGGGCTGGCCAATTAAATCTTCATCTGAAGGCCACTAGAAGACTGGCTCCCATGTGCTTAGGAGGAGGGTCTCATTGCCCACCCCGACAGTGGCAGACTTCAACAAGGTCACACCTCCTAGTAGTGCCACTCCCTGGGCCAAGCATATTCAAACCACCAGAGCTTTAAACAGAAGGGGGAAATGTAACATCTAGAATTGTAGAATTTTGGCTTCTTCGAAAGCACAGAGATAAGAATGAGCTTTCATTTGCGTCCGAGTTGCAGGGACATGAGGCTGCTTACCCACAGCTTCTATGATTTGCCTCGTGCTCTAGCAGAAACCTGGTTTGGCCAGCTGCAGGTAATTTCTGCAATTGTGTAATGCTTGGAATTCTGGGAGCTTTTCAGAGGGTATGTAAATTTGAGGGCCCTGAGAGGCATGGTGTTTGGATGTTGGTTGTTTAGGGAGGTTGGTTGCAGTTTGTTAGTAGCTAGCTGTGCTCAAAGAGGAAACAACAGGAGAGAAATTAGATTCAGGGATCTTTTGTCCTTCCCTCTCTTTTCCCTCTATCAGTTTTTCTCTCCTATCTAGTGTTAGGTGGTGAAACTGGGGGTTGGGGTAGGGGTAAAGGATGGGAAAAAGGAGAACCCACAAAGTAGCAAAGACCAGCTACAAAAGTGAGAAAAATGGTTTCTGCTAGTCTTCATGCAAATTAGCAAAAGCCACTTCTTCCTTCATCGACTTTACCACAATCTGCCAGGACGTAATTATAAAAAACACAGGAATCTAGTAAAACTGTAGCATGCATGGTGCTCATACAACTGTAAAGAACGCAGGAGTTTGTGGAGCCTTGAGTGTCAGCAGAGAGGTGGCAGTAGTTTTTAGTTGCTCTGAGGGGGAATGAGGTGGAGAGTTACTGTCCTCAGCAAAGGGCGCAGGGGTGGGTCTAGAACACAGGGCTCACAGAGTGAGGGGAAGGGGAGAAAAGCAGAAATGAAGTTTCAGGTGGAGTGTGCCCATTGTACCTTAAGCAGTAGACATCAGATAGTCGTTAAGGTTTGTAAGCAGAGCACAAATTAGGAATAGTCTTCAGAACTCAAAGAACAGCGATTGGCAGCTGGCACGGATGGATGGACAAATGGCTGAATGGGTGGGTGATTGGCAGCCAGAAGTAAAGAGAGTTTGAGACCGAGAGCCTCGAAGGAAGGCAGTGAGTGTCCCGATTTGGTCTTTCCTTTGCTGCAGACTGTTAAAAACAGGTGGTACACGCATGTCTTTTTGAGCAGTAGATAAGTACCAGATCTATCTACATTATAGTTTGTAAAAATGGAATTATTGGTGATTTTGTTGTGTGTATTTTTTTTTTCAGCTTTCTGAGGAAATCACTGGGGTTTATGCTGTAGTTCTGAGTGGAGAATAGCAAACTTTAAGATTTCTTAGCAAAGTTAACACACTAAGAAGCCCTTTAAATCAAAGTTTTACTCTGCTGCCCTCTTCTGGACATGGCTTATGGTCAAATGATTTTTTTTTTTTTTTCTAAGTAGGTGCAGGGGAAACGCAGGCCCTCAGCAGCAAGAGAAGATAAAGATTTATTGATTTAAAGTACAACTGAAAGTACATTAAAAAAAATGTCTAATCAAACCAAAGATTCTTTTTTTTTTTAAAGATTTGTTTATTTATTTTATTTATGAGTACACTGTAGCTGTCTTCAGATACACCAGAAGAGGGCATCGAATCTCGTTATGGGTGGTTGTGAGCCACCATGTGGTTGCTGGGATTTGAACTCAGGACCTCTGGAAGAACAGTCAGTGCTCTTAACCGCTGAGCCATCTCTCCAGCCCCAAACCAAAGATTCTTTAGACTTCAAAATATTTTTCTAACTTTTTTATTTTGGAAATTTCTCATTGTAGTCGCACCTGCAGAATATAAAGTTTACTCCTCTCATCCTGCAGTGTGTGTGTGTGTGTGTGTGTGTGTGTACAACTGTAGAGTTCAGAGTCAATCCTCAAGTGTCAATCCTCACCGTTTGTTTTGTTTGAGACAGCCTCTCACTGTTTGCTGCTGTGTTCATCAGTTGTCCTGTAGCTCTGGGGGATTTCCTTGTCTTAAGAGTGCTGGATTTACAGACATGTGCTACTGTGTCTGCCTTTGAATTCTAAGGATTCAAACTCGGATCCCCACGCTGTGCAGCAAGTATTTTATCCAGTGAGCCATCGCCCAAGCCTCCTTTCCTTT
>NW_021604578.1:7502489-7509403 GCF_004785775.1 Grammomys surdaster | reverse complement strand
TGTGTGAGAGAGAGAGAGAGAGAGAGAGAGGGAGAGAGAGAGAGACATATATGTATGTATGTGTACATGTGTGTGTGTCTTCAGAGCTGACCATTTGGTATTGCATAACCAATTGGTGTGTTCATCCCTGGGAACACTGTTTCTTGTACCCCAGCATTCCATCATTGCTTGTAGATCTTTGTCTAGGACTGAAACCTCATGAACTTTCTCGCTTATACTTTACCAAGTCTATAGGAATCATCTTGGTTCAAGTCATGTTTAGGCAGGCATTTTGGTGAGGTGTCACAGGTTTCTCTGATATTTCTAGGAGAGACAGTTTCACACAAAACTCCCTGATCCTCTGGCCCTTACAGTTTTTCCACCTTCTCTTCTGTAATGGTCCTTGAGCTTTAGGTGCATGAGTTGTGTTGTAGATATACCAGTTGGGACTGGGCCCCACAAGTCTTTGGTTGTTTTCTGTAATGGTCTCCATCTATTGCAAAAAGATGTTTCTTTGACAAGGGATAAGAATTACCCTTATCTGTGGGTATAGGATAAATATTTAGAATGCAGTTAGGGAGTATGCTAGTTTAGTAAAGTGGCAGTAACTTTATTAGACCCATCTTGAGTGTTTTAAAGTTCTGTTGTTTAGCTGTTGCTGAACATGGATCAGGCAAGTACCCAGTGTTTTCCAGAGCTCACTTCCCTTAATAATCTTCCCTTCTGGTCATACCAGGAGTCTTGGATGGCAACCCTTGATTTTGCAGTCTGTGGGATGAGCAAGCTACCACATATTCCTAAAATTCCCTAGTTACCACCCTGGAATGGCTCATGTTCTAGAGTAGGTAGGTGCATGCATGCATGTGTGCGTGTGTGTGTGTGTGTGAGATGGGTTGTGAATGGGTGAAATATTCCATTGGACTTCAGAATTCTCCAAATGCTTGATGTACTGACCTCTGGGTCAGGGTAGTCAGATGATATAGTTGTCCTCAGGTGATGGGCTCTGCTCCGAGGCACTAAAGTTGAAGCCACAATCGCTGTACCCTTCATTGTCTGAATTGAGCCTCATGATACTTTTTTATATGTTGGAGTTTAGCTCTTTTTCTCTCCATGGTTGCTTCCTGTGTCTGTCTTCCACCTTGGGCTGTATTAAGTTGTCCCCAGGTTCCTTGACTTATGGTAGTTCCTGGTTGTTGGCCTGGTTCTAAACAATAGTGGCTCTCTCAAATAGTACCATACAAAGCCTTTGGAGACATTGGTGTGACACAGTGCCCCTCTCCCCATTGCTAACTAGTTAACTAACTAGAGTCTGTTTTAGCCTCTGTATTAGTCAATAAGAACATAGAAATAAGGATGATGCTGTCCCTACAGTGGCAACCCCACAGCCCTATAGAATAAGACTGATGACTTGTATGTAGGATGCTAAGACATTACAGAAGGGCATCATTTGACTTGGGTAGGCATGATTTCCCAGGGGAATTAAGAGACTATGGACTGAAAAGGTGGCTCAGCACTTAAGAGTACTTGTTCTTGCAGAGGAGCAGGGTTCAGTTCCTAGTACCCACATGGAAACTTACACCTTATCTCTAACTGCAGTCTAGGAGATCCGATGCTGCCTTCTGGCCTCCACAGGTACACACATACACACAGGAAAGCAATCGTAACATAAAAATAAATCTTAAAAGTGAGCAATTTTAAAGAGTAAGTAGGAATGAGTTCAGATTATGAGAGGGGCAGGATATCCTGGTACATGTGTCTGATAGCAAGAGATCATTCTGATGCTGACTGGTAAGTAATGACTGGTAAGATATCTTATTGGTCATGAGAGAGGGCGGGAAGAGGGCAGGAGAGTAGAGCTGAAAAGCAGGGCATGAGAGACCCCTTTGGGCTCTGCTAAGTGCTGTTTTCTTCTCTGCATCCTTACCCATTGTATGGTTTGTATTTTCATCCTTGCCCCTGAGCAAGCTTCTTGACTACGTCATGCACCTCTTCTTTCCCATAGGATTCAATGAATACATTGACTATGGTGAATACATTCTCATAACACTCAACGAATACAGCCTTATTCTGTTCTTTCTGCTCTATTGAAATTGTCCTTGCCATCCATCTTTGGAGACTTGATGTTCTTGTGTTAGTTTTCGTTCCTGTGACAAAATAGTTTGAGATGAACAACTTAACACAGGGGGAGGCTTGTTTGGCTTGAGTTTCAGTGGTTGTAGACATGGTCTGGTGGCTCCCTTGCTTTAAGGCCTATGGCAGGGAAGAAACACCATAGTGGTGCCAGAGGAAAACAGCTCACTAATGAGTCTGCAAGAAAGCAGGTGGAGAGATAGGAAGGGGCCAGAGATGACCTAGTGACTGACCTACTCTATCCAGCCAGGCCCCACTTCCTAAAATGCATTCAGTATGGACTCACTGGTAGAGAAAGTACCTTCAATACTGAGTCAGCTCTCCGGGCACTGCCAGCTAGGGGCCAAGCTTTAATCCAGGAGCATTTAGGAGACACTCCATAATCACACTATACTCTTCATTGTGGCGTTTGAAATCACTAACTCCCTTCTTTCCTCCTCTGTCTGGCCCTTCCATCCACCCACCCTTAGCTTTGTTCTATAGCCCAGGCTGAGACCAGAAGAGCCTCAAACTTGACTCCTGGTGAAGCACTATGCCTGCCTTCCCTTAATCTCTCCTCTCCAGTCTCCCTGATCTCATGCTTTCTTAGTTTTGTAGCAGAACCTCTTGTTTCTGTCATCTAATGCTCTGCTGCTTTCCTGATTGTAGCTTTCATCTTCATGAAGATCTGATCTCCGTCACTTCTTACTAGACATTCTCTTTGCCCACCATGGTGGTTTGAATAAGAATTGGCCCCCATAGGCTCATACATTTGAGTGCGTCGGGGAGTGGTACTACCTAAGAGGGGTAAGGAGTATGGCCTTGTGGGAATAGGTGTGAATTTGTTGGAGGAAGCCCATGGTGGTGGTGGGGGACACCTTGAGGGTTCAAAAGCTCTAGCCAGACCCAGTATTTCTGTTTCCTGCTGTGGATCCAGATGTAGAACTCTCAGCTACTCTTCCAGCATCATGTCTGTCTGCCTGCATGCAGCCATACTTCCTACCATGACAGTAATGGACTGTCATGGCAACTGTAAGCGAGCTCCAGTTAAATGCTTTCTTTGTAAGTTGCCGAGATCATGGTGTCTCTTCACAGCAATAGAATATCCACTAAGACACCCACTGTTTCCTGCGAACAGCCATCACCATAGATGTCTAAAGTTGCCTGCTTGACACCTGTTCTTCTCAGACTCCTCTAGAGGTAGTTTGGTTCTGGCTAATTGGGGTGGGAGTGGAAGTATTGGTTTTATCTCCTGGATTTTTGATGGGACAACAGAAACAGAGGCTAGGGACTGAAGCCTCATGCTAAAGGGAGTGAAGTAGAAAGCTAAGATATGGTTACACTGGTGAGACCTAAGCTCTAATAATGCACCAGCCCTGGACTCCCATGTCTTATATCAGAAAAGCATCTGGGGGTTAGGGTGAGAGCTCAGCAGTTAAGAGAACTTGAGGTGAGTTTTCAGAAGTCTTGAGATGGGTTCCCAGCATCCACATTAAGCATGACACAACTTCCTATGGACCCAGCTCTAGGAAGGTCCAGTGCTTGAATAGGTGCCTGTGTTCCCATGCGTGCATGCACTCGTGTACACACACACACACACACACACACACACACACACACACTTTAAAATATCTTTTTAGGGCTGGAGAGAAGGCTCAGCTGTTAAAAGCATAGCTGCCCTTCCAGGGGGTCTGGGTTCGATTCCCAGCACCCACATGGTGACTCAACAATCAGGAGATCCAATGCCCTCTTCTTGTCTCCTCAGGCATCAGACTTATATATACGTGGTACAGAAGCATGCATGCAGGTAAAACATCCATGCACATAAAATAGTAAAATAACAAAAGTAATTTTACATAATAAAAAGGACAAAAGCATTTCACTACAGTCAAGTCACTTAAATAGTTGGGTATTTCCTCTAGTTGCCTTCTGACTTTCTCCCTGCATCTGGTATTGCCCCCATTTAATGCTTCAAGATTCCAAATACAGACATGACCATCATACTCTCTGTCCCACCCAAGTCACAGCTCTTCCTATAGTGCCTATACAAATGCTGAGGAATCTTATTGGACAATTGGCTTTAAGAGAAACAAACATTTGATTATGAAAAAAATTCTAGGAAGCATTTAGGCAGCTCCTCTATCCATGAGAAAAGGCGATAAGGGACATGAAGCAGTTACCCCTGACAAAGTCTGCTTGATTTTTATCTCTACAGATTTAGCAAAGCAGTGAACTGCAGACTGTCTGATTTTTCAAAGATCAGTTTTCTCAAAGGTGAGCATCCTCTTTCTCCTTGAGCTACGTATTTGTAAGCCTGGAACTAGTTAGAGGACAAAAGGCTATCTACCACAGGCCAGCATACCCTCAATGATGAATTTTGTTAAGTCTTCAATTTTATTTAGTTAGTTGTGGTGAGACAGACTGGCCTTAAATTCTTTTAGTTTGTTTGTTTTTGAGACAGGATCTCTTTACATAGTGCTACCTATCCTGAAACTCACTATGCACACCAAGCTGGCCTGGAACTCAAGAGTTCTGCCTGTCTCTGCCTCCCAAGTGCTGGGACCAAAGGTATGTGCCACCATGCCCAGATGGCTTTAAGTCCTTGATCATCCCATTTTAGCTTCCTAAATGCTGGGATTATAGGCATGGGCAGACATACTTGTCTGTCTACTTTGTTTCGACATCAGGAAATTACACATGCAACCTAGATACCCAGGTTTTGAAAACCTAAGGGCTTTGTCAACAGTGGACTATCACTCTAATGTGACCCCTTAGACATTAAGCTGGCATGAGTTTTCAGGTTTACTGTGGGCCTTTAGTAGGCTTTTCTAGTCTCACAGGTCTTAGACTTTGTAACTGTTAGGTTACATGTTCAGACAAATACACAATGATGAACCTATCTATTGTGTGCTAGATGGTTATTATTTGCAACACAATGGCTTTCATTTTATAGCAAACAGGGAGGATCAGAAAGCCCTGTGTGCGAGGGCACAAGTTATATGTGGGCAATCTCTGTGCCTTCCGCCTAATTTGTCCTTAACAACTTCAAAAAAATAGTTTATCTAGCCCTGTCTGTCGTCTGTCTTCTATGCACACAAGTATGAACAAAATCAGTAATTTAATGAAGCATGTGCACTCCCATGTTTGTTGAAACACAATTTGCAATAAAAAATGTGCAATCAACCTGAGTGTTGACCAGCTGATGAAAGCATCTAAAAATGTACATATATATAATGTACATTTCAACTATAAAGAATGGAATCCTGTCACTTGGGACAACACAGATGAAACTTGAGATCATTGTGTTAAGTGATATTTACAGGTGCAGAAAGACAAGTACCACACAATCTCTCAATAGAAATGATAAAAGTCGATCCCATGCAAATTGGGAGTAGAAAAATGGTTACCAGATGCTATGAATAGTAGGGTTCTGGGGAAAGGTGGAAGAAGCTGACCAATGGGCATTAAGTTATAGTTAGAAACCATAAAGATGTTGGATTTGTTGGTACAGGTCTATGATCCCAGCTTCTCGGGACCTGGTGGATGGAAAGTTCAAGGCCAACTTAGTCATACTGTGTCAAAGCTAAAAAAGGGCTCAGAGGAAGAGCACAAGAATGCAGAAGGGTCCAGATACTGGTACCACCAGGAAAATAAAGGTCTTTGCTATTGTATTTTAGGGTGAGTATGGACAACAAAGACAACTATATACCGAAGTGGAAACTTAAGGGTTCTTTGGAAAGTTGGTTGGATGGTGTTTTGCTGGGGCAGACACAGGTGAAAGGCTAAGGCAGACTCATGAATGTTTAGCTGAAGCAGACACAAGTGAAAGGATGTTTTGCTAAAAGCAAGCACATGAAAGGACACGTGGTGGATTCTTTACTAATGACACACATGTATTGGTCCACCTAACACTGCGTAGTTGAGCTGCATTTGTCAGGAAAGAGAAACGTACTGAAAAACTTCTGAGCTAGGCTTGCTTATAGAGCTAGCTGTGCAATGCTTGTGGGTCTTGCATCTTTGCTGGTCTTCGATTCACTGAGAGAGGCACAGTGTTACCGCTGCTGATTTGTGTTTGCTATCCTAACTCTACTGAACTGGACTGCTGGTGTATTTGTGAAGTGTTTGTTAGTGGATCGAGCTGTTGCTTGCTGCTAACCTGTGAACTGAACTGCCGATTTACAGACAACACAGATGGGAGTTGCTCCAAAGAACCTTTCTAAACAGGTCCACTTCTCACCCAGTCTCTGTATCCTTTCTTTCCCACTACCTCTGGTGGGTGGTGGGCTACAAGGGAGGTTAAAGCATTTAAGAATCATCATTAACACTAGGCATTTGAAAAAAATTGAAGTTACAATACACTTTTATTTATTTATGTTTTTAAAAGATAGACTTTGAATGGTTTTGGCATGGGGAAATGTTTGGGATGTTTACTTTGAATGTGAAACAACAGATAAACATATAGAAATAAAAATTAAATCTTAAAATTATACACATAAAACATCATACAATAACTTATAAATGTTGATGTATCTTGTCAGTTAAAGAGACACATACATATACAGACTAAAAAACAATGCAAAGCTGGGTGCAACGGCACATGCCTTCAATTCTAGCACCCAGGAATAAAGGCAGAGAGAGATCCCTGGATGCAAGGTTAATTGAGGCTGCACAGTAAGACCCAGAATGTTCATTAAGAAACAAAGCCCCTAGGTACAACTAGCAGATGAGAGTCCACAAAAGGAAGGCTCTTTTATAAAATCCAGGTGTGGGGATCAAGAGATTTACATACAAGAGAGAGAGAGAGAGAGAGAGAGAGAGAGAGAGAG
>NW_021604578.1:7460633-7502389 GCF_004785775.1 Grammomys surdaster | reverse complement strand
ATACAATAGAGAGAGAGAGAGAGAGAGAGAGAGAGAGAGAGAGAGAGAGAGAGAGAGAGGCTAAAATAAACTAATCCACTGGGGATGATTACAGTCATAGTTCTTAGAGAAAAGAGTCACAAATGTAGAAAGTAGAAAGGCTTCAGGGCAGCTGGCGGTGGTGGCACACACCTTTAATCCCAGCACTTGGGAGGCAGAGAGGCAGGCAGATTTCTGAGTTCGAGGCCAGCCCGGTCTACAGAGTGAGTTCCAGGACAGCCAGGGCTACATAGAGAAACCCTGTCTCGAAAAACCAAAAGAAAAAAAAGAGAAAGGCTTCAGGGCACTTGTTGGTGTTTGATCAACACCATGGTACAAACTCATGATTTCTATGTGTAGATATGTGCGTGTAGATTTATGTACTGTATACTATTTTGCATGTGTGCAAACTCATATATCCTAATTGTTCAAGAAGCGCCTGAGAGCAGTGACACCCAGTAGCCATTAGCCTATCTTAATATGCAGACTCTGCTTTGTATTTTTCCTTTTTATATGGATGCTTATTCAAATTTAACATAATCACTGGACACTGGACAGTAGATTTAGGTTTTATACTTTGTTTTCCATTTGTCTCATCTTTTAAAGATTTATTTATGCATATGAGTGCTTTTATCTGCATGCCAGAAGATCGCATCGGATCACATTATAGTTAGTTATTGACTGAACTCCTGGGGATTGAACTCGGGACCTCTGGAAGAGCAGTCAATGCCCTTCACCACTGAGCCATCTCTCCAGACAGTCCTGTTGCTCTTAATTCCTTCTTTTCTTCTTTCTTTGGGGTTGAGTATTTTTAATTAATTAATTAATTAATTTATTTATTTTGAGACCTAGCTCTGGGCATCCTGGAACTTGCATTGTAGACTGGGTTGGCCTTATCCTCAGAGAGAACTGCCTGCTTCTGCCTCTGAAGTGCTGGGAATAATGTCGTGTGTCACTGTGCTCTGCTAACAGCTAGTTTTCAATAGATAATCTAATAATGGTACACATTAATGGGGTACTATGTAATATCTGACACATGTACACACTAACTTTTTAAAACGCTGTTGTCCATCAAAGGAAATCAGTGCTCTTTGGAAAAAATGGCTGCTCCAAGGTCTACACAAGACAGACAGGAAAGGTGGAGCTGTATGTATGAGGTGTAACAGCGGCTTGCTGTGGTAGGCAGTCTTGGTTGTACCTTGACTGAATGTGCAATCTAAGAGGCATGCCTCTGAGTAGGTGTCTGAGGGTAGTTCCTGGAAGCACTAACTGAGAAGCACCCTTTCCCTAGTGGAAACCAGATATAAGGAGGTCCAGAGGAAAAACTGCTGTTGGCTTATCCTCACCCTTTGCTGGTGACCTGTGTTGATGCTATCAGAAGCCAGGTTCTTCAGCCTTCCTACAGAGTTGGAAGACAAGCAGCTTCCCAGAAATCTTCCAGACCTTCAGTGCCACATGGCACTGCTGAGGCGTTCAGCCTCCTGGGCTAAGCTGTTTACCAGTGACTCAGACTCCGGAATGTAGCTAGCTCTTGTTGATCACCTATTATTGTAATGGTTAGCCAATCTACCAGACACCCTTTGTAATATATATTAATTCTACTGGTTGTTATACAGAACCTGTACTAGTACAGGAGTCAAGACAGATGCTAACCCTCAGAAACTGCCATTACATCACTGCTTTGTGACTTCACAAATATGTGATAAATAAATGGTTTGTCTATCACAGTAAACCACTGTTATTCTTTGAATATGTCATACATTTAGCTCCATCTTGTGTATTTGTCTTGCATAGTCCTTGGAACAGCCATTTTTCCCAAAGACATTTTTCCCGGATTCCTTTGATGGACAATAGCATTTAAAAGTTAAGTGTATGCATGTATCAAACCTCACATAGTATCCCATTAACCAGTTGACACATGTTGAGGAATGAAAAAAAAAAAAAAGAAAAATCATCATTTGGTAACTATCAGGATACTATCTCATGCAAAGCTAAGAGCACATAGCTAAACTGGATGACCGACAGTATTTATGTGGTCTATTGGTTATTCAGTGCTCCTCAGGTCATCTCAGCAGCAAAGGAACAAACGGACGGTGCACAACCCTTCTACCATCATGTGCCAAAGCACTGCCTGTAGCATTCCACCCCTCCTGTGTATTCCCAGGCTAAGGAGGAAGCACCACACTCAGACTGAGGACTTCCATAAGCCACCTCTGTGTAAGAAGGGTCTGAGACCAGGCAGCTGAGGTGTCACTAGGGTGAAAGCAGAAATTATTCACAGTGCCTTCAGGACCTATTAGTATGAAATTTCATAAAAAAAAGCCAAAATATCAGTTAACTTTTGTTCAAAAACTTTTATTTACTATAAAGACAAAACACCAAAATAGGTACAAATACTATAAAATTGGTTCAAAGGGGTAAAAATTTTAATTAAAATATCTTGATATATTTAAAATATAACAAAGGATACATTTAAGCCAAATTTTCTTAACCAGAGGTGTTTTTTTTGTTGTTTTTTTTTTTTGTTGTTTTTTTTTTTGTAGCATTTGTTTACATAGTAAGGTGCTAATAGGAGTTAGCCCTTAAGCCCTGGAAGTCTTAGGAATCATAGTCACACAGCACATAGAATTTCATTGTGAGAGTGAACTTTGGTAGAAGAAAAATCTATAGGACACCTGAGGTAGTAGAAACTGGAATAAACAGCAGTAGACGTTATTTACAACTTGAGTACCAAATAACATTAAAAACACAAAAATAATTACACAATACAATTTTCAGTCCAGCTTTGATCCAAAGAAAATAAGAATATTACATCACATTTGCATCGAAAACAAAACACCACAATTACCAGCAAGCTGAGGGAACTGCAAACAAACTCAAACACAGTGGATCTTGACATCTGGGGGAGTTCGAGTTTGAAATGTGGCGGGCATGTTGATGTATGCAGTAATACTGATTAGCTGAGGTTCCTCAGTTTATACAGTTTACATCTCTGTCAGACACAGCGCTAATCTGACCAATGATCTTCCAGTACATGGAATGGCAAGAGTGCGTCCTTTAAAGCTTGCACATGAGACTTGGAAACAATTTTACTAGAATTGTGAAAATTCTAAGTAGTCAAAAGTAAAAATAAAAAGGAAAATGTCAAGTACAATACATTTAGCATTAACAAACTTCACATTTCTGTATTATGTTTAACTCTTCAAAGATTGCCAATCTTCCAAAACAAAGGAATGTAAAATTTCACTAAGAAGCACATTCACATGAAACTGCCTTTGAAAATTATTTGCAGTATATCCCTGTAAACTTATCTTGGAACTTATTTTACTTCCAATTTCTGTTGTACATTCCAAATGTACTGCATATATATATAGCTTATTTAGTTTATCCTGAGTCTTTGAGAATAACCAATTCTATTTCACACTGGCTTCTGAAGAGTTAAAACTTAACATCTCAAAGTTATATTTAATAGCTAATCAGTACTTGATTTGAAAGACACACATACAAAGGGCTACCGTTTTCCTTCATGATTCCATGCATCTGAATTCAACTTGAGGCTAAGACAAATAGTTGTGCAAATGTCAGGAATTAGTGTGTAAATGAAATTCAACTTCACTGTTCTTTCTGAGCATTTCCTAAATGCAGAGCAAATTTAGTATTTGTTTGAAAACGTTACCAATTGGTAGATGAGGAAATGAGTTTATCAGTCCAGTCTAGTATAAAAACATCATGCATGGCAGAAGGAAAACAGTAGTTACATTATAGTCAGTGGATGAAGAATGATGGATTGTTACAAAGAGGAAGATTTAAATGGTGTGAACTTCCTACAGACTAGCAAAGTAATATGAAATAATTCACCTAACTTTCAGACAATTTTGCCCTGCCTTGTGAGCTGCATCTGAGAACAGCTGACTCCTAAGTGAGTTTCTACTTAACCCAAACAGTGAGGGCAGAGTCGATGTAGCCAGCACTTCACCATATGCCAATAGAAGAAAACAGAACTCTTGCAATAGGCACAGTCTTAATAAACCACTACACACCTACTTCTATGTCTTTTTTTTTTTCTGGTTTGAAGAGATAACCTTTCCCTGAATATTCAACACAAATGAAGGTGAAGTGAAAATACAGAACCATATTTTCCAAAAAAAAAAAAAAAAACAACCAGAAATGACTGGGCCAACAGTAAAATGCACAATGAACCACAATAAACCAGGAGTTCAACAACAACAAAAGGTCAACTGTGAGTCATAAAGAAGTTATTAACTTTTAAAAACACATGTATTTACTGCTACTCATAGCATACTCTGACCTGAAGGAGCCAGACACTGATTTTTCTTTTCTCTTTTTTTTTTTTTTTACAGCCAGTGACAAAAACAAAACCCTAAAAACCCCAACCGGCCTCTCAGAGCCCCCCCGCTGTGACCGCTAGCTGAAATGAAAGAAGTGACACATTAAAACAGATCCTGAGCCCTCAGCTGCTAATATTGCTGAAAAAGTGCTCCAAAAATAAACGTATGCTTCTGTCATTTAATCATGCAAACTCCATCGCCTTCCTGCTCACCTAGAGCCAGTCCTGTGAAAGGCACGGTTTACAGTTCTGCACAAGTTGTAGCTGTTTGCATACTGAACTTAGGTACAGGCCATGATTTGTCAATCACATACTTAGGTACGGTTCTCCGCTGGCCTCACTTCTAGCTGTTCAGTGGCATGAAGGCCAGCGGATTATCAATGTGGTTGCCCACGAGTTCTTTTCTCTCTCTCCTTGTTGCACATCCTGTCTCCATTATAGTTGATCTGAACAATTAACTACCACGTGGTACGAAAGACAGGATGCTTTAGAAGCTCTCTTGACGGAGGTCTGTCCTGAGGCTGAAGTTCTAAACACCGCAGAGCCACATCGCGCAGACCCGGGGACAGATGAGACGGGATGGATGGTGCAGTAGTTGCACTAGCAATCTGCAGAACAAAACCAGAGCACTGAGTTTCCATGGCAGCTTTGCACAGGAACACAGATGTGACTTTCATAGCCTCCCAGTCACACCTACATGGTGAGTTTTTCTTCAGTGCTGGACAAATATTAATTCTCAGTAGCAAACAATACAAACAACTAATTTTTACTTTTTTTTTTTTTCCTTTTGATAATAAGGTCTTAGGACAGGCTGATGGCTTGGATCTTTCTGCTTCCACTTAAGGAATACTGCAATTACAGCTGTGTGCCACCATGCCAGATATGGGCTACTGTCCTATAAACAGGTAAAGGACGAATCTCAATCATTTAGATCTACCTACTACTCTTAATCACAATCAAATTCTCCCTTTCCCTCACCTTAGCAAATTCGTGAATGATTATTAAAAAATGTGAATTGATAGAACAAAAAAATCCTAAAAAGAGTCTATCTAGAGACACTGAGTGGATGCACACCTCCTCTCTGTGATCCTTGTCTACTAGGGACACTGAGTGGTTGCACTCACATCTTACACACTGTGAGACAGAAGTGACATCCTTTTCCACCTTCCCAAGTGTAACAACTCACTGTTCTTGTTTTTCCTTCACAGGGAGGAAAAATAAAAAGCCAAACATTTCTGTTGAACACAGTTAGTTAAGGCTTTAAGTATTCTATTCATAGTGCAATGCCTGGTTCTGAGTTTGACCACATGGAGTAAATTCTTTATAAGGAGCACAGATACATCAGAAGAAATACACTTAAAATTTGGGGTGTAGAGCTGGGCCTGGGTGGGGCATGCCTTTGATCCCAGCACTGAGGAGGCAGACATAGGCAGATATCTGTGTTTAAGGCTAGTCAGGACTATATAGAGATCCTGTCTCCCAGGTCTCCCCCAAACAAAACAAACGGTGGGGAGTCGACTAGGGAGTTGGCTACTGAGAAGGCTTGCTGTACAAG
Source organism: Grammomys surdaster (assembly GCF_004785775.1). NCBI lineage: Eukaryota > Metazoa > Chordata > Mammalia > Rodentia > Muridae > Grammomys > Grammomys surdaster. The sequence goes on along the minus strand of NW_021604578.1, from coordinate 7,496,468 downwards.
CCTGCTGGTTAGCCTGAGCTGGGGTCCCTAGAGCCCATGTAAAAAGCCAGGTCTGAGGATGTGTGTCTGTAGGCCCAACAGTCCTACAGTAGGATCAGATGCAGGAGAATGCCCTAGAGGCATACACACACACACACACACACACACACACTCTCTCTCTCCATATACAAAAATAAGTTTGTTTTTTGTTTTTTTTTTCTAATAATCACTCTGGTTCTAGGGAATCTGACCCCTCTCCTGGCCTCTGCAGGCACCAGATATGCATGTGGTACAGGGACAGATGTGCAGGCAAACCCCCCCCCCCCCCCCCATACACATGATGTAAAATAAAAGCAAAGACGGGGAGGGATGAGCCATGAGACTTTGACTTCTGCTACTTTAGTACTAAAAAGTAACTGTCGTATCACAATCACCTTAAATATCAAAGCAAGATGATTGGAGTGCTTTTCTGCGTTCCAAGGAGGTTTTGCACAAGCCATTTCTATAATGGCACAGCCAACACTCCACACGTCACAGCTCCTACCGTACTGCTGACCTCTCAGGACCTACAACAAAGCAGAGTTAATTTGGAAATGTGACTGACTGGAAACAGGTCTATTCCTTATGCAAAATTCAGAGCAAACAGTGGTACAAACAACAATTACATGGACGACTCGAAATCTCATTAACCAGCTAATGTCCATGTGGCACAAAGATAAACATTCCAGGATTCCAAAGCAACCCTCAAACAACGGAGCATGAGAGCAAATCATCACCACATTGAACATGACGAGCTCCGAGCTCAGGACAGGCCACATTCAGAAGTACACACTGTGCTACGATGTTGACAGACAGGGCTGGCTCTGTGGCTTACCTCCCTTCAGGAAGGAAGCGCCGACTTCTGCATATTTCTACCATGTGCACTAACAAACTAGCCCCACAATTCTGTGTTAAATTTGTGTTAAAGTAGCTGCTAAGCAAATCTATAAAAACTTGTGTTTTATAATTTTGTTGAGAATAAGGGTGTGAAATGGAAGGTAGTATTAAAAACTAGATTATAGGGTCATGAGCTTCCAATCACTAAGTGCACACTGGATCCTACTGTGAAACAGTCAGGACTCCACAATGCTGCCCTTCTTTACACTCAAAGCCACTTCTCACCTCAGGTGCCATGAATGCAATTGTTCCCAGCAACTGTCCCTGGAACTCTCCTGCACCGGTTCCTTTTGATGCCAACCTGGCAGCAGCTCCAAAGTCTGCAATTCTCAGCCTCTGACCGGTGCTGTCAATGAGCAGATTGGCACCTGTCAACAGAGACAGCAAATGACCCTGTTAGATCAAATAAGGACATGTTGAGAGCCCCATGAAGCTCTGCTAATGAAACTAAGACAATGTAGGTACAGCCACTGCCTCACAGGAAGCTGCCCTCATCTTCCTCTGCTCAGTCTCTGCAAAGGCACACTAGTGTCTCTAGTGTGGGTTTCACCTAAAGCCCCAGAAGGATATTCTGAAGATCAAAGCCATAAGGCTCATGGCGATTAAAGGATAAAAGCTTGGAGACCCTGGAAAGTCAGGACGCAAAGCCCTGAAAATGATGATTTCAGCTAAAGCGACCCAGAATTCAAATTTTGGTACAATTTACATTTTAAGGCCAAGGCTTGTTGACGTATACTAACATAGGCCAATACAAACTATATGCTTATTTTATAATCACAGTTTAATCAAAGTTTGTATCGCAACAGCACTTTAAAACATTGTTAAATACGCAACAGTCACAATAGAAAATTCAAGTTGTCTTTAATAAAATCTAAGCTGCAGGATCTGAGAGGATTTTCTTAAGCTTATGATACACCAATTATCTAAGAAAAACCAAGAACAGGGATCTTCTGGGGATACACTGTGAAACCAAGATGGTGGACAAGGAGCCCTCAGTCTTATTACCCTTCCTACCAAGTTGCAGCCTTTCTGGTACTGAACACACTATGCTAAGGAGAAAGGGTCCTTTTAGTTCTAATAATCACAGGGTATTTAATCCTAGACTTAAAATCCTGTGTTAGAAACCATCAAAGGGCCGGGCGGTGGTGGTGCACGCCTGTAATCCCAGCACTTGGGAGGCAGAGGCAGGCGGGTTTCTGAGTTTGAGAGTTCGAGGCTAGCCTGGTCTACAGAGTGTAGTTCCAGGACAGCCAGGGCTACACAGAGAAACCCTGTCTCGAAAAAAATGACCAACCAGAGATAAAGAGGAAAACTAAACTAAGAAACAAAAAAACAAACAATAAATTAAAAATCAAAGGTCACTTTTTAAAGTAACATTTGTTTTCTTGCTGTCACTAGAAAATAAATGGCGTCCTTACCTTTGACGTCTCTGTGAATGATCTGGTTCTCGTGGAGATATGAAAGGCCGCGGAGTAACTGCTCAGTGTAGTTAACGACGACCGACTCCTTAAAAGCTCCGTATTTACTCAGGAGATGAGCCACAGATCCTCCTGGAAGACAGACAGGCGGACAGAACTGAGAACCTGGCCTCTTTGTCACACTCTAGCTTAAGTCTACAATATGAGCTCATATGAAATGTTAAGCTCACAGCCCATGTCAGAAGTACAACTGATTTCCTGTATTAAAACTGTAAGTCAGTTAACATTTCTTTACAGAATCCTCAGGAAACCAGCTTACTATAGGGCCAAGATTTCAGAAAGCATTAAAAATTATAAATTTGATTGAAATGTTTCTGCAGTGTAGATTCTGTAGTGGGAGATATTTAGAAAATGGCGCAGATCTGGCTGGTTCCTGGGCAGCCGCTATGTTCACACTGCTTCTTGACTTTGATGGGGCTCTGGCTAGATAGATGCACAGTCCCTGGTACCCACAAGACACCAGTTGTGGGGGATGGCTCTGCCAATCCACCACTCTGCATCCACAAAGCTCGGCCGAACCTCAGACAGTATCTGCCATCCTCGCAGTACCCAGTAGAAATGAGACTCTTAAAGCTTAGTGATTATCTAAAGGATTTATATATTTAGAAATGCTCAATCAACAAGATGCCCACACGATTAGAGCTGTTACCCAATATCTAACCTTTTGATAGAAGTTGCTACCCAGGACAGCTTTTGACCCATCCATGGTTCTCCATGGCTGCTCCCTCTCTCCTCCCCTTCCTCTCTTCTTCTCCCCTCCCCTTCCTCTCTTCTTCTCCCCTCCCCTTCCTCTCTTCTTCTCCCCTCCCCTTCCTCTCTTCTCTCCTCCCCTTCCTCTCTTCTCTCCTCTCCTTCCTCTCTTCTCCCCTCCCCTTCCTCTCTTCTTCTCCCAGCTCCATCTCCTCTTCTGCTTAATCACCGAGCTCCACTGTGAATACAATGTAGCAGAATAAATATCCTGCTACAAGATTCCACTCCTTTCTTTTTTCAAAGTGCACAAACTATTACAGATGTGTTACTTAGCAGAAGGTAAGAGAGCAGGGGAGGAGCAAGAAGACAGCTAGTCATCAAATAACATGTATGAGTTTTGATGGATAAGTCGCAAACTCGGTGAATCTCATTTATAAACCATCTGTTCAGTTCATCCTCATGAAAAACAGGTAAGGGACTTAAGAACTACTGGGTATCACTGGGGAGATCACTGGGGAGATGGCTCAGTTGGTACAGTACCTGCCATGGATGTATAGAGACCTGAGTTCAATCCCTTGAATCCACATTAAAAACCCAGGCATGGTGGCATGCCCTTGTAGCCTCAGCACGGACCAGCCATCTCAGCCCAACTGATGAGCTTCAGGGTCAGAGAGAGACCCTATCTCAACAAAGATGGAGTGACTGAGGTCCCTACCATCTCAGACATCTGCATGCACATAGGCACACATTCACACTAGTAAGCACAAACATGAACTAGAATATGCGCTCTTAAATGATACAAGAACTTAACTGGCTGAATAACCTAGTCGTCATATCTGGAGTCACTGTTGCATTATAGAAGTGAATTCGGCAATGCTTAAGAGAATGAGGTTTTAACTTTGTGTCTCAGTGCTGTTTCATCTGAAGTTTTCAAATTATACATTAATTTATTTAGGTTTGTTCATTTATTTGAGACAGATTCTCACCTATTATGGCTCAGGCTGGGCTTGGACCAACTATCCTTCTGCCTCAGCCTCTTGAGTGAGTGCACTGCCTGCAGGCACATGCCCTGCTTAGTAACTATATACTGTTAGAAACATTCTTACAAAAACATAATCTATACAATTAGTGATGACTATCAAGAGAAATATGGAATTTAAACAAGCCAGATTTTTTTTGGGAAAAAAAAAAGATTCTTATACACCAAGCCATAAAATCACTCTTAGGGAAGGTTGCTGAGCTGGGGAACACAGCTCAGTGCCAGAGAACTTGTCTAGAAATGTGCAAGGTCTGGGCTCGATTCCAGGTACAAGAAGACAAAAGAGCAAGAAGAAAAATTTTAGTATTTACTAGATTTAAAATATAGACAATATTTTTTGTGTATACCTGTATATTAGGAGTGGTTTGTTTTTAGAGATCTATTTAAAAATGTATAGATGAAGCATTCAGTAAACTGTAAGTAGAAGAAAGTTAAGTTTGCGTACTCGGACCTCCTCAGCAAGTGAACATACCTGCCATCCACTCGATGAAGAGGTTGTAGTTGCTCTTCTCACACGTTGCCCCCAGCATCCTGATGATGTTTGGATGGTTGAGGTGGCTCATCATCCTGATCTCTTCCCTCAACGCTTCCACCACTTCCTCCTGCTCGGAGGATGTGTTTCTGACGTAAGTCACCTGTTTTAACAAACATGTTAACAGGATTTTGAGTTTTACTGTTCTAAGTTTTCAAACCAATCTGATGTAAAATGGACGAATCCAAACTATCTCACACATTTGGCAGCAAATGGCATTTACCCCCATGGATGCAGTCTGCTTTATAAAAACAACAGGGAAGCACAGTCAGATAACTCTACACAGGAATACAGCTTAGTGCACTGTAGATCAGAAAGGTGGCATAAGGGCAGGGTGCTGTAGCCAAGACTCTGACTGTACAGAACAGTAAACGAGAAAGGCCAATGACAGAGGGACAACATGACTGTGAAACGGGAAGTCATTATTTCTGCGTCCCAGTGAGTATGCGAGATCATATAGAAGGGAAAGGCAGAGTGTGGGAAGCCGTCAGCCAGCACACGTAGAAAGGGGATGACCAGCCGGCTTCCTGACCATCTTCATACTGGATCTTACAGTGACCAGCTTTAACTTTTATTCATGTGAGTACACTGTTGCTGTCTTCAGACACACCAGAAGAGGGCAGCAGATCCCATTACAGATGGTTGTGAGCCACCATGTGGTTGCCGGGAGTTGAACTCGGGGCCTCTGGAAGAGGCAGGCAGTGCTCTCAACTGCTGAGCCATCTCTCTAGCCCCAAGCTTTAACTTTTAAAAAGTTCATGTCTGTGCTGCTTCTGGCAACATCTACTTTGAGTCTGAAGCTTTTCCAAACTGTCAAGTATGGTGGCAAAATCCTGTTATCCTACCACTAGGAAAGTAAAGGCAAAAAGGTCCCAGGCTGGAGGTCAGCCTGGGCTACATGGTGCTTCCAAAACCAAACCAAAACACACCTCTAACATTGACGCCTTGAGATACCAGTATTTCATCCTTTGAGTTCACAGCTACACATGCACCGAGTTATAATTTGAACGCTCTCATCCTGTGCTCCCAATACCAACCTGTTTCACAGCCATTAGGGTTCCAGTCCCCACATCCTGTGCTTGGTAACAAGAGGAAAATGCTCCCAGGCCTATCTGCTGGCCTTTCAGCCATTCCGTGTCTTCTCTGTATGGCTGTTTCGCTTTGGTGTGTCCTGGAAGAGTTTCTGGTGTCTGCGTATTAAACAAAGAATCATTTCACTGTTAAGAGAGCAAGATCCTATAAAACTGGACTGAGAAAATACTATTGTAATTCCCATACCAGGCATGAATTTGACCTCCAAATGGACACTGTTAACAACCAGTATCAAGTACGTAAGTGACAATCATTTCAGAACCAGCCAGAAGAATCTCAAATAGGCCGAGTGCTGCTACTGCAGTGACTCAAAATCACCGTCACATACTTAATTATGCACGAAAAACGGTCACATCCGCCTCATCTCGAAAGCACCATTTCTAGTAGCCTCTAACGAGTTTTCTCAGGATCATGAAGACTCTATACTCACATCCTGCTGGATGATGATAATATCTTCTCCATTTTCAACCTGCAGCTGAGGAACTATGGGGAGGGCATCCTGAGACGCTGACATTGCCATGGCAATTGCTAAAGCCTCCTCCTCTTCAGCTTCCATCTTTTCTTTGCACTTTTGATTATGACTGACGTCATCTTTGTAGGTATCATCATTTTCAGCCTTTTCAGGAGAGAGGACAGCGACCTCGGACTTGAAAGTGACTGTAGTGTCACTCGAAGGCATAGATGCTTCAAGAAGGTCCTCGATACTGGAGTTGAGCTCAGTGTTGACATCTAACCTGCACTTGTCCTCTACTGGGGTGAACACTGTCTCATCACTGGGTATGACGGCACTGCCACTATTGCTGCTACTACCAAAGCTGTCGTCACACTTGGAAGCACTGTTCAGGTCAAGTGTCATGCTATTTTTTGAGGTGTCCCCTAGTTTGCTTGTACTGCCTGGAACTGGTCGAGATGGCTTTGGCCTGTGTATGTTACTGGAGGGTGGGGGTCTTGACTGAGTAAAGACTGGGGAGAGTTTATCTGAGTCTCGGTTTTCAGAGCAGGTTCTCTGGAATTGTAGAGAAAACTTGCGCTGTGTTTGAGGAGATGCAGAAGGTATTTTGCAGGGAACGAATGCCTGAGGTCTGTGCTTAGAAACATCTGTAACAGAGCCAGCTGGGACAGATGGGGCAGAGGAACAAGGGGTTGACATTGCTGGAAACATTAACTGAGGATGAGACAAAGGAGACGAGTTCAAACACTGACTGTGGGGTCTGCCTTTTGTTTGAACCATTGGCTTTGGTTGTTCTGTTGTTGTTGAACTAGGAAGTCCTACAGAAATGCCAGCCAGTCTGTCAGAAATGTCCTCTGAGCTGGCACTCAGTCTTGTAGCACTTAATCCTTTTCCAGTTTTCTCTATATGGACTGCGTGCTCAAGGGAGCTGCTCTCTGGATAGCAGGTAGAGGCCAGTGACTGTGGGCTGTCCTGTTGGCCATTCAAAGTGTCTTCCACACCCAGCTGGATGACTTCGGCAATTTCTACCTCATCTGCAATGGCCATCAGACGCCGGCGCATCCTGGTGAAGTGGGTGGAGCCAGAAGCATTCAGCATGGTTACCAGCTTGGAAAACATGGCAGGCACTGCAGTCACCATTCTTGCAGAGCTCAGATATATCCTGCGAGAGAGTTTGCCAACCATCGAGTGGGAATTGTCAATGGATTGCAAGGCAAAGGTTAAGAGGGACAGCAGCTTCTTATACCTGAAAGAAAAACAAGGCAAAACACCTTCAATTACCAGGAAAGCTCAAATTACCAGAAAAATAATACAGTTTTAAAAAGGCAATTTATAGCCTGGCCCTGTACACAAAAACCATTTTGGCATGAAGAATTTATAAATGTTTAAGTAGCCTAGTCTTCAGGTTTCTATGCTACTCAAATATTAAGGTATTAGTATACCACTTGGGGAAATATAAGCAAGATGGAAGAGGCTGGTTCTTATTTCCATAAAATTACCTGATTTCAACAGGCTCAGCTTGTGAGACATCAGTACTGACAATATGAGGATAAAATTCAGCAGGAAATTCCAACAGCAATCTGTCTATAAGACAGAGGCGACCCAGGAGTTCTTGCCAGTTGTTTGACTCAGCTTGGTTTCCAAGAATACAACTTAAGACATAATCAACACCACCAACACCAATGGATCCTACAGAAGTAAAAACAAATGGTGGGAAAACAGTGCTATAAAACTCTAAAACAAAACATGAGTGAATAATGGGAAGGCTCATAAAAACATTCTGGATTATACTCGTCTTAAGGACTTCGCTTAGATTCTTATTAACACAGCTGAATTAATTTATAAAGTTACTTTAATAACAGTCTTCTGAGAAATATTAGGTCATGAAAACAATAAATTGTGCTCATTAGTTTCAAGTAGAAGTTATTACCAGCTTTAAGTATTTCTCTTCCGACTGCCAACTCTCCTGCTTGGCCCTTGCAGAGCTCCAGCAGTGTTGATATGGACAGCTGACTTGTGCGGCTACAAAGAAACAAAAGCACCTTAATCCCAGATATTGGGTCAACAACTTGCTGATGAGCTACAAGTGTCATGAACACTATCTACAGAATTTCTTATGTTCTCAATTGTTCAAGCAACTACCCAGGATAAGCAACCCAGAGTTCCAAAAAGTGGGCTACGTGATACATGCCATCTAAACCATCCTCGCTGAAAAACAAGATTTTCCCTGCGCATTTACAAACTCTCTACATAATTAAGTTATAACTGGGGAAAGACGAATAGGAGAAGGTGATCGGGGAGCTGCAGAAGCAAGCAAGGGAGACTGAGCTGCTCTGCCACAGAAATGTGCCAGATGGAAGGATGCAGCTAGGAACTGCTCCACAGTATCCCCAGGGCTTTTCTGTCCACTGATGCAAGAGCCACGGCCTATGCTCATGGTCACTGCCACCACTCTGTACTTCTCTCAGTTTTGAAGGCTACTGTGTGAAGATACGAAACTTAAAAACCAGTTAAAACCTCTCCCAATTACAGTGAACTTCCACTAAATTAAAGAGTACAGGAACAGGATCCTTTTCTGATCCATGAGGCAGAGGCAGGGATAATAATTTACATTTACTCCTGTGGTCTTTTATGCCAGCTAGTGTTCTTGTCAATGGGATTTTACATTAAGAATGCTACAGTCATAATACTTTAGAGGTGCAGGTCCACGCAGTTTGCTAGTCTGGCTTTTACCTGCCATTGCAGTTTCTTTCCCTAGCCCTCAAGCTGTTAAGTCCTGTGTTTCCATTTCAGATTTTATATTACAAAGTAATATTCAAAGATTCACTAACCCAGATGTATCAAGTACAGGGTGTGAGGCAGGCCTTACCTATTGGCATCTGCACACTTGACTAGGATGGTGTCTACAACCGGCCGGAGGAGCCTCTGAAGTTTGATTCTTTCTGCCAGACTGTGGCAAGGAGTGTATACCAGCATGGCTCTCAATGTTTTCTGGGGAGAAAAAAAACCCTGAAGGTCAGTTTAACCACATGCACAATGCATCAAAGAAATGTCCTAAGCTGAGTGAATCTGGGAAAACTGGATAACAAGTAATAACAGGAATGGATAACCAATGCCGTGTGGAGTCAAGCAGTGGTGACTGACTTAACCCAGAGTCGGAGTCGAGCAGTGGTGACTGACTTAACCCAGAGTCGGAGTCGAGCAGTGGTGACTGACTTAACCCAGAGTCGGAGTCGAGGCCTCCTACACCTCCCTGGCCAGGCCACCTCGGCTACTCCCAGTTCAACTGGCACAGTTAGTGCTCTAGGTGTGAAGGTTTTTGAGGTCACTGACTTCTGATTTAAACTTCTATTCATGGCCACGCATGCTTCTTAACAGGGAGATTCACTGGACCCAACTGTTAAATTGTGAGTTAGAAAAAACAAGATGGCAAGAAATTAGCTTAGAGGCTGGAGTTTAAACAGATTAGGTAATGTTTCATGTCAGTGAGATGGTTCAGCGGCCACTGGCACTTGTCACCAAACGTGATGGACTTGGGTTTGATCCCCAGAACTGGCATGGAAAGAACTAAATGGTTTCTGTAAGTGGTCCTCTGATTTCCACACATGCATCCATCCTCCTTCCTGTTTATCCTGAGGCAGGGGCTCTGAGCTGGGATGAGTTTCAGCTCCAGGGATCGTTTGGCAGTGCCTGAAGACATGCTTCATTGTGACAGAGGGCGAGGAGGGTGTAGTGCCGGTAGCCATCTAGTGATTAGAAGCCACGGTGCTCAACACCCTACAGGACAGCACCTCTGGAGTCCCCACCTCCAGGTAATTATCTTGGCAACCACAACAGTGCTGAGATTGAGAAACAAGGCTCCAAAAAGATGGGTATTTCCAGAATAGAAAATGTCAATTTAGCCTTTCCATCATGCTACCCTGTGTGACTGTCTTCTTCATAGAAGACAAGTCATAGCGGTAAACCGAGACAATCTACATCTACTACATGTGCTGGGATTACACATGGCATGGGCCTCTGTGCCCATGTTGGGGACCGTCCTGATTTTGCTAACCTATGTGGCCCGGATTTGGTTATGTAAGGAGAAGTGAGCCATGTGTTAGTGTGGACACACTCGTCTTTCCCTGCGTCTTGACAGGATGCGATGCGGCCAGCCTCTACAAGTTTGTGCCACGGTGAACTATATTTTGGAATTGTGAGCCAGAACAAATCTTTCTCTCCTTAAGTTTCTTTTGCTGGGGTATTTTATCAGTGACGGGAAGAAATTGAGACATCATGGGGCCATTTTCTATAAAAAGCCTCTGAATTTTCTCACAATATTTACTGAAGCCGAGAATAATTTTTATTAGAAATAAATACTTGTTAATGTTTCATGACATCAAAAACAACAACAACAAACCCTCAAATGGAAATTTCTAACACTATTATTTTTGTTTCTTGAGACAGGTTCTCACATTACCCTGGCTAGTCTTGGACTCTCTATATGAAGATCAGCTTAACTCCTGATTCTCACCTTTCTCCTTTCAAGTGCTGGATTTATGGCATAGCATTACCATACAAGCCATCTAGAAGTTTTAACTTGGCCATATGTGATGCATTCATTCAAGAAAATATATGAACAGCAAGACATTCCTACCAGATGGTAGAAAAGTAACCAGTGCATAAGAAATCCTGAGAACAAGATGATGAGTACAAGACAGTAAAAGTAGACGGACAGACAACATGGAATACTGCAGTTTCTTAGGACTATGGGAGAAAAAAATTTGGATTTTCCTAAAGTTAAAGAAGATTCATGTTTCTTATAACTGATACCTATGAAAGACAAAAAAAATTCTCAAAATATGGTTATGGAATGAAGTACTTACTAAAGCAGCAACATACACTTTGTAGACAGGGTCAGCGCAGACTATAGACAGGACGCTGCAGCACGCCTCCACCACATCCCCTGAGATGCTGGGCTGGGAGGACCCGCTGGCCGCTCCAGCACTCAAGCTGCCCCCACTGCCGCCTCCAGAATTTCCAGTGCTCTCCCCGTTTGCCAACAACAGGGCCCCACTAACATCGTGGGAAAGACGCCTAAGGGCCATCTCCCTTACGTTCCAGTTTCTAGAGAATAAGCAGCCAACGAGTTCCATTCCAAACACCTGAATCGAGCAAACACAAGGTGATGAGAAATAAGGGAATCCATGCTATAGTAACATGTTCTGATGACTAAAGAAAAATGGCCACCTCTCAAGTCTTTATTAACATCTGACAGATACTTGTAATTGTCAACAATTTTCCCTCCCTCCTTCCTTCCTTCCTTTCGTTTTTTTGTTTTTTTGAGACAGGGTTTCTCTGTGTAGTCCTGGCTGTCTTGTAGACCAGGCTGGCCTTGAACTCAGAAATCCTCCTGCCTCTGCCTCCCAAGTGCTGAGACTAAAGGTGTGCGCCACCACTGCTTGGCTGTCAATGTTTTTCTAATGAATTATAATATACACATTCTTGTGTGGGCACAAGGGTGCACATGGATAGGTGTGGAGGGCAGGGGTCAACCTTAGGAGTTGTTCCCAGGAGGTGTCAACTTTTTTTACTTTTGAGACAGGGTCTTCTATTAGGCTCACTATTAAGCTAGGCTTGCTGGCCACTGAGCCCCAGAGCTGGGATTGTAAGTATATCAACACACCCAGTTCTCTATAAGATGCTGGGGATTAAACTCAGACACCCATGCTTAAACACTACTCACTGAACTAGCTGCCTCATGATGTCAAACTTAGTGTAAACATCAGAACTTAGTGTGGACATCTGATCAGTATAGTGCATTATAGCCCAGAACTCCTGGACTCCTGTCTCAGCCTCCCAAGTAGCAGCCTCTGGAGGTCATTCCATCCATACATTCCATCCAGACTCTGCTCTCTGCTCCCTTTTCTCCCCTCAAGTGGATGGCCGACAGCCTCCGGGGAGAAATGGGGGCCTACACCCCATTTGGCTCCCCGACTGCCAAATTCATAGGATTCAGAAACTTCTGGGAATGCTGACTGAGGTCTTTCCAGATTATATTAACTGAGGCGGGGACCCATCCTGAACGTGCTGAGTACCAGCTCACGGGCTGAATTAGGAGAAGTGCGCTCATCTCCCTCTGCTTCCTGTTTGTGGATGCAATGTGACTGGCTAGAGCCTGCTGCCATGCCTTCCCTGCCATGATCAGCTGTAACTCATCAACTGTAAGTTGAACCAAATCCTTCTCTCTATGGTTACTACTTCTCGGTATTTGGTCACAAAAACAAAAAACTCGATAGCACTTAATTTGAAATGCTAGTTACTTCAACACTTAGAACACAACATACCTTTATACTCAAGTCTGACTGGTAATCATGCAAATTAACACTGAATAGCTCCAAGTAAAACTGAGGCTAAACTCTAATAACTAGGTCGCTTCATTTTCCTATTTTGGCTTATGCTTAAAAACACTAACTCAGCAGTTAAGAGCACTGACTGCTCTTCCAGGGGTCCCGAGTTCAATTCCCAGTAACCACATGGTAGCTCACAACCATCTGTAATAGGATCTGATGCCCTCTTCTGGTGTGCCTGAAGACAGCAACAGTGTACTCACATATATAAAATCTTAAAACACTAAAACCGAGAGAAAAAAAAAAACTATAAAGAACTCCCTATTTATACATGATTAAAATACTTTATTAAGAAGGAAGCTAGGTTTTGTGAAAAAAGCAAGGAAATATCACTGGGGATATCATTGGTGTAGAGGCTTCAAGTCAGAATATTTTTCTTAAGAGAGAAAAGTCATAGAAATCTATGTGGTTTTAGCATGCTAGCAGTCACAGGAGCAGAGTGTTTTCCTAAATGAGAAACAGCTGAGGGCAGGGGACAAACACAGGACGAGAGCAACATGGCTCCCCGAATATCACAGACAGCTACCTACCTGAATCCATGGCTCGGCTACGTCTTTGTAAGCGGGAGGAATCTGCTGGGTTCCAAAGTGAGTGAGGTTGAAACTGCTTTCCTGAGTCCTCCGCTGTGACCCGGCCACAGGCTGCTGCGGAGAGGACGGCTGCTGTACAGTTCGCAGGGAGGCAGGGGAATCCACGGGGCTTGATAACTCGTGGCTAAAATGAAAAATAACAAAACTCAACTGCAAAAATATAAACAGATATAAGTCACTTTTTTTTTTTTTTTTTGAGACCAGGTTCTCTGTCTCAGGCTAGCCTTGAACTCATGATCCTTCTGACTCAGCTCCGCCAAGAGCTGGGATTACAGGTGTGTACTACCATGAGAGCCTAGAGAACATCATTTTAATTTTCTGTTAAACATATACAAATCAGATATTCAAAATTACTACCTGTAGAAGTCGTGGGACCTCCACTTAGATCGACAAAGGGGGCATATTAAAGGCTCTCTGTTTCTTCTGCATTCTTCTGCCCCTGAAAAATAAAAAGGAAAAATACCATGAAAATGTAAATGTGTAACGTTAATGATTAAGTCCTACGCATTCATGATGGTTAGTGTAATGCAGATACAGAAGGAGCCTTGTACAACCTTAAAGCTGGCCGATGCAGCAGAGTAAGTCCTGATGCGTGTACCTAGACAAATGCTACTCTCACTTGTGAGAACACTGCTGTGCTTAGTGTCCCTCAGAGCATCTTCCCCACTCCATTCTGTGGCTAGCCTTTCAGACTCGCTCTCTGGAAAGCCCGCCCAGGTCTTCCACCCTTTCTGTCCTCACAGATCTGGGCTGGGAGCTTTTATGCCTGTTCCTTTCATTTCCACCTGCATCGCCGTATACACACTGCTTTTGTCACAGACCCTACAACCCAATCTGTGCAACACTTTACATGGAGCTTAAGCAAGACTCCCTTCTGCTCTAATGTCTCCACAGTGTCATTTTCGCTGCAACCCTAAGGACAGCAGTAAGCCAGAGTACAGGCAGGCTGAGCGCAGGGAGGCGGGGCCACCTACAGATTGACATGCAGTGGTGGTGCAGCTTGTTCCTGCAGCCGTCTTCACACACCGTCAGGCTCTCCTCATCCAGCATGCCCAACAGGCAGATGGGACACATCTGCTCCTCTTCATCCTTGATGCTGGGAGAGGAGGAAACGAAACACTAAGCACCTAAATCCAGAAGACTTCTCTGGAATATGCACCCGTTAGTCACAGATTCCTGTTGAATACCGTGTGATCACGTAAGAATTGTGGGGCAGTTCTTTTTTTTTTTTTTTTTTGAGACAGGGTTTCTCTGTGTAGCTCTGGCTGTCCTGGAAATCACTTTGTAGACCAGGCTGGCCTCGAACTTGCGAAGATCCACCTGTCTCTGCTTCCTGAGCTGGGATTAAAGGTGTGAACCACCACCACCTGGCAGCTATTTCTGCTGTTAACACACAGGGATTTAGGAGGGAGGACCACAGACTGCATTCACAGACGGTGAGTTAGGTTGTTCTTACTGTGAATGGAGGAACTACAACCCAGGAAAGGACGTTCGTGTCCCTGAAATGATCCCTCTGCCCAGAGCTGGGATTAGTGTGCCCAGCCATGGACAAACCATGGCGGCATAATGTTCACTGATTTGATAGACTATATATCTGCTTACCACTAACACTGTAGATGTATTCTTAATTTTACAGTTTAAGAAATCATAAACATTTCTTAGTCTACTTCTTTGATATTTTAGAAGTCACATGAATACGGAACAGTGAGTATCAAAAGGAAAGTTATCCAGTCAACATGTGGCCTATTTTATAAATAAAGTTTTATGGACAATGGTCACATCCATTCACTTTCATATTATCAGTGAAAACTACTTGAGCCTACTAGGACATGACTGACCGTTATAATATGGACCCCATGGCCCATAAACATTTAAAGAAAATGAAGCCAGCTGTAATAACAGACACTATTAGTGACCATTATAATTCTGCCCTAATATTTATATACCTATAATTTCATATATAAAATTGGCACATATAAGCAATAGGACTTAAGGTTTCACTTAACATTTTTTCCATGGTATCCAGTAGTTTTCAGAGGTGTAATTTTAATGGTTATACATGACGTAACATGGACATACCGGGGGCGGGGGGGGGGCTGGGGAGTCCAGTGTATAGGGCCCTTCTGTGTACTCCAAGTTGGCCTGGAACTCGCTACTCAGCCCAAATGGCCCCAGACTCACTGCTGCCCTCTCTCAGCCTCTGGAATGCCTGGATCACATGTGCGTGTCACCACGACTGGCTATAATGTGGGTATGCTTTAACCATTCATTTGTTGCTGGCTATTTAAACCTTTTTCTATATTTTCACTACACTATGCCACACACAACAAACAGGCCACACATAAAACATACTGAAGATGGCACATTTCTTCAATGCGCCAGCTCTGGCTAGCGCCTGTTCTAGAGCAGGATAAGATAATGTTTCAGAAAACTACCCTCCTGCCCAGAAAGGCTGAACTACTTTACAGACAGTGGAGTGCCTTTCAAGAACAGAACTGTTGCATTACAAAAGATCCCTTAGTTACATAAGTAAAATGTGCCATTTTCCCATATATTGTATATTCATGTATATGGAGAAATATGAAATTTTTATATGTTTGCTTTTAAATAAAAAATTCATAAATATGATATTTATATGATGTAAAAAGCATACGGTCCTGGATTCACTATGGCATCTCCGCACAGAGATGCCATTCATTATATTGTTCTACCTCACCCTTCCTACCTTTCTCATCTCCACCTGGTGTGCTTTTTATTAAGCATTTTTCAAAATGTTACTGGGTTCACTGACATGTTTACTAGCCTCTTCAAAATTCCTCTTTTATGAGCCGGTGATGTGTCCCATTCATTTAATTCCAACACTCAGGAGACAGAGGCAGGAAGATCCCTAAGTTTGAGACCAGCCTGAGTTCCAGGACAGCCAGGGCTACACTGAAAACCCTTGACTCAAAAAACAAAACAAAAACAACAAAAAATTTCTTTTATGACTACTTTATGTATTTCTTTCTATACATTGAGGTTCCAGGATCACCTTTGCCCTTTCATTTTTTGGAAGGGTTTTATGTATTTTCAGTATGCTTTTATCTTGTTTATTTTGAATTTTTATTGCACGCATGTGAGTGTTTTGCCTGTATGTACATATATGTACCACATGCATGTCTGGTGCCTGTGAGGGCCAGAAGAGGGCGTCAGATCCCCTGGAAATGGAGCTACTACAAATGGTTGTTAGCTACCATGTGGTGCTGGGAATTCAACCTGGGTCCTCTGGAACAGCAGTCGGTGCTCTTAACTGCTGGGCCCCCTCTCAAGCCTCTCTATTTTCTACTTTTTTTGAGATATCATTTAAAATTTTTATAAAATTAGACCTGAGATGAATCTCTCTTTAGGCTTTCTTTTTATTATTTAGTTTTTCTATAAAAATGTGATTACGTGGAACAAAAAACGTACACAATTTTGATACGTTATAACGACAAACTCTTGTGCCTACACTGCTGATACACCAATGCACCTGGAAACCTCGGATTCCAGCACATATCAAGAACGAGGTCTCCTTGCTCACCTCAGAAACTTCTGACGTAAGCTATTTAGCTTTAAACGTTTTTTTTTTCCTTTCTTCAACAAAAAGGAGAAAGTAAGTTTGGCTTCAGAAGCTTGACAAAGGGAGTTCGACCTCCCCAAGTTCCCCCATTTATTTAGGAACAGAAAGAAACCTGGGATAGGAGTCAGAACGCCCCCACTCTGGTTACACTATAACTTAAACGAGTTACACCACCTCTCTGCTGGCTTCACCCACATCTAAGGAAGCCAGAAGATCCTTCGTTTCACAAATGTTTGTGTTTTCCACAGATGAGAATAAAATCTCCCCTCCACTCCGTGGGCCCTCAGCAGCACTTCTCTCTGCTTCGTTAATTCTGAGGCAGTTATGAACTTAAAGGCCTGAGATGGGATGCGGATGAGCCTTCCGGACAGTGCTTCTCAAACCAGGGGCCAAGAACAGATGCCTTCCTCCTGTCTGCTATAACCGAACCTTCTCATTTTTATATCAAAAACGAAGTGCCACAGAACAGAAAGCAAAGTTCTGTTACAGAGCGGATAATAGTCTCCACAGAAAACCAGAGACTTGAAAACACCCACATTTATTCTTGTAGGCTGCATTGTGCATCCTTCAGAGCTTGTCTTTGACATCTTTCCAGCCACTGTGGCTTGGAGTGTTTGGGAAGCACTGTAGACTGTGGGTAGTGACTGTGGGTGACGGTGAACCTCCTCATCTACATGCGCATCTTCTCCTAGGTAAAGACTCCCCGAAAACAGCTACGAGGGGAGTACTGATGTTATACGATATAAAATCCTATACTTGAACGTGATTTTGGAAAACCACTTTGCTTTGTATATGGTTTATTTATAAAAGAATTACACGTTTCCTTCTACTTTATAGTGCCTCAGCTTCATTATCTGTGGGACAGTGACAAAATCTACCTAACACAAGAACAGAAGGAAACAGCGCTATCAGGGGCTTGGCTACAGTAATGTCTGACATATCAGCCTCTCAGTAATTTAGACCCGCCACTAGCTTTCTCACAAGACTTGGACATTATGTTAATTTCTAATACATTTCTAATGCTGTACTGTGGAGAGCAAAATGTCTTCATGTTTACCTTTGGCTTGAACACGAAAAGCCAAGATTCAATAATTACATCATTGTATAGCAATTTAGTAAGTAAAATAAAAAAAAAATGATGTGACAGTAGATGAGTGCTCAGCTTTGTGACGAGTACAAACCTGTTTTCTGAACTAGATGTGGATGTGCTAGACGATGACAATGTGTGACAGTTTGACATGCGTGAGACAAACTTCTGGATGGTGTTCCGAGATGGAGCTTTGATTCTCGAGCTACGCCTACTGTGGTATTTCTGGAACAAACTCTCAACCTAACATTGGAAAAAGACAGTGTCAATGATATGGATGCCATAATTATGCATATGAAGAGGTGAATTATTCATCTTTATTTGCATAAAGTTTGCATAGAGCTGATTTAAGAGGTTGAAACATAAGATTGTAGTTTATTAAGGACAACGAGTTTGACAGCAGGACAGTGTTTACTGCCTTTTACAGTTTAGGAAAAAGAAAACCAAACCATTTGTCACTCAGTAAATCACCAAAGAACCTTTAAAGACATCAGATAATTCTTATGTAGCTTCACATGCCCAACATGGTCACTGTCTATTTAAATTCAGTGTTCTTGGTAAAATCCAAGATGTACCATACAAGTCTGTTGCCAATTTTACTCTAGAGTTGTATATTAAAAAATTACCTCAAAATTTTTTAAAGTTTTTCTCCATAACATGGGGTCAGACGGTTCTAGTTGAAACACCCGGAGCATGACAAACAAGAGGTGAATACAGAATGTCCCGCGCCCACAGCTGCAATTCTGCGGAACAGAGAAAACCGTTGTGAACAAATTGGTGAGAATGGGTCTATCTATCCTGCTCTGCCATTTCAAGTCTATTTTTATTAAAGTTTCTACTAACATTCTTCATCATCCTCACATAAAGACAGATATTTCCATGCATCAATCTATTTTCAATGCATGTATTTGATAGATTAATTTTATTCAAGGTACTAAGATATAGTAAAGACATCATACATAGCCCAGATGCATTTTAAACTCACTTTAATTTACTAAATAGAATGAATTCATCTTAGGTAAAGACCTTATAAAATTGAAAGCCATGAAGATACATGCCTGTAATTCTAGTAGCTGCAAAGCTGGCACAGGAGGATCACTGTGAATTTAGGGCAGGTCTAGGCTACAACGTGAATCTGAAGCAAGCTAGACGCATAGTAAGACTGTTGCAAAATGAAAACAAAGGCCACAAACAGGACAAGTGACCAAAAGAAACCTCCAGGATGAAGTGACACTGTACAGTAAAAATGAAGCCATGAATTCAGTTTCTAACCACACACAAGAAGAAAAACCAGTTCCTAGTACATAGGCTAAAAATGGTACCATATACCAACTAAATATAAAATAGTGTCAGACACTACCTGTGGCCCAATAAACACCCGGTATTTATTGTCTGGGCTGTCTCCTCCAATCAGGAAAGAGTTGGGTCCTATCTGCTGCAGGAGGTACAGCCTGGCCCTCATCACTTTGTTCACTCGGCGACTCGTCTCCTCTGGGCTGTACGGTGAGAAGCCATCTGGTGACGGGGCTCTTCGGGGTGGTGTGATTCTGCCACTCTGGAACTTTACAACATTGTTTTCTATTAGGTAAATCCCTCACTTCTTGCTAAGAAATTAACAGTTAAAAACAGGTCATACCAGGAACTCATGTGGCAGATTACATTCCTAGATAAAAAAAAAATGCTTCACGTATGAAGTAAAATGCTGTTACCTGACACTCTGATTTTAGAAGAACTTTTAGAATCTCAGTCATCCCTAAAGGAGATGATAAATCTTTGCCTGAGAGACAATCATATGGCCATTTTATAAACGACTCCATGAACGTGGGTCTTCTAAAGTACTGTGCAAGGTAAAAGCACATGCAGGTGAAGTCCCGTTTCTCACAGTGAACGTAAACAAGCGATCTGGGCTTCTAGCTCCCCATGATGGGATTCACAAACGCTGTCACCGACTCCTCCCCTGCTACCCTTGTGGACCCTTCTTCCTTTGGTCAAACCTCAGAAGGTTTGACCAAAACCTTCTGAAACGAACATCCCACTCACTGAGCCGCTCCTTTCCTCCAGAACTTGGTCTTGTCATCAGCACCCAGTAGGGTTTATGGTTGGTGGAGATGCCTGGACTGAACAGCTGCGATGTAATAAACAGTACCAAACTATAAAGCTTCCAGAACCCTCTGGTGGTGTGTAAAGTGTGCAGCTGCTGTGGCAAACAAATGGTGTAACAGTTTCTGAAAATGCTGAATTTCCACCCAGGAATCCCATCCCTAGGTATGAACTCAAGAGAAATGAAAACATATCCACACATAAACTTGTATGTGAATGTTCACACCAGTATCCCTCAGAGTAGCCTAAGGAAGAAGCAGCCCATTGGCTGAGTGGATTAACAGAACGTGGCATACGGTCACACAGAAGAATATGCAACAGTTGAAAAGGAGCCTGATGCATACTGTGACATGACCTAAGTCAAAGGTGCCTGCTATGGAATTCCATCTGTAAAAGGCAGATACACAGACAAAAGAAGCTAGTGACTGCCTGGGGCTAACAGAGGGGCTGGGGTTAACAGAAAAACTGTAGATCACAATTTACTTGAGCAAAGAATGGATTGGGCAGTACTCAAAGCCTGGAGTTTCAGAGAGATGACTTAGCAATGTCCAGCCAGCCTGTGTAGGCTGAACACAAAGCAAGGTGAATCAATTGCTGGACTGGCTACAATGAGCCTTGGCCACGTGTGGGTGTGTATGATAGGCACACTTGAGCTCTGTAACAAATAGGCTGTCTGTGGTTGATTAAAACTCAGTCTGATTTCCAAGTATAGAAACGAGTTCAGGCTAATGGTGCCTAGCTCATCCTTACTGTGGTTTAAAAGTGGTTTGGGGCAAGGGGCACAGGAAGGTACGATTCTGTTTATACACATTCAGGGTCCTCCTTCCCTTTGGTGCCTCATGAAATCAAGATACAAATGGATGCCTAAGAGCTCGCATGTAGCAGCATCTGGTCCAGCAGCCATGCCAGGAGGCAGCCGCCAACAGCCCCCACTGCTGGCGCTTTGCAAAGGAAGCACTGCAGGCTGAGCGGAGGCCATCAGGAGCAGGGACAGGCTCCTGCCCCCAGTTTTCAAATGTATGAGCCGGTCCCAGTCACAGTGCAGTCAACAGTGTTAGTGATGAAAGTCTACTTTGGGTGGATTTACATGCTTTAACAACAGCCAAGGAGACTTAAAGGGTTTCCTTGTGTTCACCACAGTTCGTCCACTCACTCACTCACTCACTCACTCACTCACTCACTCACTCTTCAAATGTAGGAAGTGCTTAGACATGCATTTCCACCACTAGAGTCTCTACTGCCCCGTGCTATCTTATCTTTCTGATGTCTGATTTAACATAAAAAGCTCTCTGGTCTGCTGTGATATGTGTTGATTTAAGTACACATACAAAAAAAGAATCTGACGACCAAAGGAAGGGGTATTTTGAGAGCCATTTAGGAAAACCTTGCCTATTCTCTATGATACTGTATGTGTCCATCACACACCCCCCAAATTTGAGCCCCAAACTTAAACAGCAGTCTCTGTTTTCTTTACATCTATTTACTTTTATTTTATGTGTGCAGGAAGTCCACCTATATGCACGATGTGCACTGTGTATGTGCAATGTCCACAAATCCAGAAGAGGGCATCAGAGTCCCCAACAGTGGTGTTGCATGCAGCTGTGAGCCACCTCGTGGGAGCTGGGAAGAGCAGCAGGTGCTCGGAACTACTGAGCATCTCTCCAGCAACGGAGGCAGGTGCCACGTGAGTATCAAAGAGTTGTATGTCCTCTTTCTTACTGGCATGTGAAATCCACAGGGTACACTTTACACCCTGAATGGACCCCATGAATGATTTCCCTTCAGCATACACTTAATCATCTAGAAAATGTTAGTTTACTAAGTAACAGGAATATACTTAATCATGCAAGGTTAAAAAAAATTTATCATCTGACTCAGAAAGGTCTAACTACTGAGAAACAGTCGAGCACAGTGGGACTTGTTTTCTAAAATTTAAATTTTTGCTTTTGGAACAGTAAATCTTATCAGTGGTTAAAAACAGTTTATTTTCTTTGAAGAGACAGTTTCATTTAGTTCGCCTCAGGGAAAAATGTCTGCTAAATACATGTCTAAACAACTATACTTTGTTGGCCAATTTTTTTCAATTTATGATTTTGTTCCATGGAAACAGGATGCAACTCCAGCAACTGCACATAAATGCTTTTCCCTGAGATGGTGACCACATTTTAGGGTGTGGCAGAAGTGCTTTATGGAAGCATCCCATTTCATCAAGCATCACAGGATAAATATTTAATATACACTGAGATTCAAAAACATAATTTCTATTTTGTTCACAAAGGCATTCTTAAGTCAAAGTAGCCCTTTCATTCACAGACCATATATAGCAATGAAGAGCACAAATTCTCTGAGATGGAGTAACACAGGTGAACAGGAGACATGAAAACACCAAGGTCAACTATTCACACAATGAATATATGCTAATAGAGGGGAAACCCCAATTCTGATGTCGTAGTATACTGTTAATTGGGGCGAGAGAACCAGCAACTTCATGCACTGAGCAAGGCAGACAAAACACTGGTTTTTATATAAAACTATTTTTGACCTGACAGACTCCACATAGCATCTCACAGGTCTAGATCTGACCTGACAAACAGAGCATCCTGTGGGTTCCTAGGATCCACGATCCTTGAATCCCTTCAGATCACACTTTGGAAGCTGGAGCTCTGTGGCCCAGCTGGGCAACACTTCCTGTGTTGTGAACGAGACAAAGATGGCAGACGTGAACAGACTGGGTTTGAATTTTAACTTACAGGCACCGGAGACACTCGTTTCCGTCTCACTCCTGGGGACTCCGGCTTCACTGAGCGTCCTGAAGGGGAGCTGCCAGGAGACGGGCTACGTCGGCCCTTGGGGGCTGGAGCAGCAGAGCCTGCCTGGCCCTCTCCCTGGGGCTCAGCTGCCAAGTTATTCATTTCAGATCCATCACCTTTAATAGGGATTGGTTTCACCACCTGAATCGAAAATAGTTCAATATTTTGCTTACTTTAAAATATACAAGAACAAATACATTTGAACATCCATAAAGTGGAAAATGCATTGAGCTTTTATACATTAATACAAATATACCAGGTAACAGGTCACACTTTATTTGGTATCACTCTATGTCACTGGTGTTGGATGACTATTTTACTTACACCAGTGTTGTTTATCTTGTGTTTATATTAAGGTTACCATACAAAATTACAGAAAAACTAATTGTTATTTATTGTATTCTCTAGCTCATTTGATATTCAGAATCAACTTAAATTAGGAATCAAATGCAGCAAAATTAGCACTTCAAGAATTACTCAATGAAACTGAAGAACTATTCCTTTGTATTTGGAAAAATGTAGGCCATAAAAACAGTAATAATGGGTATTAAGTAGTCAAATACAGTTTGATTGTAGTATACTATCATAAAAAAATGTTATTTTACAATATTTTTAAGGTGTAGCTCAAGAAGGCAGGGAAGGGCTAGCAGCACAGCCCAGTGCTACAGAGGTTTCTCAGCATGCATGGGGCCTTAGGTTCAAATCTCAGGACCACGGGGGAAAAAGAGAGATTAAGGGCTTAGAAAAAGCCAGGGAAGCTTCAAGCTTAAAGACCAACTTCTTAAATTGGAAACATGCAATTTACACAACCTGCTGCTGTTACTGCCATGTTTAAATACAGGCCTCTTGGACCAAACCTGGGCACTGCACCCTGAGTACAGTGCAGTCTACGCTGTGCATTCCCGCACCTCCTCCTCTGTACACACAATTCCACCTGAGGAACGAATGCTCACCCTTCCCTTCAGTTCAGTTACAATCCTACTGTTCATTAACCCTCCGTCAACGCAACCTACATTCTTTAAAGATTTCTGTAGTTTAAAAAAGGTTTAGCTGTATTATTTTTATTTATGGGGGATGTGTACATGGGCACAGGGACCTGAAAATGATCCCTCTGGAGCTACAGTTACAGGTGTGAGCCGCCAGATATGGGGCCAGGAACCTCTCGGTCCCTTTGCAAGAACAGATATACTCTTTAACCGCTGAGCCACGTCTCTACCTCCTAAAATCTTTTTTGGAACTGCATTTATTTCTTTATTTGTGTGTGAAGTCAGAGTGTAACTTGTGTGAATTTGTTCTCTCCTTCCACTGTGTGGACCAAACCCTGACAGTTTGACCTGGCGAGAGCCTTTTAGCCACCGAGCCATCTTACTGGCCCAGCCTACATTCTTCATCTGTCCTAACTCTTGCTTGTCTGTCTGCCTCATGTATCTGGTACCTGCTCATTAATGGCTTTGTGTTATTTTACACATTGTTTTTACTTCTTGTATATAAGCCTCAATTTCCTGTTTGGAGATTTTTTTTTTTACTTAGTGTTTTAAGAAGGTTTTATAAAGGCAACTGAATAAAAACAATAAAAACAAATGTAGTTAGACCTTCCAAGTACACAGTTAACTTCCTAATGATAAGCTGAAATCTGTAAGCCACAAACTGCAGGATGGGCAACTATGCTCAAGGATTATACGTTATGTTACTTATTCTACACATTTCCTCGCTCTTTCCTCCTGCCTCACATACATAGGCAAGGTATTTAAATATTTACCAGAAAGTAGACAGTAAGAAAAAATTAGTTTTAAACAATGTAACAGTAACGTGGTTGGCTTTGACATACAGCACTGCAGAATAACTCCAGCTCCAGGAGCCTGAAAAGGAGCACGCCCTAAGCTCTGATGGAGCACGCCCTGAGCTCTGATGGAGCACTCTCTAAGCTCTGATGGAGCACGCCCTGAGCTCTGATGGAGCACGCCCTGAGCTCTGATGATTTTCACTGCTCAGTTCTCTACATTGACAAAGCAGAAATAAGCCCCTCTTCACTGCCACCTCTAAAAGTGTTTCAGCAGAAGTTTCTAAGCTTAGTCCTTGACTTCTCCATCCTCTGCAAAGGATGAAACGGTGAAGGATCCCACCGCATGTGGGTACCAGATACCCACACGATACACAGACAACATGCAGTCAAGACACTAAGACATAGAATAAAATCTCAAAGCTGAAATTTATTTTGTATTTAGTCGATTAAAACTTAAATACGCCCGTGGGATGAGGAAGAAGGACTATGTGGCAGGGCTTAGTCAAGAGCTGGCTGGAGTGTAATGAATCTTATTATTGCTATCTCTATTTCAAAAGAAAAATATTTTCTTTTGAAAGAAAATGTTTTCAGGAGACTGGCGGCAGGCCTCTTCCTTTGTCTGGATGCAGAAGCACATTTCACAACTGCATCTTCAACTGTGTGAGCGGAAATCACAGCTCAGGATGCAGGAGTCTTTCCCTTCTTAACCTAGCTACTCTTGTGACGCCATAAATCTTATTTTTAGCCCCAAGTCTATTTAATCTGATTCCCCCGCCCCTTTCCTGAAAGATTTCTGGAAATATTCTTAGACCTTATTAGACATAAAGCATCTCAAATAAATTAGAATTTTTATTCATAGAAGAACAGTATAAACCTACTCAAGAGCACAGACCCTGACATTAGAGGGCAGTGTTGCTTTAAGCACGCCACCAAACACATTCCTACCGTGGTTAAAGTTGTTTAATGAGCAGAGTTTTAATTATGACTTATTTCAGGGAAACAGGAAGCTGGGCTTCTCACTTCCTCTGCTTCCATCCCGGAGCCGGCACCCACACTCACCACAGGGCCTCTCCTGTTCCGCCTTTCCAGCCACTCGTGCTTCCAGGCTGGCATACAGGTCGCCTTGAGCTTCTCCCTGATCATCCGCTCCTCGGGGCGGTCCTCCATCTTGTGCAGTCCTTTGAGGGTTTCTTTATTCTCCATCTCGCGACTAAAGTTACGGGAGAAAGGACAAAGAGAAACGTCAGATACAAGAAATAATTTCTAAGCATAGGTAAACAACTGTTTTACGCTGGTTACAGGTGCCTGAAAAGACAGCTACAAACCCCACAGAAAGACAGAGGTAAGGTACAAAAACCATGTGCATTATGGATTCTGTGTTTAGCTCAGCACTACCAGTTTTAACAGTGTCTCTAAAAGGAGGCTCTACTTAGAAGTTGTAGGCTTCCTAACAATATACACCTTTCCTAGTAGTTACCAGAACGAATCCAAAACATTAGCTACTGCTTCAGCAAAGGCTGCCCACTACATCAATATTATAATATACAAGAAACAAATATTTGGGAAGCTCCTTACTACCCACATTCCAGAATTTCCAACTATTCATGCCAATATCCTGAAATAACTTTTTGCTACTTGAATGATCAAGTCTGCGTGTCCCCGGAACAAGAAGACGACGATGAAGCCCTTGGTATACACTTCATAACTAGAGAGGAAATGGCTTGCTACAAACACTTTGACCTTCACTTCATAATAATGAGTTGCCAGAAGTAAGATAATCTTTAAGCGAGGGACTTCGGGGAGCTAATTAGACAAGGTCTACTAGGTAAAAGCACACTCTCTGAAGACCGCGAATCTCAAAGTGCACCCATCTCCACTGGTGTGTGCTCACACACATGCACGCACAGACTGCAAAGCCTGGCTCCCAGGGAAGGCTAAGCTCCCGTATTCTGGGAGAAGAATTCCAATTTTTAGAATTCTAGGCTAACTTCAGTAACTATTTTTGGAAAGTCAGTAAAGCTAGAGAATAATGATTTTTGTACCCTGACAGGAAAGGGAAGCACTCGTAGAAACACCAGAAATGATGACCTTGAACTCACTAAATGTTACCTTCCAACTTGTTGGGGAATTTTCCAGTTAATCATCACTCAGAAGCAGTGGCTTTATGGAAACAAATACAAAAAATAACGAAACAAACCAAAACCCCAAGGTACACAGGACCAGAGAGGGCATGCTTATTTGACTCCAGTGAAATACCAATACTGTGGTGCATGAAAGCACACAGCAAGCACACTGTCAGAAATGGCTAGATGGATCTGAATCTTGCAAATGGGCAGTCACAGGCTACAAAGCAAACATCCTGCTACTCAAAAAAAAAAAAATAAATAAAATTAAAAAAATAAAAAAATAAAGTTCCAAAGAAAGACGGAACGCAGAATGTATTAAATGATGGTTCATTTCCTTAGCAGTATTTGGCTGCTTCCATGCTGTAAATACACATGTATTGTGTTGTTATGATGATGGTGGTGATGATGTCACTGTCAGAGATGTAAGAAGGGCAGACAGGAGGTAAAGGGAAAAGACAGGACAGTGTGGGTGCTTATCTTCTCTGAAATGCAGGAGGCTCCCTTAAAACAAGGAATGTTTAGCAAGGCTCTGGAAAGAAACAAGTGGAGGAGGGCCCTCAGGAAACCCTCAGCTTAGGAGAGCCACAAGGTTCCAGAAGGTTCCAGGCTACAGTAACAACTGCTGGGGGGAGGGGGGCTCAGGTCTGGCAGGGTCTCTGGAGTTGGCTTCTTCTCACTGCCACCGCAGTCTCCCAGGCTCCAGGACACATGGCTCCGGGTGTCCTGGACAGGCTATGCCCCATCTGACTTCTCACTGGATTGACGTCTACACAACCATTCGGAGGCTGTGTCAGTTCACCCTTTCACAGCCATTTATCTCTCCTTCAGAGCGATCGCTGCAGCTTACAAACACGTCTCCTCCTCTCTCCAACTGCAAACTCTACTGGAGAGAACTGTTTGCTCCCGGGGCCTTGATAAGTAAGTGTTCCTGGCTTGGGGTTTTAAGGGAGCCCAAGGCTGGGAGCAGATCAGAGATAGGTACCCACATTCTACTTCCCAATCCTCTCCCCCGCTT
Source organism: Grammomys surdaster (assembly GCF_004785775.1). Taxonomy (NCBI): domain Eukaryota; kingdom Metazoa; phylum Chordata; class Mammalia; order Rodentia; family Muridae; genus Grammomys; species Grammomys surdaster. The sequence continues at coordinate 7,468,773 of NW_021604578.1, read as the reverse complement.
ACCTCCTCCTGTCTGCACATGGAGGTGCATGCTTTATCTATCCTCTGTGCATCAAAGCATAGGCAGTACGGAGCGACTGCTGCCACAGATGAAATGAGTTATCTTTGACTAACATCTTCAGCTGTCCTGAGGGCTTTCCTACCACTTTTAACCCTGAATGACTTTCATTTAACATTTTTATCACTCTGCACTTGTGATTACATCAGGAACTTTGATTATTATTTATTGAGAGAATTCATCATTCCTAAATTAATCTATAAATATAAACAAAGTGTTTTAGTCTTCTCATAATTATTTTGTATAATTAATCCTAAAATGTGCATTTTTACACTATATCATCTGAAATCTGAATGGCTCTGAGCAATGAAATGTAATTTTTTAGGTGACTTTTTTCCTTCATAGATTATAAAAATGGTATAAGTTGCAAATGCTGAGGTCTCAGAAAAAAAATCAAAACAAAACATTCAGTACATCCCATTTTTCATGCCACAAAACAAACAAACATACAAACAAACAAAACAATAGAAACAAAAACCCTAATTGTTTCTGCTGTCTCTGAAGTGGGAACCAGGAAACAAGTCTTCCTCACATGCTTGCACCATTTCCTCAGCCCAGCTTGTCCTCCATCCATGGACGGCAGGGTCTCTAGCTGTTAGGTATGTGTGTGTACGTGTGCACAGCAATGACCTGCCAGCCAAGAAATATTACAGCTAAAGTAGAGTGCAAGCTTCCTTTGTATACCAAAGCTACTATAACCAGAAAGCCTTGAAGCCACTAGGAACTTCTAGTGGCTGGTTAACCACGGCAGGTGTGAGTATATGTGTGGGGTGGGGGTAGTGTACCATGGCTCTTACTACCTAGAAACATACTTGCTTTTAGCTAAAAATAGTTTATACATGTCTGACCTTTTCCGTTAACTGATTCTAGTAAAGCCAGAATACTTCTGGGGAAAACAACTTGAGGACTCAGAACAAGAACAAGGAAGGACTGAGTTGGGGGAATCTGAAAGGCAAACACCGAGAGACCACTAATAGGTCTGCTCCTGTTCACCTGGGGTGCATGAGGATCACTGGACAGTTTTTGCTTGACCTAGAACTTTAAAACTCTTCCTCAGCCTAATGTTAGGTTTCTAATCCCTGGCTCTTTCTACACCTATGGAGTACAGTTGTTAAACTCTAGGAGCTTCAAGAGCCACCCTTCCGTCTGGCAAGAGGTCATTTTTATATTATTTATTATGATGATATTAATGTCTAAGCGTCTAAGTTCATCAGTTCCATAAACTAGGTCCCTTCTTAGAGTGACACACACACCAGGCACATCCTGTTCTGACAGCAGTAAGGTGCTTCCTTCTTAAGAACATCAACAATTCATACATGTCTTTGCAGATAGTGTACACACACACACACACACACACACACGTATATGCTATCTGCAAAGTTTCCTATCCTCACATGTCTTCAGTACAAAATTCCCTACCAGCATTCTGTAGTCACTAGCTGTTCGATCCCAGCAGGCTACACATCCACCGTAATACAATCTAAAATTGAGGAGCTAAATTCCTGCTTTCCTCACAGCACTGGGAGACCTTACAGGATGGGGTTCACTATCAGCACTTTCCTATGGGCAGAGTCAAGTGTGCTGGGCCTGATACAGGCTACCTTATAGAGAGACATGTATGGGGGGGGGAGTGGGGGGATGGGACAGTCTTCAGGAGCTTTCTCTCTTTCTGTTGTGTACTGAACACATCCTGTAGTTCATAGTTGTCTGGTCCAGTAGTAAGTGCGCCTTGGTTCAAAGACACTTTATACCGAGATAGTACTGGGTATCTTGAAGTTTGAAAGTAGGATATGTGAAAAGTATCACTGTGTAAAGAATGGGATCAGAACAACAAAGGAGAAACAAAGTGAAATGAAACAGTAGACGCAGAGAGAATAAAGGAGTCAGAACTGGAGGAGGAGCAATAAAAGCAGGCACAGGGGTTGTACTGGGTCCCTCTGCAGCTGTTAAACAATTAGTGCTAGCCTAATACTGTCCCAAGTGACAAGCTATAACTCTCCAAGGCCACAGGCATGTCTCAGCGATAGAAGCATTTTCACAATTCTTTAACCAGCTAAGCCAAGATTTCAATGTTATTTATTTATAGGGTTTTTCATTATTCCTAAGTTAATCTACAAATATAAACCATCTAGTCTGGAATGAAACACCCTAACACACTCGAGTCCCTGGGAAAATCCACAAAAGCCATACTCGGCTTTCAGTTTTGCACAACAAAGACACATATACAAGGCTCTCAAAGTCACTCAGAACCCTACCATTTTTTAAAAAGTTGACAGGCAACAACATAGGAGTAGAAAGGGTTAAATGTGTGCTGGAGGATGGCTCACCAGGCAGCCTGATTTTATAAACCAGGCTTGGGGCAGAACTGCACCTGGGAGGCTGAAGCAGGAAGATACCAAGCTCCAGGCTAGCCTGGGCTACATTAATGACACATCTCTCTTTTTTAGTGGCATCCATTTTACTAGCAGAATTTGAGAAGTACACCAATTCTGCTTGTGATTAGAGTGCTCCTGAGCGGCTACTACTACAGTGACCAGTAACAGCTTTCCTGGTTAGCACAGGTCATTAGCATGGATAGCTGCTACTTTAACAGTGTAGACTCTGGGTAGCTGGACAAAGGAGACTCTTGATGCCCGAGGAGTCCTGAAGAGAAGATGTGGGAAAGACCCGGGTTATGTGAGACACAGATGGCTCCCAGACATGTAAGCGCTCACTCCAGCAAGAACTCATACACCAACTGCACAGATTACTACCAAGGAGCGAGGGGAACAAGGGAGGAACTGTCTGTCCACCCGACAGCCTAAGACCCAGGGAAAGGGCCAAAGAAGAATGCAGTGAGTGGTGGTTGAGCGAGGATCCCTCGCTCAGCACAGGGCACAGCACGAGCTGTGCTGGTTGAGTGGGAAGTTGTATGTGCATGGTGTGTCCCTAGGTTAAAACAAAACCAAACTAAACCTGCTTAGCAGCGACTTCAGTCTTTTCAGTCGGTGACAGAAAGCGATGAGTACTCACAGGTACTCATAGGCCTACTAAACTAGATGTGAAAATGTGCAGATAGAAAACCGAAACCAAAATTCCCAAATCTGTATTTCAATATTAGGACAACTGTGTTTTCTCCAGGTGGACTGTTGCTGGTGACAGCTGGCCTTCTCCTGAGCAGGAAGAACCAAGGTGAAGGGCAGCCCTTCCACCTCCGCCCAAGGCAACACTCAAGTCTGCACAGGCCGTGGGTACACGTAATGGCTCGAACTACTAAAGCCAGTTCTCAGGAGATGTTTTCTAAAATTCTAGGTTATTCAGAAACACTCGGCCTTTAGAGCGTAACCAAATGACGCCCATTTACCTTACAAGGACAAACAAGCTCATTTTTCCTGAGTTGGATGAAGATTCTCTTTAGCACAACAATAAAAATAAAATCTACTTCCTGTTTTCCTTTCTTTTAGGGACAGTGACTCTCTGTGGCCTAGGCTACATCCTCAGTGGGCCTCAGTCTGCAGTGTGGCTGTGCAACATTTGGTTAAGGTTACACATAACTTTTGCATTTCTGCACCATGTTTTACATTGCAAAAACCCTGCAACCGCTGCTGAAGATTACTTTTCATTTTAAAATCGCATTAGATAATACTTCAATAGAAACCAATCTGTGAATCCAAGGGAATGCACTTATACCATGTATGTATGTGACTGTTTGGAATACACTATAAATGTAAATCAATCAAAACAGCGTGGTGGAGCTAGCTGTAGTGGTTGGTATACACCTCTAATCCCAGCACTCAGAACACTGAGACAGGAGGATGACAAGTTTGAGGCCAGCATGGTCTGCATAGCAAAACAACCACACTGCAAACTGAGGCTCACTGACTGACCCAGAAAAACGGTGCTTGGAAACGGGTTCTCTCCTGTCCTCTGTGAGCAAACCTTAAAGCAACAGAGACCATGACCATCATTTCTAGTCAACAGACCTGGGGAAATAACATGTGTGATGGGCACAGCCTGACAACCTGGGACTCCACTGGAGATTAGAGGGGACATGTGAACAATTTCAAAGAGAACCAGAGGACCTCAAAGGTCTTCCTACTTCTAAATGAGGACTCTTGGTAAGACTGTTTGAAAAGCCACTGTGCACATTTAATAACAGGGATTAAAAAATGTCAGAAAGCTACTACTCAGCAGAAGCCACTTTTCAAATTAACTGTGTGTGTGCCAGCATGTATGCATATGTGTACGTGTGTGAGTGCCAGCATGTATGCATATGTGTATAAGTGCCAGCATGTATGTGTGTGTGCATGCATGTGTGAGTGCCAGCATGTACGCATGTGTATAAGCACCAGTGGGTAACGTGTATTTGTATTTGCATGTGCACGTGTGTACCTGTGGCAGCATGTGTGTACCCTGCACATGTGGAAGCTGCAGTGAACACCTCTGTGGTGAGGCAGGTCTCTCTTGTTCCGGTCATTTTCCTCTACTCCAGCAGGCTGGCTAGCCTACAGCTCCCAGCAGCTTCTCCTGTCCCCACCTTCCATCTTGCCTGCCACAGGACTTCTGGGATTAGAGATTCAGACAGCTTTATCTGGCTTTTACGTGAGCTCCAGGAATTGAAGGCAGGTGAAGGTTTCTGTGGCAAGCATCTTAAGTGCTGAGCCATTTCTCTGATATTAGTTTTTAAAAAGTGAATAGTTCTATATGGCTTCCCCCTGCCCTCCATGCTTGTCAATCTCCTATGACTTCTGAAGTCTATGGTGTTAACTGCATGCCCAAGTCTTTCTAAAATCTTTTTACATTTATTGTGAGTGTGTGTGTACACTCACACATGCACAGAGATGGGAGTTGGTTCTCTTTGTGCAGATGTGGGTCCAGGGACTGAACTGAGGCTGTCTGTCAGGCTTCCTAGTGAGAACCTTTACTCACGGAGCTCTTGCTGGGCCTAAGTCTCTAGGAGACAGACAACCGCATTCAATTACACATTTATTAAAAATAAGTTAAATCCTTTCTCACACATCAAAGAAATCATCTTTGCCACAGTACTTCTAAATGATTTTCTGCAGGGATTCAGACAAGTTGTTGGGTGTAATGCAAGTAACTTTCCGAGTGCCCAAAGTCTCCTGAGGAAGCTTAGGACCAACAGTCTTGTTTCCTATTTGCTCCTTTCCAACAAACACCCATGAAAGCTTGTATTCTTTTGATATTCACTGCTAAAAATTCCAATGTTTATATTTTTCCTGGCTGTGTCCTTGATACTTGATAAAGGACCGTTCGCTGGAAGCCTTGGGGGAGGGGGGGAGGGAAGAGTGGGATGCTGTGCGCATCCTCTTCCTTAGTGAGCGAGGAAAAGGATGCTCTTTTTTTAAAAACAGTGTTTGGCTGTCTATTTCCTCTCAAGAACTCCATCCCTTTGTGCTTCTTGACACATCCAGGACTGGGACAGTCTGCCTTGGTGGCTTGGTGACCAAACCTAACAAGACCTCACATTTCAGAAGAAAAACAGGCTGGATCTCTGCCACTCGTGTGGTGCAGGTCTCAGCAAAGCAGCCTGATACCTCTGCCAGTGCTCCCCGCCCCGGAGCGCCGCGCCGGCAGAGCCTGTGTCATGAGGCAGGCAACTGGCGGAGATGGTGGCTGCTCTTTCACTGTTCTGCTTTACATCAAGATAATCCACGTCTGTGGACTTCCTTTAGGACTTTGTCCAAACGTGTGTCATCTTTCTAAGAGATTCAACGAACAAGGCTAGTAATAAGGGAAGCAATCTGTCCTTACAGATTCCCTTCTCAGATTTTAGGAAGAGTGGTTAAAAGTTAAATACATGGCACTTTGAGCAACTATGTTCTATGGTAATAAAACCCTTTAATGTGGTTTAAATGTTCGGAAATTTTAACACTAAAGTAGAATGCAAAACTCTTTTACAGCCTTTGCTAAAGTAATTTCTTTGCACCTTGAAGGACAGCCAGGGCTACTGTCCTTCCTCCTGGTGGGTGGGAAGGCATGCTAGCTAGGATGCTCAAAATAGAAGACTAATGGTTTCCTGAAAGCCTGGCAGACCACTCTACTCGGTGAGTGGCACACCTGCCCATGTAGGCAATGGCTTAGGCAGAAGAATAAAAATAAATGCACAAAAGGTACATTGGATATTATTTAAGAGAACTGAGAAAAAAAATCACCTCTGCTGTCCCAGAAATATGAAAGTACTATAATACTGCAGTAGGCTCAACCCATTGTTACCTTTACCTACAGAAAGATCTACTGAGGCGGTGGTGCCTGATTGGACCTGATTGGTGCCTGACTGCACCAACATCGGGATCCGCAGACACAGGACCTCTAAGGATGAAGGTACTGAAGTGTACAAACTACACAGGAGCCACACCCTTTGAAGAGATAATGCTTTGATTCCAGAGACCACATCTGTGTGCAGACCAGGAAATACTAGCTGGAGCCCACAGCTGAGCCTGGTCACTGCAGCCTGCCAGAGCCTTTAGTGAAAACCTAGGTGCACGGCAGGAAAGAGGCCCACAACAGCCTTCTCAGTTGCTCAGTGTGGGAATTCTTTTGAGCAGAGCATGCTCAATGGGGAGGTGCTGCTCCCTGGAACACACCGCAGGAAGTCTGCTCTGGATTTCACTTACAGACCCCATGATTCGACAGCCGATGTGCCTAAGAAGAACCTGACACCAGCTGTCTTAGATGTCAATGTGGGGCTTAAGTGATCACAAAGTTTACTATCTTCCAGAGCTAAAATAGGGAGGGAGAAGGTAATCGTGTGTGTGTGTGTGTGTGTGTGTGTGTGTGTGTGTGTGTGTGTGAGAGAGAGAGAGAGAGAGAGAGAGAGAGAGAGAGAGAGAGAGAGAGAGCGCGCAAAGGCTCCGAATCTGAATCCCAATGAAGGAAGTGGTCCTGAGACAATGGAACCTGACTCCATCCAACCTGAGCCCAAGTTCAGCTACCCCTGTCTAGTCTACTGCCTCTCAGCTGAAGAATGAGTTCTGGAGTAAGTCGAAAGAAGTTAAGGTTTTTCTCTAAAACCCTCTTTACTGCTACATGCAAGCTCCAATATTTAGATCTTCAGAAGGGGCTATAGAGTGTTCTGTTTTCCTTATAACAGACCCTGGGGGTCTGAAAGACAGCACTGGTGAGCCTTTAGCTTTCAGCATGTACAGCTGAGCATAGGCAGGGACGACTGACTTATGGCCGAGTCATGTCAGAGGACAGTCAACATCAGGCTCTGAAGAAGATGCGAAGGCCAACACAGCTGAAGGGAGTGATCTGACAGCTAGAGGAGTTGAGATCTCCAGAGAAGATATAAAACAACAGACCACAATCACTCACTAGCCCACACTGAGAAGGGGAGGGAGGCTCCCCTCTGGGGTACAGGTATGCCTGTGTGCAGTGAATAGAGGCACCAAAGGGACAATAGCAACCAAGCCCAGAAAAACTGGAGCAGCTTCTATCAAAGGGACAACACTTAACAAGCTACACTTGGTGAGAAAATGTATATACACATTACACAAATATGCAAGAAAACTCAAGGGGCTTCTTGACCAGCAGGGACCGTATCTCTTGTAAGGCATGTTTCTAGGATGAGGTGGACGACATCAACTCACTGACTGGGGGATGTGACCACAGCAGCCAGGGTGCCTAGGGTCAAATATTACTAGCATGTAACTTAGGTCCAAAACATTCAACACTTGTGTGCCTCCACCTTCTCACCGTAAAGTGAGGTTAACAGAACCTATTATGTAAAGCGGTTCCAGAGCATGGATTTGTATGCACCGTACTTAGGAGGAAGTCAACTTTCATACCTCCCCCATCCTCGTGTAAACTGGAGATACTGTAACTATGAACACTGCTTCACACTGCTTCTATTGTTATGCTATGCTGTGGAGGCCTCCGCAGGTCCAGGTGCTGCTCCAGATGTTGTCCATATGCAGTGGCTCCAGGTCTGAGCACAGCAAAGACTCAAATGGTCACTGCCGAGGATAGATTAAGTAGTCTTGTGAACGCTCAGTTAAGTGAGAACTTGGGAGCTTTAAAACCAGGTTTCTGTTCTCAAAACTTTCTCTTCTGCCTAAACCATGCTGCTTCTCATATATAT
>NW_021604578.1:7459523-7460533 GCF_004785775.1 Grammomys surdaster | reverse complement strand
GTCTTTTTTACCATTGCATACATGAAAGTACCAAATAGAACCATTACCCATTCCACCGCCGCCTTTTCCCGTCGAGTTCAGAGGGTAATACTTGACTAGAAACACGAAGAACATGAAGACTATTGTGGAGGTTATTCTGGTGTCTGGGGTCAGGAGTCAGGGATTGAGACTATTCTGTGTGGGTATTAGGATCATATAATTGCTGTCAAATGATAGGTGCAATTTCCCTACAGTACGAGGACACAGCATCAGAAAGAAAGCTTCCTAGAGCAACAGATACCCTTGTCGACCAGCATACTTAAAGGTGAGACTCCTGTGTGATCACCATCTACACAGAAGCTATGTGGATCATACACTCTCTGTGATAGCATGGCCCAGGAAGACACTCAATACTTTATTATTTTAAAAACGGTACTAACTTAACATGGGCATCATTTAAAAGCTCTCTTAGAAACATCTAAAACGGTTAAGAACATTCAAGAAAGTAGTCAGTGCAAAGTGTGGATTTCCAGGCTGTTTTACATGAAAACCTTACTGTTTGGGTCTTATAAAAAGATTAACTGCATCATCAATTTCCTCCCTTAGAAGATATGGAACTCCATGCTGGAGTGCAGGGAATCAGAAAACAGCAGGGGCTGGAGGGCCACTAGGCACGCCTGCCATACGCTGACATCCTACACTGAGGTCTCACTCTCTAGGACAGGCCTCTTTGTAGGCACCTGGCCTACTCTGCCAAGAACCGGGGATAACAGTACCAGAAATGCTTCATTTGTATCAACTCATGAAATTATGGCTTATTTTTTATTTTTAGACAGGGTTATACCCCAGGTCAGCTTCAAACTCACTGTGACCCCTGCCCAACTTTACATTCCAAGTGCTGGGATTATCACCACACACCTGGCTCATTCTAGTTTTTTGAGGGCTAATCTGAGAGCCTAACTACTGCCATAACCGAGCATTTTATATTTCTAAAACTATATTCTCAGGACTATTAGCTATTCGGCCAGTTA
>NW_021604578.1:7456395-7459513 GCF_004785775.1 Grammomys surdaster | reverse complement strand
TATTTCTAAAACTATATTCTCAGGACTATTAGCTATTCGGCCAGTTAATATTCATTATTTAGGTATCTGTCACTTCAAGATACAGCTTAAGCTCAAAGGACAACAAAACAAACGACTAAACTCTTGTGAATTACACTTGAGGCTTCTGACTTAGACATACAAACATTCTATATTAAATTCTAACTCTTTAAAATTACGGTGTTTAAAAGATTCATGTGTGTGTGTGTGTTTATCTGCATGTGCCTGAGTACTGTCCATGGAGGCCAGAAGAGGATGTTAGAGCTCTCAGAACCGGAGTTACAGATGGCTGTGAGCTGCCATCTGAGTGTTGGTAACCAAACCCAGGTCCTCTGCAAGAGCAAACATGCTCGTCACAGCAGAGCCATCTCTCCAGCCCCTGCAGTTGTGATTAATCAGTTCGTGAGCTTGGTAGAAATCCTTTCACCAGCTGTACAACCCAGATGAACACATCGTCAAGTACAAACCAATGCAGCCCACAGTTCACATCATCCCTTACACGTTACCGTCTGCTTGTATAGTGCAGCAAAGTGGAAAAGCTTCGTAATTAATTAAGCCACGTTACCAAAAGTGTATCAACCCGCTAAGAATCATGACTGGAAAACTGTGAGATGGCATTCCTTAGCTCAGATGCTGGTGTGTTTGCTAGCGTTCATTTTTTCACTTTCTCGGGAGAGAACACACTATTGTTAAAACACTAAGAATGAAAAGGCCCGGGTGGATCACACCCAAGTAGGTCTCTGGATTTGCAAGTGGATCTCAGGAATCCCTGAAGTGACTTGTAAGGGGATCATCTCAGTAGACACAGCAGCCCCACCCCTGAGAATGCAGCTCCTAGGAGACCGGAGCTCTAGCCACATGCCCGTCACTCTCCCTAGTCACTCTTTAGAACAGTTCTCTTCTCTGCCAACGTGTCCATCATGAGACAAGACAAAACCACCTGAGCCAGTTGGTTGGTACACTGAAATGATAGCCAAGCTCTGAAACATGCCAAGTGCTGTTTAGGTGGTGTTAGGAGAATCCTGCCTGCTGGTTATCCCTCTACTGGAAGATGGACTGACTAGAGCTGACTGCTGTGTTGGAGAAACCGAAGCTCCCGGAAAGGGAAGGGGCTCAAGAAAAACAACGTTTTACTCAGTAGGGGGTGCTCTTTCCCTAAAAATGTAATTTAATTATTAATAGTAAAGGTGCCTGCCCACAAATCACTTAGAACAGAAGCAGCACTCACTCTGACATCCTGCCCCAAATATAGCTGGAGTCACGGTCTTCCTAAGTCATGTCATCCTGAAGGTGTTCATGAATGGCAGTTTCTGTTCACTTTTGCAGGACCAAGCCTCTTGGGCTTTACACAGGCAGGGTCTGACTCACGAGTGTTGGGTGCGTGCTTCCAAACCTCCCAGCATAACCACTTTCTCGTTTTAACGTCAATCGGGTACTGGGTGAGAATGTGACAGAAAGTATCCTTCCCACTAAACTAACAGCGACTCCTTCGTAAGCACTCACGCCAGCCGATCCTTTCTGTCAGGAACAGAGATCTCAATTAACTATCAATTAAGCTGATAATGGGGGATACAGTCATAAGCCTCAAGACTTTCAAACCAACACATGAAAACCACTTGGCAGTAGGCAAAACCTGAGTTTTCCTAGCACGATGGAAGAAGAACAAAAGGCACCCTCCACGCTCTCTCTCCCTAGGTGTGTCCGCCCAGGACTGCTGTCTGAGCTCCCCTCACACAGTGCCCCTGGGGCAGGGCAGAGTTTTTTTTTTTTTTTTTAAAGGATTTATTTCTAAACTTTTTTATTCGAATTATTTCTTTGAAGGGAGAGGGTTCTGCCTGCCTGTTGATATGTGCATCGTGAGTGTGCTAAGAACCTGAGGTCAGAAGAGGGTACTGGAGTTACTGTTACCTGGGATTGGAGGGAATCAAACTTGCATTCTCTGTAAGAGAGTCAGTGCTCTTCACTGATGAAGCCACTGCTCTAGACCCCTACAGCCCCACCCCCATGCAGTCTTTTAACAGCCGATGGGCTCACATTTCGAAGGCCTTAGGGTCAGTCACCTCATACCTTGGTGAAACCTTCCTAGATACTAACCTGAGCTCCCCTCAGGCCACAGTCCCTGTAAGGTGCAGAGACGCTTCCTCCAGCCTCCTCAGCACACTGCCCCTCACTGGCCTGTCCCTTCCACCAGACTCTAAATGTGGGTTTCAACTCTATTAGTATTGTCTTAGTAGAAAGGTTGGCACAACGGACAGACTATGTAAATACAAGCTGAATAGAGAGTGGACTGTCTTTCTCCTCTGGCTGTGTCTACCTGAGGGCAAGATTTGTCTTACTCAGCTTTCAGTCTACAAACAGTGCTGAAGGATGCCCTTGGGACTTGCAGATGCTGTGAGCAGAAAAATGCCCTTCCCACAGGAAGGGCCTCCCACCCAAAACAGCACTTCTCTGAGGCCTCGGTGGAAACATCTGCGGTGCCCTGCGGGGTGCTGCGTGGAGAAGGAAGCTCAGATGCTAGCTAGTCCTGTGGTTTCAAGAGACAGAATTTGACCTCAGGAAAACACCAAGACAGGATTAGTAAGAAGCCACCCTGAGTCTAGCTCAGTTGTCCTTACTGAGGAGGAATTTCCCATTGCTCGAAACTTGCCCATGTGATCTACTTAATTTGATTTTCCTGAGGTTAGTGAGAAAACACCGCCCTGAGGAAGATCCAAGGGTTTGTGTCTAGGAGGCAGGCAGCTGTGTCTTGTCAGCAAAGCAACCTGGGAGGCAACAGAGAACTAAGCCAGCCAGGGAGTGGTGTCCAGGGATGGCAAGTGACAGAACTGGGAACCCAGACACGGGGAAAATAGAGCTGTCAGGAAGTATAAGGACCAGGAAGGTAAGCTGTGCTGTTTACAGAGTAACTGTATGGGTGATGAGATCTATTATGACATTTTCATACATGTGTGTGATACACTGATGTCACCATTACCTCCTGATACCTCATCCCACTGGCCCCTTCCTACCAAATAGTCCTCTTTCTACTTTGGGGCTCATGTGTATGCATATCTCTCTCTCTCTCTCTCTCTCTCTCTCTCTCTCTCTCTCTCTCTCTCTC
>NW_021604578.1:7436726-7456385 GCF_004785775.1 Grammomys surdaster | reverse complement strand
CTCTCTCTCTCTCTCTCTCTCTCTCTCTCTCTCTCTCTCTCTCTCTCACACACACACACACACACACACACACACACACACACACACACCACTGTTCCACAGACGAGAAAAAAACAGTCCATACTTATCTGAGTCTGGTTTATTTTAACATCTGCCCATTTTCCTGCAAACAACATGGTTTTGTTTTCCTGTGTCTAAATAAACGTGCCTTGTGTGTATGCTCACAGCCCGTTTTCTTTACCTAGTCGGATGGACAGACAGCTAACCTGGCTGTATGCCTTACAGATTCTTTAGCAATCTACTGGGGGCGGTACAGCTAGATCACACAGCAATTCTACTTGTGCTTTTCTAAGGAACCCCCACACTGACTGCCATAGCAGTTAAACCAGTTAACATTCCTACTAGCAGGTCACAGCCTAGTTAAACCAGTTAACATTTCTACTAGCAGGTCATAGCCCCATCCTCAGCAGCAGGTGCTTGTTTTCCAGAAGGCAGGAATCTCAAAGCAGTTTTTCCTTTTTGGGTTTTTAAGACGGTGTCTTATGTAGCTAAGGCTGGTCTTGAACTCACTATGTAAGTGAGGATGACCTTCCTGCTCCTATACTCCCCTATGCTGGGATCACATCCATACACTACTACATTGTAGTTTTGCTTTGCACTTCTCCAGTGGTCAAGGATGGTGACATTTTCCCATGTTCAACATGTTCATTTGCTGGTCATTTGTACTTCTTTTGAGAGCTGCCTATTCGTTTGCTTTACTATTGACTGGGCTATTTTTATGAGTTTTAATTCTTTATATATACTGGATATTAACTCGGTCAGATGAGCAGCCAGGAAACATGGTGTGTGGGAGCTTTTCTAATTCTTGCAGTATCTCCTGAGCCACTGCAGACTGTTCAGAAAGTCTTGTCTACGCTTATATCTTTAAGTAATTAAGTCCCACATTAAGGTCTTTGGTTCACCCTAGACTGATTTTGTACAAGGAAAAAAACTGGGGCCTAGTTTTATTCTGAGTGTGAATATAAGTTACCCCAGTACCATTCTGAAAAAGCCATCTTAAGTGAAGAGGAAAAAAAAGGCAGACCCTCAGGTGGCTGCACCTGAGGGTTCGTTTCCTGGGTCTGTCTTCTGGCCTTGGAGACACACACCTCTTTTTTACTACAACAGAGGTGCTTTTATTTCTGCAGTTTTCAAGTTTATTCCAAGACTTTCAAGACTGGCAAAGATACACAGAAAAGGTTTAGGTAAAAAAGCATGTGATTAAAATATACAAATGAATTAAATCAAGCCACAAGACTCAATCTGTTCTGTTCATCATTCCAAGTAAGTATGGGATGATAGACTGCTCTTTGGAGCTGGGATGTAGCTCAATGGTATGATACTTGCTTACCCAGAACCACAAAAGAAACCAAGACAAAAGTCAAAGAATAACCTGGGAGCCTGGGCAGGCTTGTAGTCTCAGGAGAGGTAGGAGACAAGCCAGGACTATTTAGCAGGATTCTGTCTCGAAACAGAACACTGGAATAAAACTTTCTATTTTATTAGCTACAATCTTACACTGTCCATCCTGAGAAAGGATTCCATGTACAAGAGAGTAAGGTACAGATAGTATCTCTAAGTCTCAAATTGTTTTTGTAAACAATTACTGAGACTTTGATATATTCTACTCATTTCTGGAGCACTCAGATACTACGCACCAGGTGCTGCCACCCCCTGCTTCTACAACAGGCAAGTGTGATTGTCACCAGACACACACACACACACACACACACACACACACACACACACACACACGGGCTACACAGAATCTGTACAGGATGATTTGAAAGGACAATTACGATCACAGAACATTGGACTGAAGTGTTAAAGTATGCATTTACAACATTTTAACACGAGTACAAAAAACCAAGAAACAGCAAAACAGGACAGAGCCACATGACTAGAGCACAGTGCCGAACCTGGGCACACGCAAGAACCATTTTCATTAAGATGCACTGCCTGTGAGGGAATTTGTGTTGTCACTGCTGTGTTCCTAGAATCTGGCACAGCCCATTAACGAATCTGCTGAGCCAGTGTTGCCTTATACCACGAACTATAATAATTTAGACAGAAAAACTCTTATGTGCATACTTCATGCACAGCCCATTAACGAATCTGCTGAGCCAGTGTTGCCTTACACCTTGAACTATAATAATGTAGACAGAAAAACTCCTATGTGCATACTTCATGTCATTACCATGGCAAATGCTTCAACATAGATGGCTTCCTCCTAACTCCCAATCAAGCCTGACTAAACTTCCTCCTGGAGAAATGTGTCAGAAAAGCACACTCACTACTTAACAAACAAACACTTGACTCCAAAAATCTGTGAAAATCTGTCCCTTCCTGTCTTAAGACAGAAACCAACCTAACAGCCTCCAAATGCTCAGTCTTTGCAAACCATCTGGCTTCACCTCTCTCCAGCCTCCCTCCTCCCCAGGCTTGCCTAGAGCTAGCCTGTGCTCCCATCTGCCTTCTGTTCCACACGTACAGCAACTGATACTCCATCACTCCATAAGCTGCTGTCTTGGGACAGTTCCTGTCATCCCCTGTGGCCCTCATTTGCTGCCAACCATCTGCTCTCTGGGAAAGTCCTCTTCCTGGCCTCTCTTGTGTCCCTCACTTGGCAATGTCCCAGGTCTTCTGTAGGGTCCTCTCTGCTCTCTTCTAGGAAGTACTGGTCTTAGAGAGCAACCAGATGTTTCTCTGTTGCCCTTTCAGAAGTACCTACCTATCAAGGAATCACATTTGTCATTAGGGACCATACATTAATTTCTCCCCCATCAACATGTCTGTCAGTCATGTTCTTAGAAGTAACATCAGAGGGAAACACAGTCCTGAAGGCAAATTACTATGAGTGTAGTGAGACATGAGATCAACTTTACACATGTTCTTTTTCTCCGAGGAGTCTCGGATGCAGCACACCCAGGAAGGAGGCTGTCATTTTCTAGGGGAGCACACATCTCGACTGTCTCCAAGAGTTCATTGTGAGACTAGCTCCGAGTAATCAAGCAGCAGCTAGGAAGCCAGGCGTCGCACCAGGTGGACCTCCCCAGGTCCAGCTTTCACTAAGGGAACATCTTAGTTTCTGGAACAGTGGCATCCACACAGCAACCGGGCCACTTGGGCATTGAGTTAAGGCAGCTGATCAATAAAATTTAGGGGGTAGCAAACACACGATTCATACTAAAGAAAATAATTAAACACGAGAGACACAGGCTGAAAACGTGCACCTTCCCTTAAGACTTGGTCTTGTCTGAGTACCGCTCCATAGTTAACTCAAAGATAATCTCCTTTGCAGGGATGGCAGATGACTGAGTTCAGAGCCACCAAGGGCTTTTAATTATCAAAGATGCCCACTGACACGCCTTAACTTACTTCACTAGTAGAACAGATAACAGTAGGAGAATAAATGACCTGAGCACTATTTAGGCAGAACCTTACACGGGCTGCTGGTCTTAGATATTATCTCCAGTTAAGCGAGTTTCGAGGCTTGACCAACAACTCAAACATGCCAAAAGGGGAAAAACAATACAAATCTCAAATGAGTTTAGAATGAAAACTGCCGGAAGAGAAAACTAGCTGTCTTCTGGTAGCCTGAGCTATGCTGCAGCTAGTTCGTTAAGAAGTGACTTTCCAAATGCCTGAGGAACCAGGACGCTCCGGGGAGGGTGCAGGTCACTGGGTTACGGGCAGAGGGACTGCGGTTCAGGCCGCTCTTTCCTTTCCCACCCAACCTCCTGAATTATTCCCATCTGCAACACAAGAATGATCCCCATGAGAGCCAAGAGTTTGGACAAGCTCTCAGAGCAAGGTGAAGCGCTCCACAGGTGCTAACAATTACTTTTAAGGAATGTGTACACCCACACACTTCTCATTCTGCTGGCAGAAAACCCCAAAACCAACCAAAGAAACCAAAACACCCCCCCCCCCCCGCAGCCCCTGAGTGTGTAATAAGGAGACTCCATTTGGAGCCTATTGCACATCACAGTAAACACATTCAGATCTACAACTGTGTGTAGTTTCTCAGGAATTTGGAGTGCTTCGCTGGTGTGCGGTGTGGGGGCATCTGTACTGTATGCATATGTGGAAGCTGAGGACAGCCTCCTGTGATGGTCACTGGGGTGCGGTGTGGGGGCATCTGTACTGTATGCATATGGGGAAGCTGAGGACAGCCTCCTGTGTTGGTCCTCACCTTCTACCTTACTTGAGACTGGATCTGATCTTGTCACTGCAGAAAACAGATTAGGAGGCCCAAGGGCTTCTGGGGAGTGGCCTTCCTCTCTTCTCTCAAGGTCTAATTCCCTAGAAAGAGGGTTTTGAAGTTCACTAGCTCCCCACCTCCCACCCTCTATCTCTTGCTCCAGCCTAAAAAGCAGTGTCTGTGGCTGCTTCGACACCCAGGACTGCAGCTGTGCCTGCTTATGGGGACAGTTGTGGGGGATCTGAACCCTCGGGCCTGGGAGGTCACCATGCTTCAGCATCATACGTGGCCCAGGCCCCGCCCCCCCCACCCCAACACAGGCTTCCTGCAGCCTCACTTTCCATATTTTAAGGACAACTCCAGAACACTACTGTGTTGTTGTAGACAATGAAAGCCACAGGAGCTAGAAGGCCCATCCCCCAGCTCCAGGGAGGAATCCCAGGTGACAGGAACCTGTGTGAGAGAGAGGCCAGTCTCTGCAATGACTCTAGTCTCTGAACTCAGTTCACAGCGAATCAAAGAAAACAGCAAGACTCATGAAGGCACAAGTTAGAGTGACAAGTGACGAGATTTCTGAAACAATTTTAATTATTTAAGGAAGGAGTGTTTAATATGTATAAAAAGATTCTGACTTACATGACTGCCTAAGTATTGGAGAAAAGAATTAATATTTAAAGCAGACTCCTAAGCTGAAACCCTTTAAAAATCATGCAAATAGGAACACCAGTGCTTCTTATTAATGCTCTTAAACAAACAAACAAAAAAACCAAAAAGCAAACAAACAAAAAATTACCATTAAATCAGCATCAAAATTAGCCAAAAAAAAAATCAGCAGCCAACAGTGCAAATTTTTCTGGCTTTGAGCTAACTTTGTGATTTAAAACATTTCTGATCATTATAAAATCAACTCATGTGCTCTAAATATACACAAAATGAAATAAGCTGAGGCAGAGGAACCCAATTACAAGGACAGAGAGTTTGGGGTAGGTAATCCCAAGTATTAAAAGACAAAACCAAAAGGCTAGCAACGTGGCATAACAAATGCTAAATCACACAATGCTCAACAAAACAGGATCCACTTTAGCTAACACACCGAGGAAGCCGAGGGGGACCGGAGCACACAGCGGCTCCAAGCACCTTGGTGCTGTAGAGAACTTGATTTAAGCATCCTGCAGTAGCGCATCCTAGAGCAGTGTGGGAGCAGGTTGGTGAACCTGAAGGAAGGAAGGAACAATGTGGAGGGCTGTGGAGGGCGTGGCAAGGGGAGATGGACAGGAGTGACCAACTAACCAGAAGCAGCTTCGCATTACAGAAGGTGGCCCTCGGTCCTCTTTCTAGATCAGCGGATCTCGACCTTCCTAATGCCGCAGCCCTTTACACAGTTCCTCGTGTTGTGGGACCCAACCATAAACGGTTGGTTTGTTTTGTTTTTGTTTTTGCTACGTCACAACTATCATCTTGCTACTGTTATGAACTGTAGAATCTGATATACAGAGGGTCTTAGGTGACCCCTGTAAAAGAATCATTCGACCCTCCTCCCCCAAATGTGATCCACTAAGAACCACTGCCCTAGAGGGTTTCAGGAACCTTACGCTAGTCTTGAACTTCTGGTTTGTCTCCACTTCCTGAACAGTGAGGGTGCAAGCTAGGCCCCACACCCAGTTTCCTGTGGTGACAGAGACTGAATGGGGCTTTAGAACACTAGGAGAACACTACCAACTGAACTACATCCCCAGCCTGGAAAAGAGTTTTCTGCTAACTTACTTGTATGTATTAAGATCTGTGACATCTAGCATCTGGGGGACCCATCAACATGTATACAGCATTATACTGTACAACAAAATTCTGGATGCATTTCCTACCAAGTTGCTGGATTCAGAGAGAAGCTGACTTCAGACACTAATGACTTTGTATCAACAAAACTTGGCCCAGGAAGGAGGTAGAAGAAAAAGTAACAAGTTCTTGAGCATAACCTTTTCTCTCTGATGCCCAAACTGTCTTTTGGGCCTATGCCCCAGAGAGAAGGCTTTGTTCCCAGGCCTTTGGCACTGGTGTCAAAGCTCTCCTAGCAAACCCTCTGGAAATGGAGAGTGCCTTACTCTCTACTCTGGAGACTGCAGGATGGGCTCAGTGTGCACTGTGCAGACTGACAGTCCAGCTGCCTCATTTCCTAGTGAGGGGACCTAGAGCCAGCCACCACAATCTGTCACAAAGGTTCAGAATGGTGCCTCGGGAATCAGAGTCTGTAACAACTGTTCTGCTCCTTATCCTGTCCGGTCTGGAAATCACGTGCTAGGAACACACAGTAAGGCCTCAAACACGTCTCAATATCTGATTGCAATATTGCAACACTGAGGAGCAGGCAACGGCCAGTGAAGGGGCGGGCTTTGCAGAAGCAGGCAGGATCAGGTGTTCTTTACCACCAATCAGAGACAAAGAGCAATTGCTAATGTCCCAGTGCTCTGCAGTGAGTTATGGGCAGCCTCAGAGTGGTGTGTGGACAAACAGCCACAGGTAAGGTCTGTGTGAACGCCATCAAGCTAGGGTCACCACGAGGCCTAGACCACTCAGTCTGTCATACTCCACATTTAATTCAATGCCATCATGTTCTGCAGTTTGAAAGCAAAATTATTAGATGCTGAAGAAAAATAAAAGGAGTCACAGCTGGATTTGTATTTTTCCAGAACCTGCCACTGTTATCCAAATGATGTACAAGGAATCCTGAGACATAATTATGAACTTTCTCAATTAGAAACTGTCACCAAGTAACACGTTTTTTAGTTTTAACTAAGAAGCTGCCACCATGTGTGTGCTTACGAACCAGCCTTCTCAGACACAAGTTGAAGGATTGCTCAGCTCATTACTGGTGGATGTCCCTTAGCAGAATTGACTCTCAGTTAAAAAGGAAGCAGTGAAGTTAGCAGGAAGTAGGTTTATAGCTACTGTCAGGTCTGCTTCCTAACTAGCTACTGCCTGCTGAACACATTCTATTTTTTGTTCGTTTCTTTTTTCCTTTGCAAAAGAACACTCACCTCAGTTGTAAGCTTCCTTAAAAACATTCCTTCAGTACTTTATGGTATTTCATACATGACAGTTTCTTCATTGCACCCTTCCCTCCCCCTTTGGTGTGTGTGTGTGTGTGTGTGTGTGTGTGTGTGTATGTGTGTGTGTGTGTGTGTGTGTGTATGTGTGTGTGTGTGTTCTGACAGATCTCTCACTATGTCCCTCAGGCTAGCCTGGAACACTCTCCCTTCAGCCTCCTGAGCACTGGGATTACAGGTGTATTCGGTCAGGTCTAGCCTTCCACTGCTTCTCTTTATAGTACTTTAAGCTTCTCTTCATGGGTGGTCTATGGTTTGAAATCACAAGAGTTCATAAATTAAAAAAAAAAAAAACAACAACTTTCAATAAATTTACCCACAAAAATAACTTTCAAAATTAAATTTCAGAAAGGAACAAGAACTTGAAGGACAACCAGAGGTCTGTAAAGCAAACACTTAACTTCACAGTGCTGAGAGCCCTCGTCTGCTATAGTGATGTGTACCAGGAAGTGGGCCAGGACACTCAGAGGAGGAGTCTCACCTCAGCTGGGCAGGACAGCCTGAGTCTGAAGCTCAGTGGCTCTGAGTGGCCTCAGAGGCTCCCTGCCACTCCTTCCTGGGTCTACTTTTGAACCGCACTTGTATGTGAGCAGCACTGGGTAGGGGTTTCAAGGACCTCAGCCACCCAAGTCAGACTGACAGCTACTTCACCCTGCATCACAGAATCTAAATGCTGCATTTTTAAAATTTTTCATGTAGAAAAATCTTTCAAAATAGTAAGGGGAAATGAATTTCTAACAAGATGATCACTAAGTACACAGATGGCCTTTGCTAAGAACAAGAGCAGCTAAGTCCAAGCCTTCAAGGTCATGTGTGGTGGTATCAGTTAATGAGAAGCTTTAAAGGGATCTCGGCTCATCATCACCTGCTCCTACTGTGAACTTCATGTTGGAGCCGAGACTCCAGAGTAGTATTCATTCCCAGGGGCCTGACAGCAGTAGGTAGGTGGCTGGCAGGTCTGGCTCCTAGCTCGGCAACTCCTCCTTTGAGCCTGCTGACCCACTTCCTGGTGTGGCGTGGTTACCCATCCAGCTACAAAGGCTTTTTATTTAGTTCCAAGCACTGAGACCTAAGGATCAGTCCGTGGAACAAAACCCAGGTGGAGATCTCTGTCTGGCTCTCCAGCTGGCCACAGCCAGGGACCTTGTCCTAGGTGTCAGAGCCCCATCTGCACCCTCTCTCCACTCAGGTGGGGCTGCCTGAGCTACCCAGGGCAGATTCTAACCCCATCTGCACCCTCTCTCCACTCAGTGGGGCTGCCTGAGCTACCCAGGGCAGATTCTAACCCCATCTGCACCCTCTCTCCACTCAGGTGGGGCTGCCTGAGCTACCTGGGGCAGATTCTAATCACTCCTGACACTGACTTTACACACACTTACCCGTGGAGTCTCTTGAAAGCCCCTTGCAAGCGTCCCACTCCTCAGAATGCTTCAGAACTCAGAGGCATGTCTGCCAGGCTGATGTCCGCAACACACCCTCAGGGACACACCACGGGACAGCTGACTTCCTCCCCACAGTGTCCCCAGCACCCTGATGTCCAGCTCATAGCAGATACTCAAGGTTATTTATTGAAGGGATGGTGTCCCGTAATCAGGAGTGGTGACTCACATGGTCATTCATGCTAACACACTCACTGCGCTGCCCTTCCGTTCCTCTAAGAACACCATTCCAGGTTCACGGAGAAGGGCTGTGGAGGCCTGGCAGCTGACACAAACCTGCCACAGACGTGCTCATGCCCAGCCAGGCTCTCTGCTTGAAGCATTTGAGCCTATTTGTCTGACCCGTGATGGCCTTGGATTAGTCTCAAGGGCAGTCTCGGCTTGGTACCAACATTTTTGCCTTGCTGCCGCACGTCTCAAATTTTAACACCAGTGAGTTAGAACACTTGATTCACTTTGCAGCGTGTGCTTCAGACACCTGTCTGTCTGTCTGTCGGTACTGCTGTGCTGAAAGGCATGTGCACACATACAATGACAAAGAGAAGACGAAGAGGCTTTAAGAGCAGCAAATATAGAGAACTTCTAAACCAAGGAGTTCAGCAGTATTTTCAGCACAGTGCTGACTTCCACAAATAGACACATTTATTTTTAGTAGAATACCGATAATTCTTTATTTCAAAGAGAATAAAAACACAAAATACTTCACTGAGGAGGCAGAATGAGCCCTTCAGACAGGAGCATTAAACGGTGACAATGGAAGGGCTCAAGTGTTCTATGTGGGGGGATTTAAGGATGACAAGAAGCTGCATCCCAGAGCACCTAAACTGCATTAGGGAGATTGGGCTTCGTTTTAAAGATGGAGAAAAGTTTGACAGGGCGTGGACCCTGCACTGACAGTTGGGGGAGAAGGGTAGGCCAGCTCAGGGTGAGTGAGGCTGCCGGTGTGGAAGAAGAGTGAGAGCAGAGCCTGCAGGGAGATGGTGCCAGCATCTACCCAGGAAGGCATCCCGTGGGCCACGGGGGCTCTTCTTAACAGGCCTGGGGGGCCGGGACAACAGAGTTCAGTCCCAACAGAGCACAAGGAGTGCATGACAGAGCCACCCTCTGCCCTCCCCAGGTGACAGCTGGATCCAGAGAGTCATCACCTGAGCAAGGACACTCTAGCTAGCGGCTGAGTCAGCAGAGACTCTGGTTTCCGGGCACCGGCTGGCTGGCTTTCTTTATCTAGCACAAAGCTTGAAATTTGGTAACTTAAGAATGTAAAATTCTCACACACACCCCCAACCCCCCCCAAGAAAAGATCAAGCTAAGGCATGCAAATTTAAGCGTGAACTTTCTTTTACCCACCAGCTTGACAAAAACAGAAGATGAAACACAATTATGGCAATATACCATGTTGTTAACGCTGGGAAAATGGTCACTGCCACCTCCTGTGGCGGG
Source organism: Grammomys surdaster (assembly GCF_004785775.1). Classification (NCBI taxonomy): domain Eukaryota; kingdom Metazoa; phylum Chordata; class Mammalia; order Rodentia; family Muridae; genus Grammomys; species Grammomys surdaster. The sequence continues at coordinate 7,446,162 of NW_021604578.1, read as the reverse complement.
GATGTAAACTGACATGAGGTTTGACATGGCAATCTGGCTGTGTTATTATATTTTAAATACACATTCCCTTTCACACAGCAGTTTATGCCAGCATATTCATTTTACAAAGCCAAGGGCTCAAGTATATACATTCCATATATATATGTTTATGAATACATATATGTATATACACATATATGTCTATCTTTAGACATTTACATTGTTTTGAATTGATATATTAAGCTTTAGTGACATATATATGAATGTATATATGTCATTTTATTTATTATTTTATTGATGAATTAATATAGACAGCAAAGAGGTGTATATTTAGTATACTAAAAATAAAATGTGTAATTTCAGAATAAGACAAACCAAGCCAGGTGTGGTGGCATCATCCTGGCACTGGAGAGCAGAAGCAGAGGGATTTAGCATGTTCAGGCAGCCAGGCTTTATACTGAGTTTAAAGCCAACCTATAAGATCCTATGTTCATGCCTACCCCCAAGACACAGCCCACTTTTCAAGAATATTAATAAAGGCTGGCAATCTAGCTCACTGGGAAAGCCCTTGTCTAGCACGCAGGACACTCTGGGATCAATCATCAGCACCATAAAGAGGACACTATTCATCCTTTCTGGCATATCTTTCTTTTTCTGCCTGTCTGTCTGTCTGCTTTTCTTGTTGCAGCCTCTGCAAATGTGAAGCGTACTTTATGACTGAGCTACCTCCCCAACTTGTCACATCTTTTTAAAAATCTAAGGTCCAATAAAAAAGCACCAACTGAAATCCTGAAAATCAGTAACAAATATAGCCAATTAAAATACTTTTCAGAGGAAAAAGAGTAGAAACTGACATACTGTACTATTCTAGCACACACACACACACACCACACACAAACACACACACACACCACACACACACACACGCACACACACCACACAACGTTTTGCAAGTGACTCTCATTAACCCCAAACCTTCAGTAATTTACACAGTTTGGTCAATGCTGGGTGGGCAGCTGGAACTGAGTGCCTGAACCCTTGGAAATCTAGGGAAAAGGCTGAGATATATTGCTGGCAGCATTATGCTTATTGTCATTAAAAAATTTTTGCAGGGTTTAACATGACACAGACCAACAAATAAAAAGATTTTTCCCACAGAGAGACTCCACAAGGAGTCTATATATCATTAGAAATACACACACTCACTAGAAATAACTAATAGCATCCACTCCATGTAGTTCAAAGAAAACTTCATTTATTCACTGTCTAGACTGCAGAGCTGCAGACACTCAGTAGAGGCTTACCACCTTCAGCATTAAAATCTGAGAAAATTTCCTTAACACATTACAAGTCTGAGACAACCGAAAAATGAGAACTTTAAATAAGAAGCCATACTTGCTGTTATAACGCAAAGTGATTTTATGTCTTGATTCCATTCACTTTACAGGTTAGGAAAAACTGATGTTCAAACTATGATGTTCAAAGGGGTTCTGTTCTAACAAACAAGCACGTCTACCCAGGCGGAGCTAACTGTCCCAACACCAGGTGACCCCGAATATACATTCTAATTCTCCTCTTCTGCCTCCCTGCACTCTCTTGGGTCAGCTTGCTAATACCTCTGCTAGAAAGGAACCTACCTGCCTCTTGTAATGCCCACACTGTGTTCCTTTAACTACTGTGGGGCAGGAACACCAAATGACCAAGACTGCAACTTCCTAAATAAGTGTTAGTCCTGCACAAAAAAGTCCTGCACTGAGACTCTTGTAAAATCAAAGGACTTCACAAATCCACCCTCCCCTGGCCCGCCCCCTTTGGCTGCCTGAGGCCTTCTCTCTTAGTTACTAAACTGTGCTCTAGGTGAGGGACCTGCTGGGTTCAGTTACCTCCTGTCTGGTTCCTGTTACATGAGTCCAGTGCAGGCGCCTGAAATCTCATACAGTGCTTGCCTAGCGAATCTTCTCTTGAATGTGAATTTGGCCTCCTACTCATCCCCAAGTGACTTACCAAGACTATAAATCTTAGAAGCCAGTTTTCAAAGACAAAAATCCTAGAAGTGTATCTTAAAATTAAACACCATACTGAGGACTTTATAAAATAGTTATATATCAAGGCCCAACACCCTTATGCAAGTACTTATCCCTATGTGTGCATTCTCAACTCCCCAGTCAGTACAGAAAAGTCTTAAGCACTGAGCAAACTCCTTACACCTGAAGGCAACCAGGTAGTACAGCCACATGCTCCAGACACACTGAGCTGACCTACTTACTGGAGGCACCACGTCTGCTACAAGCCCAGAAACTTTCCAGCCAGCCCATCGAGAGCCTGTGAGTTGAGTCTATGCTTTACTGCTTGAGCCTCTCAGCTAGGTCATAAACTACATCTGACCGGAGGGAAGAACACAGGATCCACTTGTCTGAGCACGCAGGCTGTCCCTCATGTTCTGTTTCCACAGACAGCTGTCAAGCTGTTGAGCATGCACTGGTGCTAGGATCCTACCCAGCCACAGCCCTGTCCACTCAGGCCATTCTTCTGGGGCCAGTAGTCAGTCAACAAGGAGTTAAATTTAACATCTCAACAATGTCAACAGTGAGGTGCCCCACTGTACCACAAATTCAGACTGGGCAAGTGGAAAAGTTTCCTTACGGAAGGGACAAGGGACTAAGATTTCAACATTGAGGCTGCCTTAAGTACTGAGGGAGACTCGAGGCAGGGGAACACAGAACGTACAGACTGCCAGCAGGAGGCAGTGTTCAGAGTTTGAGGAAATGAAGGAAGTGAACCTAGGGACAAGGGCGAGTCAGGACGGTAGAGCCATCCCAGCCAGGTAGGGAAATGCTGAGAGACTCAGCTGCTCTGTATTTCAGTGAAAACCTTAGGAAGTTTTTGGACTTAATAGAATTCCTTTGTCTTTCTGGAGGTAGGAAGCTAAGGTTAGGTTTACATGTAAGATGAGGTTTGCATGTAAATGGTCTCTCAGGCATGTAACATGGAAAATGGTCTAGAAAGGGAAGAGTGAGACCCAGGCTGCACAAGAGGCCGCTCTGCAGTCTGACACATGGTGGATGCCACGACTAGGCAGGTAGCAAATGACCTGAGAGTGAACAAGGCTGAAGGAGAGGTGGGCAGGTGCCAAGGAGGAGGCCTGGGTCCTGTATCTGCACTCAGTGAGCAGGAACGGGTTAGCACTGGTTTAGGGAAGAACAGCAGCTTGGTTCTGGTACAGTCTGAGGTCCAGGGAGGTCATGACCAGGAAAACAAACTCCAGTTATTCTGAATGGTCAATGTAAGGAGACGGACTAGAGAAAGCTTAGGGCCATTCTGAATTCTAATGTCCCAAAGGGTGGAGACAATCTCCAAGGAAGAACTGCTAAAGTCGTGGAGAAAGGTGTACCAGCTACCCAAGTCATTAGATACTAGAGCTCAATTTCTCAGTACTTGACAGCTTGCATATGGCTCCAGTTATAGTTACATGTAAGTTACTGAAATATTTCAATTATTATAGCTTTCAAATTATAAGTCAAAATTTTCAATGACTGCTTACTAAATACCAACAAAACTTCTGCTCAACACCAAGCAAAACATATATGTACAAAACATAAAAATCCATGCTGGGAATTACAATTCCTGATCTGGTACTTAGTATTCAGGATGTTGTAAGACCTGTTTGAAGACGACATTGTAACATATCATTTAATGAGTACTTGGGCCAACTAGAAAGCAAACGTCCCACCTATACAGTCTAGTCTCTATCCCCTCCTCTCTCCACACACACCCTGGACAGAAGGGCACGCATGTGACAAACTTATTATCCTAACTACAGAACAGTATGTATTGTACTATGTGGCTCCAGGGACTTCCTCGAGTGTTCAGGAGGTCCAATGGCCACAGCAGGAATTCCCAGATAACAGCCATGCACTTGAAATGTACATCTGGTTAAGACTTAAAATTTCTGCCTAGCAATGTATCACATCTAAAGTCTATAATATCAAAGTATCAAGGCAACGAACGATTGAAATGCTGACATAACTGAACAACACCCTTTCCATAGCAAGCATACCCGTATTAACTGGGGTGCAGCACAGAACGGCAGAGGAAACAGGCTATCCTGATCATCCCACGCCCTGGAACACATTCTGCGTTCCCTTGCGTTGTTTTCCTAACTATCAGGAGCTGCTTTTACGAATAATAAGGGCCGAGGTTTAAAACCAGTGTTGGCAGATACTGAATTTCCTGCTCCCGTTCCCTCATTTTAATTTTCTCTTAGAACAGGAAAAAAAAAAAACCAGTCATGCCTGAACCTGCAGCTTTGTCTCCATCCCTCTTAGTAAGAGCAGGCAGAAAGAGTGTGAACCAGACCTGCATCTGTTTACTGCTGCTGCGCCCAAACCCAACAGGCCTGTTTTGAGAGAAGGGCAAAAAACCAGAAAGGAGCCAAAACCAAGCACACCAGATACAGGAGAGGGCAAAGCCACCTTTCCTACCTACTGACTATGAGGCTGGGAAGTCAGTCAGTAACTGGCCTCAGGGAGCCAGGAAGGTGTGGTTGTATTCACCTAATGCTGTGGGTGAGGCTCAGAGGATGGATTTTGGTCTGTGTCTCTCGTGTCTCTCTGTCTCTATCTCCCCCCCCCCCCTTGCTCTCTCGCCCTCTCTGCACTTAATACAGGATCATGAAACACGTTCGCTCTACCATCCACCAACTGAAACCCAGGCTCTGTACTAGTGACCTTTCGATCAACCAGACCACTGTCTTGCAAAGTTCATCTACACTGAATGAATGAACTCTAAGACAGTGGGAACACTATTCCGACTTCTTTGTCTCCTTTCACTTATGATTTAATATGGCACAAATCTAAGAAACTTTCAACACTAATCATTCATCCTCTTTGCCAGAGGAGGGACACTGGGGGGGGGGGGACATAGATAGTACTTACTTGTAAAATCCTTGTGCCCACGCACGGCTGTGAGAAGGTGTTATATCTGTACAAGCAGGGCAGAGTCCGGGCGAGCCCGACCTCTCACAACTCCTACAGGGCAACTTCCGTTTTAAAGTTCATCAATTAATTGAATAATTAACTTGAAAACAAAAATAGAAACAGCAAAAACTAACGAGAGGAAGTGGCCACAGAGGCAGGCTGACTTGGGTCGGGTCCTAACTCTTGTCTGTAGCTGAGGGATCGTGGGGGTTTTCTACGTCCAATTAATTTTTACCTACCCAAGCAGAGGTTACCGTGCCTGCGAGGGCTGCAGTGGCAATTAACAAGGTGATCTATGTAGTCTGTCAGCCGCACAGAAGGCAAGGAAGCTGACTGTATTAAAAGCATACACATCTTATCTACAAACCCACCAAGTGTTATTTTAAGCCACTGGTAAAATCCTTACGTTTACTGATCTAAAGGGTACCAGACAAATAACGTCCCCGCTTCTGGTGAGTCATTTACTTTAATTCTGGTCCTGACTTCTTTCATGATTAAAAATATTCTCAAGTAATTTTCTTAAAGATATTGTTATTTTTTTTTTTTTAAATATTCCATATGCTAGCCATCAACCCAAGGCCTTGCTCGGGTGGGCAAGCGTTTGTCTACCTCCTGGCTTTACCTGTTCCCTTTACATTCCTCAGCAACTGTAACTTTTAACTAAAGATACAGAAAGGCCAGGACTAAGGAAGACGACCAGTCTACAGGATGTACCTGGCACTCGTGATGCCAACAAATCATCCTATGTTGAAAAGTGCAGGCGCGGGGTCAGCAGTGCCCGCCATGGACCAAGACCTCCCCATGCCACACTTTCCCACTCCCTTTAACACAGATCTCCCCTCAGCTGAGGGAAGCACGGAGAACTCAGAATGCAAAGGCAACACTAACAGCATCTTGGACCGTCCCTCAGACTTCCTCAGAATAACCCACTCTCCCTGACTGCTTGTACCACATCACTTCTTCCTTTGGAACTGGCCAGCAGGGTCAAGGACAGGGGAGCCGACCGACTCTGCCTAGGCAAATGGTAGCTGGTTGTTTTTTTCTTGCTGAAAGCAACAGAATATCCCTTTCTCGCACAGTTTGAAATCTTCAGGCCCACATGTCAGTGACCATTTCCACAATGGGCAACACATCACGCTACTTTTGAAGCGCTACAGAAGTATCAATCAACGGGGCTCCTTCCTGTTTGCCTATCTAACAAAATGGAGTCATTATAGTATATTGGAAATCATATAGTAAGGAATGTCGGTTAACCAGTCACTCTTGCCAAGATCAGATATGAAGAGAAAACAAACGCTGGCAACCACTCTAGCTCTGATATTTCTCTTCCAGAACCCAATTTAATAAGGTTAATCTTTTAAAAATACAGTTAATTTCCTTACCTAGTTTAACACAAAACCTGGAGAGAAATCCTAAGCACCAGAGCTCAGGGCCAACTTCTAGGGCTACATCTATGATTTTAGAGAATCATCTACTCGGCTTGAAAGGACTTATTTTTAGGTTTATTATTAATGTTTTTATACCTCCCCTCTAGCAAAGGATCAGTGAGCTGTATTTTTAGTCTAACAGCTTCTAAAAGGAAGTGAAACTGAGGCCTATGAGGAAGCAAAGGCGGCTTATGAACTATCTCTAGTTTTAAACAAAGTTAACAGTAACAAGCATAGCATATCTTGCTCTTTCACAGGGTAGCAAATTGATAGTTTGGTTGAAGCTACAAAAATAGGATAGAGTAATTATACCTGCCAGACTCACAATAGCCTGTTCAATGGACAGTAACACTGCAATTTTTCTTCAAAGGCAGTAAATAGGAAGGAAAAGCCCCTTATTCTGTAGTATAAGGGAAAAAAAATATTCCAAACCCTTGGGCGCCACTTACAGGCACAAACTTTCACTGACTTGAGTTATTTCACTGAAGGGGGAGGGGGGGAGACATACAATTTTTGACTTTAATAAATTTCCCATAACTTATCTTTTACAAATGTGTGTTTTCTAAACTTTCAATTTCTACATTCAAAGTTTAGAAACGATAAAAAACAACAAAAAAACCCAACAACAACAAAAAAGCAATAGGTCTTTAGATACACGGGGGGGGGGGTCTTCAGCTCTCTACTGCTGAATACAAACCTACAAAATATCAGTATTAAATCTTCCTCCTCAAAGTATGAATGCAAACTACCTGAAAAAGGGGAACATACTGTTCAGTTGAGATTTTATGACTGTTTTATAAACATTTCCCCAAGATTTTAAGTGATAAAATAATGAAGCATCATAACAGGAAACCCAAAACACATGACAGTATTTTTGTATAACCTCTTCATCATGATATGCTTTATACCAGCAGATTTGAAGTGAATTTCAAACCAGTGCTACGAAAACTGGAGGGGGTATTAGTATTATTTAAAAAAGATAATCAATATTTTACAGCAAATGTAGCTATCAGATATAACATTTGAGATGCACCAACTGAATTCTAGTTAACAGTATTTATTTTATAGAGAGCCTTTGCAGTTTTAAGTCACTCCTTAAAGGGATAAAGAGAGAAAAAAGAAAATGCAAAATACAGATTGCCCAGGTATTCAGTTCTACCTGCCCTCACCCTGGCCCTCCAATTTTGTGTCTAGAGGCAACATTAACGTTCTATATATCATTTTTGCTGTTACAGCTCTCATGCTATATTCATAGGTCATTACATTGACTTTATAAATGCTGAAGTGTGGCCAACTGTATTATCATATAGAAAAAAAATCAGGTCTCACAGAACTAGATAAAATTAATTCCTCAAAGTTTGAGTTAGTGTTTTTTCTCTTTCATCTGCAGTTGATCTGTAGTAAGAGATGCCACCTAAGAATTATTCTGGTAAAGTTTTAATCTAATCTGCACAGAAACAGGAAACCCTAGAGGAAGATACGTGTACAAGTGCACACAGAAGGCTGCAGTTGGGTTGGCGACTGACTGCCTACCTTCCTCCCCATACTGCCAGAGCCCAGGGGTCAGCACACTTTTTACTACTGGAGGTGGGGAGTGGGGGAGGGAAAACGACCTCTAAGTAATAAACGGACCGTGATTTTAAACAATCCAGGGCACAAAAAGGGGTCAAATTACTTTAGATAACTAACCGAAACCAAGGATTCCTACTGTCAGATTCGACACACAATAAAACACTCTCCACCCATAGTAAACGTCAAGAAATTCTACGGGGCCACCGGGTGACTATCACGAAAACAAATCCAGCAAGCTTCACATACCCATCAAGATTTTATGCTTCTGTGCATTTTCATCAGAATTTTTAAAAGTCTCATATACGTAAAAGAATTTCCTCTAACAGAAAATTTTCCAGTAGCCAAAAAAGGGCGAGGCCAAAGAGCCGTTGGTGTAAACTATCTTACGCACATCCTACTTGTGGTGCACCGGAAGACCCCTGTGAGCAAAGCCGCAGCCCCGCACCGTCCCTGTCCCCGCCACGCAGCGGGGCTGCGGGGCGCAGTCCCCACAGCTTTGAAGCTGAATGGCTGACACATCCGGTCCTGGATCCCACAGCATTCCGCCAAACGCTAACTTCAAAGGCGGATTCAAACTCCTAGCACCGGGCGCTCTAGCCCCCGAGGTGCGGTAGGAATTCCCAGGGACACGCAGGAGGGGAGCCACGGAGTCCCCGCAGACCCGGCCGCCCCGCGAGCCCGCAGCATCCGCCCGCGTCGCTTTGACAGGCGTTCCCCGCAGTCCCCGGAATCCCCCGGCCGCCCGGGGCGCGCCGCCTGAGCCCGGCCCCGGTACCTGCTCGCGGGCGCGCGTCCCCGTGGGGCCGAGGGGCTCTATCCTGTCACAAGCGCGCAGACCCACACCGCCGTCACCTTCGCGCTCCGGGTCCCCCACTCACTGCGCGCCGTGGGGGCTCTCAGGACCCGGTCCCGGGAGCCCCGCACCTTCGCGGCTTGCACGCCTGTCACATGTCCGCAAACAATAACAAACTCTCCCGCACGTTCCCGTCCCGTCCCCACGCCGTCCCGGGAGCCGCCCGACCTTCAGGGATCGAGGTCGCGGGGCCCCACGAGCGGAGCCCGGAGAGCCGCGCGGCGCGCTCGCTTCATTCATTGCCCGCCCGGCCCGGCCCGCCGCTCACCCGGAGGGGGCCGCTGCAGAGGGCGGCTCGGCCCCCGCGGGGCTCCGGGCGCCGCTGTCCCGCGCGGCCGCCAGCTCGGCAGAGTGGGAGCCGCAGCGACTCGCCGCGCCCGGGGGTGGCGGTCCCGCCGCGGGCTGGAAGCCACTCGCTCCTGCAGCCGCGTCCGCGGGCTCCGGCGACGGGGAAGTAGATGGGCAGGGCGGCGAGGCGGTGAGGAAGAGCGGCTGCTCCGGCAGCTGGTCCAGCTCCACACTCCGCACTTTGCGCAGCTGCCGCCGCCGCCAGTCCGCGCGCTCGCGGCCCGCGCTGCCAGTCTCCCGCAGCAGCCCCGCGCCCGCTGCGGGCGCGCCGCTTCCCTGGA
>NW_021604578.1:7390944-7436326 GCF_004785775.1 Grammomys surdaster | reverse complement strand
CCCCGCCGGGCCCGGGAACGCGGAGCGGCGGGCGCGCGCGGCGCAGGTGGGAGGGCAGGGGCTCCGCGGGGGCCGCGCGGGGCGCTGTGCGCTGCAACCCCGCAGCCGCCAGGTAGTGGGGGGCGGGGCTGCGGCTCGGCGGGAGCTCGCCCACCCTTGAGGAAGCAGTGATTGGGGCCTGAGTCCCTGGTGCTGGAAGGGGACGCAAGCCGGCGGACTCACGGTCTGTCACTTCACGCGCTTAGTAGCGGGCGCTGGGGCTCCCCGCGCGCACCGGCCCGGCCCGCGCCCGAAGCGCAGGTGGCGCCCGGGACTGTCGCCTGCTGCAGACGGACGCGAAGCCTTCTCTTAGGAAAGCAGACCTCTTGTCCCGCCCTCGTGTCACAAATAACACTACTTGAGATTTCCCGTGCTACCTTGTGCACAGCTGAAGCCGCTGCTTTGGGACACCCTCCCCCCTCCCGCCGGCTGCGCGGAGGGACCAACCCCGGTACTCTGCCAGAGGTTACTCCCCCGTCTTGGAAAGGCAGGCTCCAACCGAAAGCGGGAGAGCACGTCTGGGGAAGGAGCCAAGCGCTGTGCCAGGAAGCGCTGGATCTTGCCATCTTCTACCAGGTCCCTCCCCCGCTACCCCCCACCCCCCAGATGCTCCCAGCTGCACGTCCCTCTTCCTGGCAGTCAGGTGACAGGCCGGGTTCCCGGGTCCCCCCCACCCCCCTTCCCCGCCGCCGCCGCTGCCAGGTTCTTCTATGCGTCGTCCTTCGCCTTTCTCCTGCCTGAGAGTCTTTCTGGAAAAGGTGTCTAGGATAGAAAAGCAGTATATATATGCGATTTCTCCCCCCACCCTCACCCCGAGCCTTTTTCTACGGGATAGAGCTGCTATGTGGCCAGTATCTCACCTGCCTCCGCTACTTCTTTTCCTCTAGACACTTTGTCTGGAATAGACAATCTCTCAGAACCCAGGATCTCTAGATTTATTTTGTGAAACATTAAGGCATGAGGCGCGGGGGAGTGGTAAGAAGGGTTTTCATCTTACAGAAAAAGGAGAGATCGCTCCAGCGTTCAGACAAAAGCCTGAACTATCTAAAAGTGATTCATTTAACCTCTCCAAAGTGGATCAAATGAAGCCCTCCTTAGATGTGTAATGTCAGCTGGAGAGAAAGGTGATACAAAAGGGATTTTTAAAAAGGATCCAGACTTCAGTTTAAGCTCAGTGTTATGGTTACTGCTGTAACATCTGGCACGCTATAGTTTTCAATGGTTACATTAAAAGGTACACGTTTTGAAAGTTTAGATTAGTCTGTTCAAGATTTAGGTCTACATTTAGGCTATAATTATATGCCCTTTTAATGGTAGACACGCATAACATCCAAACCAAACAGTAGTTATTTCCCAGGTCTTCCTAGATTGCCACACCCACCAAATCCTAAATTGAAAAGGATTAACTTTTCTGGTTTCTACCGAGATCTAAAATAAACTTTAAATTGGCACACTTGTAGCTAGGTACCTGTAAGTGAGAAATGCCACTGCAGACCATTGCCTTTGTTTCCATCTTTGGACCAGGTTTGGGAGTTTGGCCTGAATAGCAAAGTTAAAGAAAAAAAAAAAAAGGAATTCCAGCAAAAGATGACTTTTGCTTTTTTATTTGAACAGTGTTTGAACTGTTTGAAAATGAGGGTGGGCACAATTGACTAACTTCAGTTCTCTGGCTCCCACAGACCACATCAGTCCATGAAGACTATGAGGACTTTAAACGTTGTCTTTCCCCAATAGTTTCTGGTATTTTGAATCCCATTTGTTTTCGTCTTTTATGCACCTACACATGGACACACGGTTTTCTTTCAGAGGTAAATAATAAAAGGACCAGCTTGACTAGGGAAGTCTGCTGTCTACTATATATGTTACTATAAAGTCTCCTTTGAAAGCAGTGAACTAGATAGGTCCCTACCCAACTTTGTGAGTCCTAAGTATGATTAAGCGTGCTCCTCCCCATCACCACACACCCAACCCAACCCCACCTCCACCTTGCTCTTTGGAGCTGTTTGGATCCTGTGTTGTATTTCTGCAGGAGCATGCCCTAATTTGATTCCGTTCCCCCTCTTTTCTCCACAACTAAGATTTCCATTCTCACTTGGACTTAAATGTAGCAGTGATTTCCTGTACACTGTAGCAGTTTCAGTAGCTTTTACCAGAAAGAAACTTCTACCAGAGCTTTCCAGGTCACCGCTCCCACAGAGTGCTGCCGGGAATGGCCTAAGTCACAGTTGAGCTGCTACACCAAGTTCATTTGGAGGATAAACACAGGGCATTTCCTCATTGGGCATCAATATCACAGTGTTAAGATGAAAAGGCACATGTGATGTGCTGGCAGGGTATTTCAGCTTGTATGTCATTCCGTTTGTATTTACTGGGCACCTCCTTTGCACACACAAGGTATTTTATTCCTCTCAGATTGTTGTTATAATAATTGTTATTAATTATTAATATTAATATACAATCAATTTTCTTAATAGTTGTCTTAATCTCATTGGCTGTTTTAACAGAATAGAATGTTTTCACCTACAAATATTTTTTTTAAAATAAGATTTATTTGTTTCATGTAAAGTACACTGTCACTGTCTTCAGACACACCAGAAGAAGGCAGCAGATTCCATTACAGATGGTTGTGAGCCACCATGTGGTTGCTGGGAACTGAACTCAGGACCTTTGGAAGAGCAGTCAGTACTCTTAACCACTGAGCCATCTCTCCAGCCCACTTAGAAATATTTTTTATCAGTGGGTATTTGTCAGGCTGGCTGACATATTTTCAGACCCATGGGTATGTAAGCATACTCACACAAGATCTATGTGTGAGGAAGACAGTTACGAGTCAGAATGAGTGGCTGGAGAGATAGCTTGGGTTAAGTAAGAGGTCTTGCTGCTCTTTCCAGAACACCTGCACAGTTCCTAGCACCCAGCTCACAATCACTTGAGACTCCAGCTCCAGGAGATCTGACACCCTCTCTGTTTCTTTTGGGCACCTGCACACATAGGAGATACATGTGCACACACATGAGTAAAAATAAGAATTAAAAAAAAAAGAATGCACTCCGGAGAATAAGACAAAAGCTGCCATTTTTGGCATGCTTATAAATCCTCATTTCGGATGCTGGCTAGAAAAGTGAAGCCAGGTCTTGCTTTCTTCATGCTTTTTTATTTTTTCCAGACTCTGTATCACCCAGGTAATTCCAGATGTTTAAAGCCATCTGTGGGCACTGTAGATGACATTAAAGTAGCAAATTTCCTAAGTAGTGTCCACGTGACCAGCTCATTCAGTTGCACTAGCTGACACTGGTGTGGTGGGGTACCATGGAACGTGCTGAGGGAAGCCACAGCACAGTAAACACTATGCCTGTGCTAATGTGTCCTTGTATACTGTTCACACTGGGGGAGTTACAGGGCCCGAGAGAACCCAATGATGTTGTCAAGCCCTGCTGCACCTATTACAACTGCTCTTGTGAAATTTAATAAGATGTCATTCAGTTGGTGATTAGATCAATACAATATGAGGAGGAGTGAAAATTGGAAATTGTTCCAATGAGAACTGAACTAAGTGCTTCAAAGAAGGAATGAGGTCAAGACATGGAAAGCATTCTCTGTCAGATCAGTCATGGTTATGGTCACTATAAAAGATGAGGAAGAGGGTATTCCTCTTTTGACAATTAGACAAATTTACTTTGAAAGTATCTATGTTTGCTAGCTTTAGTGACAATGCCACATACAGGCAGGGTGAGCTGTGAGGAGACATGGAAGTATAAGCAGAGTCCCTACACACAAAGAGACAAGGCCTTGTCACCAAATCCCAACCCAAACCTGCAAACTGAACAAAGCAAAGCCCTGTTATTTACATGAGAGTAAAGTGGCTAAGATACATCTATGCGTATAATTACCTTGGAGTAAGGAGTATCTCAAGACGTTTTCATGAATTTACCTGTACTGTAATAAAACCAGAAACTACGTTTTATGATAGTCAAATGAAGAGGTTTTAAATGTAAGGATAAAGTGGAAATTTATTATTTTTTTCCAAGATCCAGGGTCTCGTTGGGTAGTTCAGGCTATCCTGAAACTCACTATGCAGATCAGACTTGCCTAAAACTCACAGAGATCCACCTGCCTCTGCCTCTGGAGTACTGGGACTAAAGGCACAGGCCTCAATGTTAGGCTGGAAATTTAATCATTCCTCTTAGCAAAGTTTTATCCTTTCTAACCTGCCCTGAGTCTTGAAATCATTTGAATGAGCAACATTGGTTATTGATGTAAGGTGATTCGTTTGTTGGTTTTGTGAGGCGGGGTCTTGCTTGATAGCCCAGGGTGGGTTCAAATTTCTTATCCTCCTATCTTTCCCTTTCTAGGTGCTGGAATCACAGGCATGCGTCATCATGCCTTGTGGTTGCCTTTTTTTTTTTCCTTGCACAACTTGAAGTAAAAAATGTGAATAAGGTATGCAATATTGGTATCCACTGGAAGAATACTATTTAGTAAAATATAATGTAAAACACATTCAAGCAACATAGACAGTTTTAGTTTTCTATTACTCACACTTAAGATTTTATTTTATTTGATTCTTTTAAAGATTATTTATTCTTTTATGTAGCAATAGTACATTGTTGCTGTCTTCAGACACACCAGAAGAGGGCATCAGATCCCATTACAGATGGTTGTGAGCCACCATGTGGTTGCTGGGAATTGAACTCAGAACCTTTGGAAGAGCAGTCAGTGCTCTTAACCACTGAGCCATCTCTCCAGCCCACACTTAAGATTTTAAAAGGCAAAAATAAGTTTAAAATACAAAGTTTGTCACTAGTAAAAATTTGAATACTAATTATTTAAATGAACTGGTACTAAAACTTCTTGAAAGTTGAATGCTTTTAAATACTTTATTAAAATACAACTGTACTATTAAATATTTTATTAAAATAACAACTGTAATTCCAGCAATTCACAGCCACATAGTTATCAATGTGTAGAATAGCAACACACTTCTTATGTGGTGCTTTAATCTACAGACATATACATTTAAATATACGTATATCTCAAAATTATAAAATGATCCTTGGCACTTTTTAAAAAAGATTTATTTGTATTTTATGTGTTTGGTTTTTTTTTTTTTGGCCTGTGTGTATATGCACCATGTGTGTGCAGTGCTTGTGGAAGCCAGAAGAGGGCAGTAGATCTAAAAATGGAGTTAAAGATGGTTGTGAGCGGCCTTATGGGTACTGAGACTCAAACCCAGGTTTTTTACAAGAGTATCAAGTATTCCCAAATGCTGAGCCATCTCATTCCTTAGCATCTGTATACAGATGTGAATAGTTTGGGGAACTCACATTAATGGACCACAAAGAGAAGAGTTTGGACCATCAGTGACTGGATTGTCCTGTGCCATTGTTCCAGAATCCACCAGCTTCTGTTATTTTAAGAGACGAATTTGGCAAGGTAATAACTATTCATTCATTTTCATACTAAACACTTCAGTCACTGAAACCCACTGATTATAACAGCTGATTACAAGCTGACATTCTCTAACACTGGCAGCAGCACCTCTGTGACCCTTGGTCCTTTCCATTCATAGGCAAGCATATGAAGTAGCACTTCTCTGGGAGTTTGTGGGGCATAGGCTTGGGGTGGTGAGTGATGCTGAGGCACTATTGTGTGTCAACACCAGTGACCGGGTGACCTTTCATAAACTTGCTTTTCCAAATCTGTGACATACAGCACACTCTGAAGCAGAAGGCCAAGCATAGAGGTTCCCTCTGCCCAGGTCTGTGGGAGGCACTGCTGGGCACCAGCTAAAGGCCAGGCTCTGCTCTAGGCCCGTGGAGTAGAGAAAGTGAGATAGTGCTTGTTGCCTGGGGCAACTTACAACATCTTGTGTTAGGACTACTTGTTCACAGGTCCACATTTCCAAGTGCTGGCTGGGGAGGTGGTTCCTCTTCACCACCCTCACTTACCTCCCCAGAGATGCTACCTAGCAGATAGTCAGTAAACAGGAGTTGGTTTGGGGGGGTTATAAAACACCATCTAAAAGTTTTAGTATCTGCCTTTCAACCGCATCCCTCTTTGACATCTCTCCCCCAAAAAACTGAAATTTCCCGGTGATATTGCTTCATTTGCAAACTTATGAATTCAGGTTAGAAAAAAACCCAGCATTTATTTATGCACAATCTAATTGTCTCCTCTGTGTGTGAGATGTATACATGTAGGTGTGCATGTGTGTATGTGGGTACATGGACAGAAGTGTGTGTGGAGGCCAGAAGTGGATGCTGGTTGTCTTCCTCTGTTGCTTGCCATCTTATTTATTGAGACAGGGTCACTGAACCTGGAGGTTATTGATCTGGCCTGGCTGACTGGCTCCAGGGATGCCCAGCATCCACCCCTGCCCCACCCTCCCACCCCATGAGTTACACTCATACCTGGCTTGTACTTGAGCCCTAGGGATCAAACTGAGGTCCTCTTACTGGTGTGGCAGGCATTTTACTGACCAGAGCAATCTTTTCAGCCCTTCTAATTGCCTCTTTTGAGGATAATTGGTGTTGAGGAGGAATCCACAGAAGAGGAGTAGAAAGCTGGGAAAGGTTAAGGAAAATAAAGGGTAAAGAACTCGGACCAGAAAGCTGCACTTCTGGAGCCCCTGAGACTGTTGGCGCAGGGAGGCAGGAGGTGGATGCCACCAATATCCACAAAATCCATTCTGTACAAAGATGGGAGAGAGGCTTCTGTGGCCCAGAGCTGGACGTCCCTGCCCAAGGACAATGGGGACCACCACAGGAAGTAGAATCTTCAAGAGGGGTTTGGGGTTTAGGTGGTACTATAGTTCATAAAGACAAAAGGCAGTGGACATTTAGAATAGAAACCTAGAAAAGAAAAATGTCTCTATAAAACAAACACATTTCAAAGGATAGAGGACGAAGATTCTAGAAGTTTCTAGAGAGCAGGTGCTAAATATTATTAAATATAATTATAAATGTTTATTGAGTACTTACTGTGTGCCAGAGCAGTGCTAAGTGCATCATATTATTAATATTTAATCTACATAATAACCCTATGACGTAGGCACTGTAATCACCTCCATTTTATAAGTGGAGATGAAACAGAGAGGGTAGATAACTGAGCCAAGGATATTCAGCTGGTAACTAGAAGATGTAAGATTTGAACTTAGATACCCATTTCCACAACACATTGCTTTTCACCTCAAAGCTGCTTTGATGTCTTTCTGAAGTTAGTTGCCTTCGTTTTCTTGGTAGACATAAGCACATTCATGAGCCCTTTCCAAGGCCTTTTCTCAGTGTGGATATAACTCCTGAGTGGCTCCTTAGACTGCTCAAGTAAAAGTTATAGCAAGAGGCTCTTTATAAAAGCAAAAAACCCCAACTGTTGAGTGGGGATACTACACTTTATGTTTTTTTTGATTTTTAACCTAAATTCAAAGTTGAATCAAACCTCTTGTTTGGAAAAACAAAGTTTTGACTGGACATAAACTTCAGAGATAGAACTTTGAAAATACTATGGATTTTAAAAATTTATTAACAAAGAAATAGAAAATAATATCTTAACATAAATGGTCTATGAAAAAGTATGGTAGAGACAGATGCTCATAAAATTTCCTTCTCCGTCCCCTACTAGGCACTTGTAACTAGGACCCAACTAATGGCCTTGCTGGGGACTGTGTATCCCAGAATGCCTTCCTGTTAAGTATGTGAGCTGTGGTTTAGAGAAACTGCACATCTGGATATCGATAAGTGCAATAGTCTAGAGGCTACAGAATCACAGAACGAAGAGATCCCTGAATGGATGGATGGAGGACGGCCCCCTTGACAACTTTATTCCCAGGAATAAAACTGTTGTCCTGAGCCATTACTTGAATATATGGATCTATTTCATATAGAAATCTTCCTGAAGTAAGGCAATATAATTTTCTTTGTCCACTCACATGTTATGAGACTTACACTTCTTCTGGCAGAAGGAGCATGGCACAGTGACAAGTGCACTGTGGTACTTGTTAGGCTTGTGCCTGCATCAGCTCTCCCATGACTAGCAGTGGACCTTCATATCAATGGGATACATATGCTTCACTACTGTGGGTAGGTAGCAGTCACCATGGAGGCTCGCCTGCTTCCTCTCACCCATACCATCACTCTGGTGTACACAAAGCTGGTTCCATGATGGTGCCTGTGTCTCTCTGGCCTCTGAGGCCTGCACTTCGGACTGCATGGCAGGCCAGAAGTGGCCTCAGACACTGCATGGTCCTCAGCTAGCGAGAGGAACTGTGGTGGTTCCTGGAGGAGGCTGGTACCAAGTTCTGAGATCTCAGAGTGCATGCTTCTTCCTAATTCCACAGTATACATACAGCAGAGATTGGCAGACGCTGTGAATCAGAGCTCCCCACCCTCTCTCAGAGCTATCTGTTAAATATTGACCAGTGTGTGCTCTCTTATCCCGCTGGTGAGATAATTCAGGGGTGTGTTCTAGAGTGCCTTCCAGCTCTCCCCCCCCCCCCGCTTTCTCTCTCTCTCTTGCTCTCTCTCCACACGCACACCATCCAGCTCTCTCTGTTTCTCTCTGTCTGTCTGTCTCTGTCTGTCTGTCTCTATCTCTGTCTCTCTGTCTGTCTCTGTCTGTCTCTGTCTCTCTGTGTCTCTCTGTCTCTATCTCTCTCTGTCACACACACACACACACACACACACACACACATTTTTTTTAAAATCCAAGCAGGACTAAGCTCCAGCCCCCCATGCATGGTGGTGGCCATCTAGGACAGTCAGCTTTTCTTGGCTCGCTCTCTCTGCCCCCAGCGACTCTGCTGTCGCTTTCTGTCACTTTCCAAGCTGACAAGAATCCTGTATCACAGTCTACATTTGGGGGAGCTCGCTGCAGGAGAGGAGACAGTAACCTGTAAAGTCGCTGTTATAAAAAAGTGCATAAGCAAAGCCCTCTACAAAACCAAGCTCTTCCGATGAACAGACAGGTACCCGACTGACACCACAGTATGATTGCTAATTAGCCAGATATTAGAATACTGTACTTAAAACCTAGTTGCCTTCAATGGCTTTTAATTTGTATTCTTTGAATAGTTCCATGATACATTAAAATGGAAGTCTCTAGTCTCTCTGCCCCATCCAAGCAGATAACACGTACTCTGGCAAGATGCCAACCTCCATGTGTCATTTGGCTGGAAGATGGGGGCTTCTAAAGGCTTTGAGGTTTCTGGTGTGCTTTGCTTATTAGTCCTGGTCTGTGTTAACAACTCTGTTTGTTATTTATTTTAAATACTGTGTTGATCTTGTATTGTGTCATGTTTAGAAAGTGACATGTGCCAGGATCCCCGTGATGCTGTAATAAGACAGAGTCCTTAGAAAGTGTTGCCACAAACCCAACATTGCAAAGAGAAAGACAGAACGTGGAGGGATTTTCTCTATTAAAAAAAAATGGTTCTTTATGGTACCTTTATGGTGAGATTATAATAATTTCACTTCTTGTAGTTAATAGTAAGTGACATATGCTATCATTTGGATCTTCACAGTCTTAGATGTTAAAGGCTTGGTCCCCAGCCTGTTTGTAGTACTGTTGAGAGAGGGTGGACCCTTTAAGTGGTGGGCCCAGCAGAAGGAAGTTAGGTCGTTGTGGGATACTGTGGTATTGCCTTTGTAGAGGATATTGGGAACCTGATGCTTTTGCTTCCCGTCACTTTCAGGTGAAAAGGCCTCCCCTCGCATACATTTCTGATGCCATGACATACCAGTTGCTAAAGGCCCAAAACACCAGGGTAGTATCCATAAACAGAAACCTCTGAAAATGTAAGTCAAAACAGACTCTATCCAGTATTAACTTGAATCTGTCAAGTATTTCATCATAGCAGTGGAGAGGTGAGTGATACAATGTCTTATCAGGTACCAGCAGTGAAGATGTTGAGGAAAAACAGAACATCAGTTGCAAAGAAACGGCAACATGATTTAGCAAGAAAAGCACCAAGCGAGACCCAAGCTCAGCAGCTGGAGTCACCAGGGAGGACGGTGATACATGAAGCATTCAGGCCTTGGTGTTCTCGACACATCTTCCAAAAGGTGGGCACTGAGCTAGACATACGTTCATTTCGGCACTGTCATTTTAGGGAAGTCTATCAGAGTGGAAAAAGGCTCACATTTTAACTACAAACCACAATTTGCTTGTCCTGTCTGAATCTTTCAGGGCCTGGAAAATGCCTGGTCCTCCTGTTTCCCTGCTAGCTTCATTATGAGAGAATCCCAGAAAAGAAGGCTTTCACATGGGAACCAAAAGGGGTGACAAGATGTTCACAAGTTTTCATTATCAGAGAAATTCCTAATCTGATTTGATTTTGAGACAGTCTCATGTAACCCAGACTGGCCTCAAACTTGGAATATAGCCCAAGCCAACCTTGAATTTCTAATCCTCCTGGCTTGACAGGAGTGAATCAGTACATTTTTTTTTTTTTTTTACCATTTAACTAGTGTGTGTGTGTGTGTGTGTGTGTGTGTGCGCACGCGCGTATGTGTGTGAGTGTACGAGTGTGTGTGCGTGTATGTGTGTGTTTGGGTGCCTATGTGACACAGTGCATGTTTGGAGGTGAGAAGACAGCACGTAGGACTCAGGTTTCGCCTACCAAGTGTGTTCCAAGACCTGAGCTGAAGTGCTCAGTCTTGCTGACAAGTTCCACGGAGTCATATAGCTAGTCCCACACCCAACGTTTTAAAACCAATTATTTATTTTGTTTGTGTGTATGTAAGTCTGTGTAGTCTGTGTATATGAGAGAGTTCACGAGCACACAAAGGCTGGAGGATAGCTCGTGTCCTGCAATTGCTCTCTTCTTTATTCACTTGAGACAAGGTTTCTTACTGAGTGAACCTAAAGTTAGGCTGGTGACCAGTAAGCTCTAGGCATCCTCCTGTCTCAGCCCCTTTCCTCAGCACTGGAGTAATAGCTCCTTGAGTGACCATAACCATATTTGTATGTGGGTTCTGGGGACTTAAATTTGGGCCCTTGCAGGTGTACAGAAAGTGCTCTTACCTGCTGGGCCATCTCCCCAGACTCTTCTCTGCCATTTTAAGATACAAGATCTTACTCTGCAGCCTCATGGGCTGCACAGGAACTCAGCAATCCTCTGGTCTTACCTGAGTGCCAGCATTACGGATGTGGACAACCATGCCTGGATTTAAAATATAATAATAATTTCCAAGACGGGAAATAAACCAGTCATCAAGCCAGGAACTCTAAAACACAAGTTCTCTTTGCAGAGCCCTCTCTCCCCGACTTCATACACCCATCTGACCATTGAGGAACACAGCTGCTTCTGACCATTGAGGAAGGCAGCTGCTGTAGTAGGTGATGTCGTGGGCAGAAGCCCTGCTGGGCTGTGCTGTAATAGATGATTTCATGATGTCACATTGGTGAGCTCCATTCATGCCTCAGTGAATCCAGTGGAGAAAGGCACCCATTGGTTGCACTGGGCCTCTACACGCATGTGTCCCCATGTGTATCTACACCTCATGAAAACACACATTTATATACCCCCCACATGCATGTGTCCCCATGTGTATCTACACCTCATGAAGACACACATTTATATACCCCCCCCACAGAAATACATAAAAAATGACATACAAACATTGGACCAAGCAGAGGAGCCTTGGAAATTTTCCTTTTATGATTATTCTAGTTCACTTTTGAGATCTCAGAGGTTTTGAACATTTTGTTTTAAAGGTTTGCTTCCTTCACTAGGTTACTGCTAGTAGGATATTGACAAAGAGAATCGCACCTAAACTCAAACGATTTACTTTTGAATGTTTTAAGGGTGAAAAGTGCGTAGAAATATCACTAGAAATATAAGATCAATTGTCAGTTAGTTTTTAAAGCCTCACTCAGTTAATTTTTATTTGTGTATGTGTGCGTGTGTGTGTGTGTATGTGTGTGTGTGAGAGAGAGAGAGAGAGTTAATGTGTACCCCTGTGCTTAGGAGCCCATGGAAGCCAGAGAGGGTATCAGCAGAGACACTGGAAATGTAGATACAGATGTGTGTGAGCAGCCGTGTGGTTGCTGGGAACCAGACCTGTGTCTTCTGCAAGGGCACTAAATACTTTTACTAGCTGAGCCATCTCTCCAACACCATTTTTTTAAACTATCATCTTTTTCCAAAATAATTTTTATCCTCTGTAAACTATCAATTATGAGGTCCTTAGGCTCCTTCTGCATGATGATAGAGGAGTCCCAGGACATCTACAAGTTTGACTGTGCAACCTCTTTGCAGCCCCCTGAACAGATGCGAGCTCTTGGGAGTGGTTTCAGACATAGCCTTAGGTCCCTTGTTCACTTGTCAGTCACCCTGGCAGGATGGAGGGGCTGCCTTCAAATGACCTGCTAGTTCCATCTTCCCATCTGGAGCAGACAGACTCCTGGCAGCTGAACACCAGTTAAGAGTGAGCATTTCAGTTCGCCTTTCGGCCTCTTTTCTCTTCTGCTGTTTCCATTTCACTTGAGGCTCAGTCTTGATCATATCTTTTCATAGCTCTCTATTAAGGAGGAGGGGGAGGGGGAAGAGGGAAAGAGATGATGATGATGATGATGAGGAGGAGGAGGAGGAGGAAGAGGAGGAGGAAGAGGAGGAGGAAGAAGAAGAGGATGAGGATGAGGATGAGGATGTTGGGATGTAGCTGTCAAGGCTATTCTTTGTAAGAGAATGGGGCGACAGGATAATCCACTGGGCCCTCAGTGAAAGCCCTGCATGGTTCTTCCCTGGAAGTTTCTGTTGGATTTGCTACCTGCGCCTGAGCTACCCTGTATGGTGGCCCTGATATCCCAAAGAAGATTTTTAACCCTTTCTATGATTGTTGTGATTTTTAATGTTCTCTTCATTTTTGACTTGCTTCTATACTTTGTCAAAAAATAGATGCTTTAAAGAGAGAACTACTCAGTAATTGAGAGAACAAGGCACACATATCAATGATTGATGGGAAGACTAAGGGGGTCCCTCTCCTGACACTGAGGAAGTGTTTACTAAGCAGATGCTGTGGGGTGGCTGTTTTGCTTGGTATTTCTTTTAATCCCCCACAACTTCTCTCTGAGATAGACCTGGGTCTTCCTGTTTTATAGTCTTGGAAATGGATCCTTAGAGAGACTTAAAAAAAAAATAACAACAGGCTCTTAACTCTAATTTTAGCACTCTTCCCAATACCCATCCTTTTGGGAGGGATAAATGCAGTCTTTGCATGGCAATCAGGTGTATCTTAGTCAACAAATACTTATCAAGTGCCTGCAAGGTACCACCCAGCATTTGAGTAGTCACAGTGTCCGTAATCTCTCAGGCCTCACCAGGCCTATTTTGAGGACCAACATAAAATTTGCCAGCAGTTTGCTGGGTTAGTAATTCAGTCAGTGCCCAGAGCAGCAGATTTTCTTTGACTGATACTGACTAACCCTGCCCATCTTCTCTGCCCTTAGCATCATGCCTTCACATGGAGGGTCAATAGAGGCTTGCACTCACTCAGTGCACTGGCTTTCTCCAATCTATAATGGCAGGCACTAGGGCCCTGGTGTTCTGATGTGATACTTACATTCATATACTTTCCTTTCTTTGCAAACTGAATAATTCACATTCATCAGTTTTAGCAAATCAGTTTCAGAAATTTAACCCTTCCTTCCTCTAAAGAGGCTCACATGTTTAAGGAAGAAAGGAATTGAGCAAAGGTGCCAAGAAACCTTTTGCTTTCTAAAGCCCTTGATACCCAGTTTTTAGGCTAACTAATAGGTCCAACAGCAAAGGATATAATCCCAGAGGTTGTGCGTTCCTGAAATTAGAGGGCACCTTATTTATTCTTCATGTTCAATGCTACACTTTGGTGTTAGCATCCAGTCAGACTCACACAAGTCCGTTGAAAAGGGAACAGAGGTATTCAAAACTCAACCGTGAAGGAACAAAGTGAACTCAAAACAATGTTTCTCCTCCTGGGTGACCTGTCACCAGTGAGAAGGCCATGGGTGAAAGCCACACCTCCTTTACTGATTCACTTTTCTTTATCAATTAAAATGTAACTGAACTCAAAATGGGAGTGTAGCCCCAGCCAGCACTGTGCTCCAAGTAGAGTCAGGCTCCAGTATGCATGGTGGAGTGAAGAGATTTTACATTAGAGCTCTGGGCAATGGCTTTTAATCCTTCCCTTATATGCGTGTCACTGAGTTAGAAATAATATCATAAAATAGTCGCTTTAACCAAATGACCTGAAGGACGAACTGATCCAACCCAAGTCTGGTTTTACTTAAAACAATGAAAAATCAACTTTATTGTACTTAAAAACCTGTCCCAAGAATCCATGTCCAACTGTGTTTTTCTGGCAACCACGGGCAGATTACTCAACTGGTCTGTAGGCTGACTTCCTTGTGTATAAAATATACAGCTGACAGGTAATAATAGTACCTGACTATAGAGTTAATGTAAGGAATGAATACTTGAAATACACAACGATTTAATGAGACACGGAAGACCCTACAAGGGCTGAGCCGTGACGCTTCTCTGTGAAGCCATATCGACAGGCTCTGTGACATCACTTTAGAAATACTAGATCGATACTTCTCTTTACTCTTTAGTTACCAACAGTAGAGTCTGCATTTTCTACAAAGGCATCCATTTGCCCTAGACTATTTACGGAGTATCTGCTATTATCCTCCGATAGGTGGGACCAAAGGATCTTCATCCGGTAGAGTTCAAATAGCAACATGGACTTTAGTAGATCGTGAGCATGACAATCAAGCCCCGTCATTTGAAAACCAGAGTCTATAGTGGTGGTTCGCACCTTCCTAATGCTCTGACCCCCTTTAACAAAAGTCCTCACGTTGTGGTGACCCCCAACCATAAAATAATCTTTGTTGCTACTTCAAAGCTGTAAATTTGCTACTGTTAGGAACTATAATGGAAATATCTATGTTTTCTGATGGTCTTGGGTGAGTCTGTAAAAGGGTCGTTTGACCCAAAGGGGTTGCGACCCACAGGTTGAGAACCACTGGTTTATAGACATATACTCATTGTATGAGGTGAGTGATATGATCTCATTTATTTTCCCGAGACGATTCTATTTACCCTGCGGACTGGTTTGAGATTTGAGGCCTCTCGGGATCTCTTCTCCCAATGCAGACGCTGAGCTTCCTCCACGTTTCCCAAGACAGTCTTCACTTCGCTGCTCCACCCTCCCGATTTCCATCGTTCTGGCAGACTTCCGTTGTTCTTGGACTATTGCGAAGGTTGGGTAATTTATGTCCCAGCTCTGTTCTCGCACTCGCTGCCTCTCCTCTTTTTCCTTTTCCTTAAGTTTCATCAGTAAAAGTAGCTTAGGGCATCGACCAGTTCTGTGAGTTTTGTTGTGAAAAATACTGGTTCTCTGCTTCCACTCTCACATGCCCTCGCTGAGGAAGCCGGGTCACCACTCACTGCTGATTTTGGTTCATCTTTATGTGTCTTTGAACATGTGATGTTGCTGCTGCCTGATTATTCCACCCCAGGTAAGCTCCACCTTCTTTCCATGAGAAGAGGATTCAGTCCCACTCCTCCGCCCCCAATCCCCGTCCCGCCTTGACACCAGACTCACCATAACTCCCCACCTGAGTCTAGAACTGAGCTTTAATTTGGGTTTTATAGGAACTGGGTGTTTACATGACTGTAGCTACAGTTCATAGTTAACCTACAAAAAATAATTATTATTTTTCCCTGAGGTTCGTGTTAACTATGGTTGTTTCCATGTTTTAGGTTTTGCTCCTCGGGGTGATGAGGAATTCAAGTTCAGTTATTCCTAACTGCGACATACACAGCAGAGTGTTTCTAGTATCTGTGTCATCCAAGTATTATAATATTGCTTTTCAGATATTACTGTCGGGGGCCTTGCACTCTTCCAGGGCTCAGGTGAGGAGATAGCCTCAGCTTTGCTCACTCAGAATCTTCAGCCAGGACCTGTCTTAGTTGCCTTTCCTTGTTCATAGTTCAAGCCCATGAGTTCTCTGTAGTTGGGGCTTATTGATGAACCTGTTGTGAAGAACCCCTTGGAACCTGCTCGTATTGGTCGGTAAATCTATTTCTGTCTGCTAGCAACAAGTTTCTTTAGTCAGCTTTCCTGATGACAGTCAGTGGTAGGGAAGGAAAGCCTGGCAGAGGCTACACTGCAGACCTCATGACCAGGAAGCAAAAGAGGAGGGAGGGGCCAGGATGTGCGGGCCTTTGGGGGGAACATTCAACATTCAGCTCTGACAAGGGACCTTCCCAGACTTGCCTTCTCACACCCCACGTGATGTTGAGAAGTGATTTAAAACCAGGTTTGCTGCCCACATAAACAGTATGCTGCCTATTTTATCATTTTTTCTTGTTTACTGTTAACTTATGGGAAAGCCCTTCTTGATTTTTTTTTTAAAGAATTTCTTAAGATATATATTGGATAAATTATACCTTTGGATGTTTCTCATGCCAGGATGGCTTCCTTGCCACATGTAAAGACTTGATAGAATTTTAACTAAATATTGCCAGTCTCAGAGTTTCTTAAAAGCCACTGTGACAGTACTGAGGGACTTGTGTCCTTCAAGACACACAAAAAATTGACGTAGTTACCCTAATGCCAGAGGACAGACAGGCTCTTCTGTTTTTGTATTAAAATTTTACTCTGTGGGGGACTGAAACTGATTTACATTTAATCAATTTGAGGAAAAAGTTACATATAGAAGCTTACAAGTAAAAATATGTATCTATGTGTGTATGGGCTCCACAGCCCCCACAACACAGTCTAAAGCTGTATGTATAGACCTATATCATTATGCTTGTCTCAGTATACACACTTTGTATACACACATGGTAAATACTCCAAAGCGTCTGTTACTAAGGAATGCACTGAGTTACTAGAGAATGTGCTCAGTTCAAATTTGAACAATTGAACTGGAATAATCATAGAGTAATTATCTTAAAGGTCTCAAGAGTTTACAACAACAATACTATGAAGAGAGACCTGGCCCAAGAACAGATTTGAGGAAGAAGGAAAAATCCACAACCATTACAGAGAGCCTTTTGTTCACCAGAGCTGACTCAGACAGTTCCAGAAAGGGGCACCTTGCTGATTACAGCAGTCCCAGAAGGAAGCAGCCAAAACATCTCCATAAGGAGGAAGATGGCACTTATGGAGAACCAAAACGAAGGACTTTGCTTGCAGAGTCAACTGTAAAAAGGGCACGTATAAAATGAAATAGGTTAGTGTAAAATGAAATAGGTTAGAACACACATACACACACACACACACATACACACATACACACATACATAAAACAATCATGAAAAAATAAAGTTGGGAGACTCAGACTTTCTGATATCAAGTCTTACTCCAGAGCGACAGTAATCAAGACAGTGGTACTGATATAAAAACAGGAAATCGATCTATGGAAGGAACAGAGACTCTAGAAACCAAGCTTCACATTAGAATTGATTCACTTTTGATAAGGATCCTATGGACAGAGACATTCAATGGAGAGAGACATTATTATTATTTGTAAACGATTCCAGAACAACTGGGTGGTAACATAAAAAAAAAAAAATGAAGCCAGATTTCTGGTCGCAGCTACAGAGATTGACTCCAGGGACCAAAGACCTAAGCATAAGAGAAAAAAAATACAACACCCAGAAGAAAACACATTGGGGCTACATCTTGATATTAGATGTGGCAGTTTCTTAGATATGACACCAAAAACACCAGCAAAGAGGAAAGAATGGTAAGTTGGACCACACTAAAAAACTAAAAGCCTGTGTTTCAAAGGATACCATCTGGAAACAGAAGAAACCCCATAAAGAACTTGTATCTAGAGCGTAGAGGGTTTGTATAGTTCAATGATACAGAGACAAAAGCTTAGTTTAAAAATGAGCAAAGGATTCAAACGGACAAAGAAGATATACAAGTGGTCCATAAGTGCATGAAAAGCTGACACACATCGCTAACCATTCGTTACTGCAGTGGTTCTCAGCCTTCCTAATGCTGCAACCCTTAACACAGTTCCTTATGTTCTGGTGACCTCCAACCATAAAATTATTATCGTTGCTACTTCATAACTGCAATTTGTTACTGTTATGAATCATAATGTAAATATCTGTGGTTTCCAATGGTCTTAGGTGACCCCCAGAAAGGCATCATTGACCCCCAAAAAGGTTGTGACCCACTGGTTGAGAAATACTGCAGTAAGGAAATACACTATATATCTACTATAATACATATAGTGAACAAAAAACAGCAGAGGAACGTATACAGAAAATGTGCCATAGGCATGCAATCCGATTTTATTTAGCTATGAGAAGGAAAGAAATTACATTTTTTTTGCAGACAAATGGTTGCAGCTGGAGAGTATCACTTTAAGCGAATTAAGTCAAACTAAGAAAGAGTAATATTGTTTTCTCTCATTTTTGGATCTTAGATTGTATACAGATAAATACAATCCTAAAACACATAGAATAAGTAAAACTGCTTATAGAAGCAATGCACTGACGGGCAGTGGAGGTGATAGATCAGGAAGAGTGGAGTAATGTGGTAAAGACGATCAGTGCACGTTGTACACTTGTATAAAGATGGCTGTATGAATGGTCACAACAAATACACACCGATAAAAGAGGTAATAAGAAATGCTTATGATACACTAAAAATTGCTGGTCATACATGTGAAAGCATGGGCTGAGGAGAGGGCTAAGAGGGTAAAGTACTTGCCACATGTATGTGGGGATATGAATTTGAATTCCCGGAACCTGTGGAAAGCTGGACCTATCCTGATCATGGTCCATCTCTGAGAGCAGAAACTCAAGCAGGAGCACAAGAAGGAACTGAATAGAGACCAGAGAGGAACCCTCCTTACTGGCTTGCCCTCAGGACTTGCTAGTCTGCTTTTTTATACTCTCCAGGAGCGCCTGCCTGCCTAGGGGCAGCACCGCCCACAGTGGACGGAGTCCTCCCACATCAATTATTAATCACGATAATGCTCCACAGAGTTTCTTACAGGCCAATTTTATGGAAGCATTTCCTCAATTGAGGCTCCTTCTTCCGAGATGACCGTAGCTTGTGTCAAGTTGACAAAGCAAACAAAACAAACAAATAAAATCAATCACAAAAAAGCATCACAATGTTCATCCTACTTTTTCAGCAACTAAAAGTTTTGTTTGTGCAATTTTAAGTGCCTTCAGTTTCCTTATAATTTTATAGATTTTCTTTTTTTTTGGCAAGGCCCTATGTAGCCGAGGCTGGCCTTGAACTCCTGATCTGATCCTCTGTCTCCACTTCCAGATTTGAGATTACTGACATGTGCCACCATACCTGGCAAACTTTATAGGTATATCATAATGACAGTCAAAATTTTTTTAATAATTTTTTTCTAGTTTTAAAGAATAATCCTCTCATATTAATTTAATGAGATATAAATTTAGCAGATGACTTTACTTAAACATTTTTTCTTGTTTTTTTTTTTCCTTTTCTTTTGTGGGGTGCAGAGTCTTATATGTAACCTACCCAGGCTGTCCTTAGTAACCCACCCAGGCTGTCCTTAGTAACCCAAGTTCTTACAGCTACAATCTTTCTGCTTCAGTCTTCTGAGTTCTGGGGTTTTAGTCTATTCTATTAAATTGCCTCTGTCTCTTTGTCCCCCTCTGTCTGGTCTCTCTCTTTGTCTGTCTCAGCTTCTGTCTCTGTTTCTCTCTCTCTCTCTCTCTCTCTATTTCTCTCTCTCTCTGCATGTGTATGTGTGCGTATAGTGTGTGTATGTTGGTGTATGTGTATATATGTATATATGTGTGCATGTGTGTGTATGTTAGGGTGTGTGTATGTGTATATATGTGTATGTATGTGTGTGTATGCATGTGTATGTCTGTATATATTGTGTATGTGTGTATGTGTGTGTATATGTGTATGTATGATGGTGTATGTATGTGTATGTTTATATATGTGTGCATGTGTGAATTTGTGTGTACATGTGTGTGGATGTTAGTGTATGTGTGTGTATGTGTATATATGTGTATGTGTGTGTATGCATGTGTATGTGTGTATATATTGTGTATTTGTGTATGTGTGTGTATATGTGTGTATGATGGTGTATGTATGTGTATGTTTATATATATGTGTGTGTATGTGTGTTGTTTTTACCCATACCTGCATTTTTATCAGTTGGTGGATAATATTTGGAGTGCTTTCGTCTTTGGATTAATACAGATAACACTGCTGTGAACATCTGTGGTAAGTTTTCGTGTGAAGGTGCATTGCAACCTCTCGCAGGTGTGTTCTTTGAGGAGAAATTGCTGGGTCACACACTGACTCTATGTTTAATGTTTTTAAACTCTGCCAATAGAATTTCCAAAACGGCCCCAGCATTTTACATCCCCAAAGGCAATGTGTGAGAGTTCCAGATGCTGCCCACTCATGGCTGTTAGTCATTTTGATTACTCTCTTCATGCGTGTGAGATTTTTTAAAATGTGATATGGGTTTATATTCTTCTAATGGTTAATGATACCTAGTATTTTTCCACAAAACTGTTGCCATCCGCTTATCTTCTTTGAAGAAATAGCTATTGCCACCTTTTGTTCAATGTGGTTCTGTATATTTGTACAGTGAAGCTGTAAAATCTTCCTCTGTACAATATATGGATGGCTTCCATCCCTCCTCCAGTATCATGATTGAATTTGTCTTTGGCTCTTCTTCTCTCTAACTCCCTGGTGCAATGGACTGCACCTCGGTTGTGCAAACACCCCACACGGCAGTGTCTTGCTGGCCTC
The DNA here is from genome assembly GCF_004785775.1 of Grammomys surdaster. Lineage (NCBI taxonomy): Eukaryota > Metazoa > Chordata > Mammalia > Rodentia > Muridae > Grammomys > Grammomys surdaster. The sequence continues at coordinate 7,415,522 of NW_021604578.1, read as the reverse complement.
TGTGCCAGAGCGCCAGGATTTCTTGCCCCTCCCCCACCCTCTGAGGTGAACCTGCTTGCACATTCCTGTGAGGCTCAGCTGGTGGCTGGCATTTAGCTTTGTGCCTGAGAAAAGAGCAGCTCCCCAGAGGAGCAGAGATTCTCCAGCTCTCCTCTTTCTTAGGGCCCTAGATTTACAGACCAGGCTAATTTGAGTTCACACCTCACTTGCCCAGACCACACCTCCTGTTCCCCTGAGAGGATTAAGCTCCACCCCTGGGACACCCTGATCGCTGTAATTGCTTTCCCCGTGGCATTCTGTATTTGAAATCCCTTCTTATTTTTTTGGAACTAGGTTTATTTCCTCCTCTTCCTTCCTTCCTTGCTTCCTTCCTTCCATTTTGCTTTCCTTTCTCCCTCCCTCCCTCCTTCCTTTCTTCTTTTTTTCCTTCCTTTTCTTTCCTTCCTGTCTCCTTTTCTTTTTCTTTTTCTTTTCTTTTTCTTTCTGGGACAGGTCTCACTCTGTAGCTCAGACTGGTCCAGAACTTGGGGTTATCCTCCTGCCTCAACCCCCACCTCTGGAGTGCTGAGGTTACAGGTGTGCACCATGATGGCTGGGTTAGCATTGCTTTTATCCTATTAAAAAAATTCTTAGGCTGGGGAGATGGCTTAGTCAGTAAAGTAGTTATCACACGAATATAAGGACCTGAGTCTGGGTCCCCGGCATGCTTCTGAAACTCAGCCATAGCAGCACACACCTGTGTTCCCAGCTCAGAGGAGACAAAGGCAAGAGGATCCCTGGGGCCTGCTGGCCAACCAGACTAGTCAGTTGATGAGCTCCAGGTTCATTGAGAGAATTTGTCTTTTGAAATAAGGTGAAGAAACAATTGAGGGAGATATCAGATGTCAACTTTGGTCCCCACATAGGTGCACAGGTGCGTACCCACATACATGCTCACCCCTCCTTTGCACCCCTATACACACAGAGATTCGAATTCTTACAACCTTCACCTGAAAAACCTCTTACTATTTGAGGGGAAATGATCTGATGATTCTAGAGAATTATAGAGAAGGCAGTAGCTTTCACAGCTTAGCATATATCAGAATCAACTGAGGACTTCTTGTAAAACAGACATGTTGGCTCTTCTTTAAGCTTTTGATCTGTAGCGACAGATCTGAGAACTTGTTTCTTTGAGACATTCCAGGGGTGGTACTGCTTATCCCGAGACTATACTTTGAGAACATTCATATAGAACAGCAGTTCTCAACCCGTGAGTCACGACCCCTTTGACAAACTTCTGTCACCAAAAATATTTACATTATGATTCATAACAGTAGCAAAAGTACAGTTATGAAGTAGCAACAAGAAATTATTTTATGGTTGAGGGGGGTCACCACAACATGAGGAGCTGTTAAAGGGTCACAGCATTAGGGAGGTTGAGGACCACTGATACTGAGAAACCGGATTTTTGCTTTGGGGTGTTAGGTCTCCCCATTTATTTAACACATTTTTGTTTGCTTTTCATCTTTTTAGCTAGCACATCAAGTGGTAGGCTTCATTTTGGCATTTAATATAAAATACGTTGATCTTCATCCTCCTTCCCGGCTTGTACACTCCCACCCCTCGGGAGTCCTCTTCCTGCCTTGATGTCACTCATGGAATCCATCTCACATGGTAGCACCTTTTGTAACCTCTCCTCTTAGGAAATTGATTTTGTGCTTAGATCGTTGGTGAGGAAGCTGATGAGGGAGTCAGTTTGATCATCACTAAGGCTTGTGGAGAGCTCTGAAATCTCTTTATTTGATTTCAGCAACATTTACCTGATAATAGATCATAATGCTGGCAAGCCCTCTTTTTCTACTTGAGAATTACATCTTTGATTCTGTCACTCCTAAAAACAATCATCCCAAATGGTAGTTGGCTGGTCTTAATGTTATCAACTATAGGATATGATAGCTGGATAGGAGGGTCAAATGCCAGCATTATCAGAAGACTAGTGGAGGTACTAGCTGTATTCAACACAGGGTTAAAATCAACAGAGAAGCAGCATGAGCTAGTTAGATGGGCTATCGCTGGTGATAGGCTAAGTAAATCCTTGTGTGCCCAGGACTGACTTTTCCTGGTAAATTCCTTTCCTGAAGGCAGAAGACCTTGGAGGACTGGATTCATCACTGGCTGTTCTCTTGTTTCCGACTGTCCTGAGGAATAAGTACTTAGAAGAGTGTCAGGAACTGTAGAATCTTAGCCCCACCATGTCAAGAGTCTGCCTTTTAACTTACTTGGTTCAATCAGAGTTGTAGGATTCTATATTTGAAGATGCAGTTGGGTGAGACAGGTGACCATTTGAGAGGTCACTCAGCAGAGCTCTTCTGTCTTCTCTGTTTCTTAGGATGAGTGTCTTTAGAGCTGGAAAGATGGCTTAGAGCAGTGGTTCCCAACCTTCCTAATGCTGCGACCCTTTTACACAGTTCGTCACGTTGTGGTGACCCTAACCATAAAACTATTTTCCTTGCTACTTCAGAACTGTACTTTTGCTACTGTTGTGAATAGATCATAATGTAAATATGATATTTCTGGTGGTTTTAGGTGACCCCTGTGGAAGGGTTGTTTGATCTCCAATGGCGTTGCAACCCACAGGTTGAGAAACGCTGACTTAGAGGTGAAGAACACTGAATGTTCTCCCAAGGCACCTGGGTTTGATTCCCACATGGCAGGTTACAACTGGAACTCTAGTCCTAGAGGTTCCGGTGCCCTCCTCAAGCCTTCATGGACACTGCATGGAATATGATACACAAACATACATGTAGACAAAACACAAGTACACATTAAAAAAATAAATGTGAAAAAGGGATGAATACTGGAACAGACTTTTCAAGGTTTAGGGATCGGATCTTAGTACCAAATTGTGCCATTCAAAAGGATGGAAACACCCTGACTTTACTGTTTTGGGATAAATGTTAAACGATCTTGCAGTCTGGGTAGCTTGACAAAACATAGCAGTCACAGAAGAGAAATCTTACACCCTGTGCTAACACCATACTAACCCAGGTCTATACAAAGGAAACTCACTATTGTCTATTCGCCCATATTTCTCACTTTTTTTGATTTTCAATTATTTTCTTTTCTAACTTGATACATAGGCAACAGTTGCAACGAAATATACTTCCTGTTGTCTCCGGAGTGTGAGCACAGATTCTCCCTGTGTTTTACTCTTTCATGAGAGGAAACATGAATAGGCCCCCACAAGCCATATCTTATCTGTCTTCTTTCATCTTTTCCTTTGTTCTCTAAGCTCAAGGGTCTGGAGAACCTGAATGAGCAGAATCCTCACTTGGAGCCTGAAGCTCTCCGTGACCATTTCTCCCTTGTGCTGGCTTAACAACAGACTAATTTCATAGGAGGAAGAGAAGTCTGAATATTTTTGTTAATAGGAGAGATGTCCAGTTCTATTTCAAGCATATTAAAATTTCACTGTGTATTTAGTGATTTTGGTTAAGTTCTTCAGTGTACTTGGCTTTTGAAATTTTTTTCTGGGGTTTGGAGAGCAGACTCAGTGATTAAAAATGTTTGCTGCTCTTGTAGAGGGCTAGAGTCCAGTTTCTAGGACCAATAGGGCAACTCAACTGCTTGTAACTCTAGCTCAGGGTCTCTGATACCTTCTTCTGCCCCGCCCAATTTCTGTCTCTTTGTCTCTCTCTATGTCTCTCTGTCTCTCTCTGTCTCTCTGTTTCTCTGTCTCTCTGTCTCTCTCTGCCTCTCTCTCTCTCTCTCTCTCTCTCTCTCTCTCTCTCTCTCTCATACACACACACACACACACACACACTCACACACACAATTTTTAAAAATCTTTTCTTTCACCCATCAGCCTTCGAAGAGCACATATATAGGTGTTCAATATAAACCTGGTCTCTGTTCCAAAGGCCTTTTCAGATTGACAGGGAGACGCACATTTGAAACAACAAACATAACATGGAAAGAGACTTGTCATCGTCCTGACACTATGGGAGCAATGGACATGAACCCTTTTGCTTACTGGTTAGCACGGGGACCATTTACCAGGTTTCCCAGGCTCAGGTTATAGCTGGTCCTGGCTCTCAGCTGCCTGGACATAAAACCTTTCTTTCCTCCTTTGTAACTGTGTGGCTCTGGATAGATCAAGAGACCATCAGCCTCCAGTTTCATCGCCTGAGGAAGGAACACAATAATACGGCCATTACTAGGATCAAACGAGTTATTATGCTGAGAGCATCAGAATTAGTAATATCTAGCAGCATTTGCATATACTATATGAATGTTAATTATGCTTTTCATCCCTGATGTTCAAATAAGTTCAGCATGACTTTAGAGGGAGATCTCCACAGATAATCCATCAGGAATAGGAAGAATACTAAAAATAGAATTTCTATGTGTTTTTAAATTTTTTCTTTTATTCCTATACTTTTCTGTTTTAGAATGTATCTTTGATGCTCATAGTTTTCTTATTATATGATTTATTTTTTATTTAGAATTTTCTTAAATTACATATATATACACACACACATATATAATTTGTGTGTGTTTATGTGTGTGTGTGTGTGTGTGTGTGTATGTTTTCAGGTTATACATATGAAGGGCAGAGAACAACTTTGTGGATTTTGTTCTCTCCTTCTATCTTTACATGAGTTCTGGATATTGAACCCAGGGCATAAGGCTCTCCCAGTATCTTAATCAGTTGACCCATCTTGCCAGTCCTGGTTTCTTAATGGCTGAACATGTGTACAGCTTTTTTTAATTGGTAAAATATTCAAAGAAACTTAAACATGATTGTATTACAGGTATACACGACACACTGCCCATGGAAGGGACATGAGGTTTACAATTTACCAAGCAGCCCCATGGATAGAGCAAACATATGAAGTGTCTGTATCTGCCTCTGGTCCTCAGGACGTCCACATGAAGAGAATGTCACAGTGAGGGCCTATGCCTACCGGTTTCAGCCCCCCGCCCCTCAGGCCTCTGCCTGGCTTTGCGGGTTCCCGGGGGAGTTGGCTCCTGTATCCTTAGCCTATGGTTCTCACACTACATGCTCAGCTGTGGCGTGGTGTGAGACAAGATATAAACCACGGCAATCTGTATCGTTGGCCAACACTTTCTCCAGAGTGACTGCTAACGAATGATCTTTTTTTTTGATGCTGACTTTTCTGGCAAACAAGAAAGCCCTCTGAGAAGCATATGAAAACATTTACCATAGAGAGCAATCTGGCTTCTCTGCCTTCATTTTCAGATTTTTCTCATGTAAAAGAAGCTAACAAAACAACAGCTGCTTAGCCACCGAGTTAGTAAAACAAGCTATCATATCACATGGCTATGGCTCTTACTTAAAGCAATTTACAAATTCATGAAGGATTTCCCTTCACACTTTCACACTTGGCGAAGCTTTTGAAGCCTTGCTGAGAATCTGAAGATTAATTTATGTAAACAAAAAGGAGACCCAGGTTTACTAGAAATTCCATAAGCTCACTACATTTCTAATTGGAGTTCCGTAAAAAAAAGAAAAATCTGCTCATTAAAAAAAGCAGAGAACGCAAGCTCCAAGGAGAGGTTATCATTGCTTTCTCACTGGACAGAAAAATAACAGGGGGCTGCTGGTAATTCGTAGGCTGCTCTGGACACAAATTATTTGCTTTCAAAATTAGTTTCCTGCCCTTAGCTTTAAAAAGTACTCATTCCTTCACAGAAGCTCATTTTTCTAAATCGAGCTAGTTTCAATATTATTGTTGTTGTTATTGACAAGATCCCATGAAGTGAAGGCTGGCCACAAATTTTCTATGAAGATGACCTTGAACTTCTGATCCTCCTGCCTCCACTCCTGTAGTGTTGAGACTACAGATGTGCTCTAGCATGCCCGGTGTATATGGAGACTGAACTCCAGGCTTCTGTGAGCTAGGCAAGCACCACACCAACTGAGCCACATCCCTCGCCCTGCATCTCATGATTTATTTTATTTTATAGACAGAGCCTTCCCTGGCCTCAACATAATCTTTTTATTAATGATTTGGGAATCTCATACAATGTACCCTGATCACACTCACTCCTTAGTCCTCCTAGGTCGACCCTCCCACCCTTCCACCCTCCCCTAGAAAAGGAAAAAAAAATACATCAAGTCCAATTTGTGTTACTCATATACTACTCATTGGAACATGGTCAAACTCCCAGTGGCCAGACCCTAAAAGATAACCGAGTCCCTTCCCACCCCACCCCCAACTCCCACCAGTGTCACCAAGTGTGAAGAGCTACATGTCAGCATCTTTATCACAATGTTTAAGAACTCTCTTCAATAGCTTCCTGTCTGGACTGTTTCTTTTGTGGGGGGAGGGAGGTGGTGGTGTTGGCCGGGGCTTACAATGTAGCTTTGGCTGTCCTGCCACTAGCTGCACCGATCTGTGTAGCCTTGATTTCATAGAACTCTTCCTGTCTCTGCCTCCTGAATGCTGGGATTGAAGGTGTGAACCATCACACCCGGCGATATCGCATGATTTTTAAAGGGCAAAAATCCAGAGAAACTGTCCTAACATACAACTCTTCCTTGGGAACCAGCTGAGCCCCGCTGGGGGCTGGTTTTTACCTTTCTTTCTCTATTTTTTTCTGGCTACAAAATAAACATCTGCATGCTGACCTCACAAGCCTTTTGTGTTGCCATGTGAGCCCACGAGCTGATGCTGAGGACGCATTTTTGATGATGGAATGCACCCATTATTAATTGTGGTATTCTTATTTACATAATGTGAGACAGTTTTTTTATTAATGAGAATAAAACGTTCTCAAGATTCTTTTTTAAAGATTGTGCGTATGTCAATGTGATTTAGTCTCTTAATAAAAGCGAGTATTATGACAGGCAGGTTAACTAGGGAATGAAGCATACCTTACCTTGTACGCTTGACTGACAGGTTCATCCCACACTTACACATGTGTGTGATGTGCTCATAGCACTCACTGTGTCTTCACTTGACGAGGATTGTGCTGGCATCTCTTGGTTTTGTCATTTTTGTATTGTTTAAGATTTACATGTTTCCTCTCCTTGAGCACAATTAAGAAGATGTGGGTGCTTATTTTGATACTTCCAGATTTGTGAGTTTTGCCTTTTTAATGTGAAGGGATTTCTGTAAGAATTCCAGAGTTCTGCAATACCTGGGTTCACTTATTTCTAATGAGCGAGTGACCACACTCCATGGGCATTTTCTATGTAGTGGCTGTAGTATAGACAATGTATATTAGAGCTTCTCAAAGGTTAGTCTCAGCACCAGCAAGTTCAGCATCTTCTGGGAACTTTCTAGAAAGGTAACTTCTCAGACTCCATTAATTGATGGACAACTCAGGCAAGGGGGCCTAGCAATCTCTGTTTTAACAAACACTGACTGAGACTATTCTGCTGTCTAAAAATTGAGAGCCATGCTCTGGAGGATGGAAGGTTGGGATAGAGTGCAGGTGGTTTAGCATGTCCTCGTAGCCTTTGGATTGACACATTCTGTCGATGCACGTATTCCATATAAATGAGTCTAACTACTGATTATATCATTGTGTGTTCCAAGTTTAGTCTAAGAAACACTCTGGGTGATCACTTTCAAGCTTGAGCATGTCCTGAAGCTGTGCTGGGAAGGGCAGAGTCTCCTACCTGAATCCCCTTTTTCTTGGATTCTTGGACCCTATAAGGCTCAAGCTGTCTGGTTGAAGCTAAAGCCCACACCTGGGTAGGTGAATATCAAAGGCAGAAGAACGGAGCTTTGAAGAACAGCCTGATGGAGGCTTGCTGCAGCACCAGTGGAAGCTCTTGGCTCAGCTGTGGTCTTTTTGTCCTGGGCCTTTGGTGCATGAATTTTAGCTGGGTGCAGCCATTGGAATGCCCCACTCATGGTCTGCCTTCTTGAGTAAACGAGGTTGTCTCTTCCAGACAACATGGCTTTACCATCACATCTAAAAGTAAGTGACTACAGGTTTTGTTCTCCTCCAGGAAGGCAATAATCCAGCGGCCATCTGGTGGCATTTTGCGGGCCTAGTAGGGAAACACAGACATTTGGATTTCTTGAGAGTAGAACATGGAATTACTGAGTAAGGATACTCAGCTGGTCCTCAGGTTGTCTCTGGTTTCAACTCTGTGGGTCCCAGAAGTAAGATAGCCTTGGTCTTAATGACAGATGCCCTCGTGTTCTGTGTGCAAAGATGTTCTAAAGTATTACGTGAGCAACTCAGGGAGCCTAGCCAACAACTCTACTGTGTTGTAAAATGTGACAGGGCAAGTGGCTTGTCCTGGGTCATATAGTATCTATATGGTCATCAGTCTTGGGGCTGTCGTTTTCTGATTTAATTCCAATCCTGGGGTTGTAAGTGAAAGGATGAGAAGTCTGTTTCTCGTTGCCATGGAATCAAGAGCTGGGTTCACGGGTGGGTGTACACAGCTGGATCTGCAAAGCAACTGACTGACCTGCAAGCCTGGGGTGGTAGGGAGTAAGAGGGAAGTCAGTCGGCTGTCTCTGAACATCTGTGATAACAACTTCCTGAAGCTTCGATCTGTTCCTGTAGACACCCAATTCCTACATAGTCCCTGGCTTCTGCACTTTGAAGCAGCTCTGTTCTTGTGTACTTCCTTACTACAGCTCTGGGCCTGGGTACCAATTACTCCTCATGCCTCTGAGCTCATTCTAGAGTTCAAAGACCCTCAAAGGGGGCCACAAAGAATCCTTCTGGATGCTTTCCCCATTACCTTCTTATCCTACCAGTCAGAAGGAGGATCATTATTAGAGGTCTATTGTTTACCAGTGTACTGGATAGGGGTGGTTCCTACAGTCCTGGCAGAGGAGACTGAATCCACTGATGCCTCTGAAGCCATCCTGATGGAATGTTCCAGCACTCAAGACAAACATGATGGGGTGCTGCTGTTTGGGTCTGTGTCCTACGCTCAACCACCTGTTTCACCTGTCTTATGTCCAGGAGCCCTTTACTCCTGACTAGGAACAGCTGATCTTAAGCCAGAATCAGCAGGATGTGGATTGTGGCTGGGCTCATCTCCCCACAGAGAAGCTCTGTTACCTGGAGGATCAAAAGGTGAGCCTTCACAGAGTTTCATGGGGCCAGTGTATTGTGGGATCCAAGACTTTCAGCTTCCCTTACTGTCAAGGGATCTCCCTGGCCCTGAATGTGAGCCCCTTCACTCCAATTTTTGAATGCTCTAAGGTATAAAATGAAGCCCTGCTTTTATTTTGTTTGGGTTATATTGGAATATAGCACTAAATGTTCAACTCTCTGGGCATGTCTCCTTTTGGGTCAAAGAAGCTGGTGAAGATGGGGCTAAGTAATCTACACTAACATGGTGTCTCACGCCATGAGATTTTATTTACTATAGTTTTTGTTCACAATTAACACCTCTAGGTTTGGTTTGATTTGTTCCATTTTGAGACAGGGTCTCCCTATGTAGTAGCTCTGGCTGTCCTGGACCTTACTATGTAGATCAGGCTGGCCTTGAACTCACAAAGAGGGGTTACCTACCTCTGCTTCCATTAACTAAAGGAGTGAGCCACCATGTACAGCTGAACACCTCCAGTTTTTAAAGAACATTCTGAAGTCCTAACCTGGAGGGTTCTCCCATGTACCTAGCTTCCTCTCCCACTCACAGCTGCTGTGTCTGTTGTAGCCATGACTACAATAGATTTCACGTTGTCATTTGTTCTGCAGAGGGAGGTACCTGCCTGCTTCCGGCCCTTTCAGGTCTGCAGTCCTATCAAAGTCCACCTTTGCTCCTTGATGGTCCAGGATGATGAACACAAGATGAGTGTGCACTGTGTGAATGCTTCCCTCATAGAGAAGTGTGGCTGCTCCTGAGATACCCTGGAGCATCATGGGTTTGACATCCATTTATGCCTTAGGAGTCTATTAAGGGTCTTGTCTCTAGAGCTCTTTGGTGGTGGGTGAGGGGATTTGGTTTCTATTTTCCAAAGCACAATGTAGATGGAGTTGCAGGAGTCACCAATCCAAGGATACTTCCTTTTATTGGTAGAGCTCCTGGATTGCTGTTCTCAGACATTGGTGTCACTGAGAGACTGAACCATTGGGTATCCAGCTGTCTGAGTGATCTGAGATGGATTGTCTAGGGAGGCCAGGTTTAATGGCTATCTTTGAGGACACTTAGAGGAAGCAGTGTTTGAATGAATGTTTTCCCCTCTGTGTTGGGCTAAAACTATACTATTTAAATGGGGCTCTGTTTTGGGTTCTTTTAGGCTGTCCTGCTATTCTCTGTACCATAGGTTTGGGGCTGATTGGAAGCTTATCTAGCCTTGGAATTACAGGTCCCTTTAGCCTAATAGTCCTGGCCTCTGTTGTGAGTGAAGACTCTGTTGAAGGGGTATTGTGTCACAGGCCAGCCATGAGTGCAGGGCGCTAAGGCCCTTGTTGCCTTTAGATTTTTTTTTTTGTGTGTGTGTCTTTTGTCTCATGAGAGGGTTAGGTTTCAATGTTTAAAAGACACTTCCTGCCGAATGACTTTAACTTAATGGAAATTAGCTTTTTTTTATTACCTTCAATAAAATGCTATAATATTACTTGAGAGCCTCTTATTTTGGACTCTCCACCTCCTTTCTTTGAATCAGCAAGATGAATGAGTATATGTTAGGTTTCAAGTCTTAATTGTCAAGGACCATGAAAAAGAGGGTGATATATCTTTGCCCATTCAAGCATCCACTTTGCTTTATTTATTTATTTATTTATTTATACTATTTTTCTGTGTTCTATTCCTCTGTCTATTTACCAACCTTTACTCCACCATAATTCCTTCGAACCCCCAACACTAGGTAGGAGAGAAAGAAGGTGAAAGGGGAAAGGGGGCATAGGCCCCTTTAGGGTTGTCCGGTTCCTTGGGGCAAGTCTAAACTTTGTAGTCAGGATATCTCCATTTCTTGTCTCTTTGCTCACGTTGCTTATGACTACTTGACAAACCTCAACAACAGCAGCCAGAAGCAGCAGTGGGGAGCAGCAGCCACCTTTTTCTCTTCAGAGCATTTCCCACCTGTCTCTGGGCTCTGGCATTTAACCATTCTCCAGAGTTTCTAGAATTAAACTATCTGTAGCTGGCAAAGATCATGCCTCTTCTAGGGCAAGAGACCATCACAGTAAATGGCTGTGGGCAAACTGAAGCAGCCCCATATCCCACACCTGGGATTAAGACAAAAACATATTCACATAATATAAGGAACCAAAACTCTCACTACATCCACTCAAATGACTTCTGGAGTGGCTAAAACATAGACATGGAGAAGGATTCCAGTGTGGTCTTCATGCCAAAATTACTCTTCAGTTTTGTTGTAGAAGAGGGACACTTTGTACTCCCCAATATTATATGTTCTCTGTCCCCTCAGCAGGAGGGGAGGAGCCCACTAGAGGCCTTAGAAATCTCAGACTTGCCTGTGACACTGTCTTAGTGGATGGTCATAACTCTGTATCTGTGTGGGTTGGTGGTGGAGTGAAGGCTGTTTTTATATAAGGCCTTCAGGTGGTGGTCCCAGCTTTGCTTTTCTTGGGTTCTGTCTCGGCAGAAGCTGGGGTTTCTAAAGTAGACAATGATGCCCAAGCTTCCTTCAGTCCTGAGTGATTTTTTGGTAGTGATTTCAAAGGGAGAGAGGGAGAGAGGGAGGAAGAGTGAAAGAGACAGAGAAAGGAAGAGGAGGCACATGTGTAGTGTCCTGAAGACCACTGTGAGGGTCAGTGTTCTAGCCATGTGTGCTATAAGGACTGACATCAGGTTGTCAGGCAAGTGCCTTCACCTTCTGTGGGCCCTGTTTTGTTCAGTACACTTCTAGAATCCAAGTTCTGAGAGACTTCGGGTAGTCGTTTGGTTTAGGTTTCAATAGCATCTAAAGCATGAGCAATGTGAAAAGCCTACTGTTGAGATGCAACCCTATCTCTGGAGACTGACTTGGGATGGTGTTAGGTCTGATGTGCCTGTGACACTGCTCTCTTGCCTGTAGCTCTTCAACAAGGTGTCAATGGGAACATTTCAAAATTCTAACATTCTACTTTCTACGGTGGTAGCATTTGGCTATGCTAGTGTTATATTTAAAGACTTTAATAATATATTTGGTTCATTTCTTTATTGGTAGACACTCAAATGGGAGTTTAAAGTCCTAGGCTATTAAATGTTTGAATTCATCATATCTTCACACAGAAGGAATTCTAAGGCAGAAATGGTACACACAGAGCTGATAGAGTTGTGAGTTGGCCTGGCACCGTAGTTGAGCTTCCCTCTAGAGATTGCCACGTTATATTCCCCCCAAAGACGAGTCCCCCATTTTCTCTACAGAGGAACTTATTCTGATGAGGAAAATGTCGTTGTGTTGTTTCAAGTTGTATCTTTCTAAAATGAGAATTGGAATATTTCTTTTTTGTTGTTGTTTATTTGTTTTTTGTTTTGCAAGATGGAGTCTCTCTGTGTAGCCCTTGCTGTCCTGGAACTCACTCTGTAGACCAGGCCTCAAAGTCAGAGACTTCTCTGTTTCTGCCTTCCAAGCGCCAGGATCAAAGGCATGTGCCACCACTACCTGTCAAGAATTTGACTATTTCTTAAGTCTCTCCGAATTCTTTTGAGTTTCTTTACTGACTCTCCTCTTTTGGTTTATTAAACTCTTAATGAGACAAATGTGGCACATTGCGTTTGTAGGGCATTTTCTTGATTGTTAATTGATTTAGGAAGGCCAGCCCAATGTGGGTGACACTATCCCTTATGCAGGTGCTTCTAGACTGCATAAATTGGGCAGCAAGCAAGTAAGCTAAGTTCCTCCATGGTTTCTGCCTTGAGTTCCTGCCTCAACTCCTCGAAGATGGACCTGGAAGTGTATCATAGTTTTTTCTCAGATTGATACATACCTGAGAATAGAGAATTCCAACTGAGGAATTGCCTCCATCAGATTGGACAGTGGGTGTGTTTGTGGGGATCTGATTCAGTTCCTACCTCCAAGTTCCTGACTTCAGCCTGTATAGTGGCTTTTTCTGGTGATGGACTATAATCCAAATAAGTCCCTTTTCTCTTTGAGTTGGTTTTGGTCAGTATTCTATCACAAAAGTAAAAAGCAAACTAGGGCAAAGAGTAGGATAAAGCATCTTCTCAAATTGCCTTTGGTCAGAATGTTGTCACAGCAACAAAAAGCAAACTAGAACAGACTCAGTCTCATGTCTGAGGAGACATGCTTTCATGATTTGGAATCACTTTTCAAAGAAGCTGAGGTCTGAGTGACAAGCAGCTCTCAAAGCAGAAAAGAAGCCTGGGGTGAATGACACAGTATCCATACAGCTAGTGTTGTTAGGAGAATTATGACTATTGGCCGGGAATGGGGTGCTAGGCTGCTGAGAGGGTGAGAGTAGTGATTTTGGCAAATGCAAGCAAGTGTGAGTTTCTGGGCGGAGCCAACAATGTTGTGTTTGTTCAAATAGTTCATTGCTTTTCTTCACGAAAGAGATTGCGTTAGTGACATACTCCGAGAGATGGACTCTTTGTAGTGATGGATCTAAAAGGCCCTGAGGATATCCACTATGCTGAACACACATATACCCCAAGGCCTTGTAATTGCACCAGAAAGTAAACTGACACTATCTGTAAAGACTTCTGGCTGAAAAACTATACAAATACTTATCATCAATAGGTATGTATTTAATAATAATAATTAACAATATGTATTTACATTAATGGGAATGGGATGAGAATAAATAAAATAGGACTGTTCACAGTGGAAGAGAATCCCACAGACATGATTCAGGGGAAGAAGGCAGACATGGGAAAGAAGGTATCGGTAGGACCTGACATTTGTCTAGAAGGAAAATGGTAAGATCAGGACATGTACTTTTATTCCATTTATGGAGGCAACTAGAATGGTCCGCTTCAGCGTAGCCTCAAGGTTGCCTGGGGCTTCAGAAAGATAAATTGGGAGATAATAGTTAGGGTATGTAATGTAGTTTTGCAAGACAAAGAGGGTTGGTAGTGATAATTGCGTAACTATGGGATTGTACTTAATGTACAGAACCGTGCTTTTAAAAAGGCTAAGACAGGGCTGGAGAGAGGGCTCAGCAGTGAAGGATTCTTGCAGAAGATTCCCAGCACCACCAGCTGATGGCTCACAACTGCCTGTGAGGGGAGCCGATGCCTCTGGCCTCTACAGGTACCCACACTCATGGACGCCCCCCCCCCCACAGACACACAGACACACAATTAAAACACTAAATCTTCAAAAATATTTTTTAAAAAGGTTGGTCATAGTGCTACCTTTAGTTCCAGCACTCAGGAAAGTGACTTCTTAGACCAGCCCGGTCTTTGTAGTGACTTCCGTATACATAGTGGGGTCTGTATATGAAGGTAGTACATTATACGTATGTTTATCACACTTCAAGTATCTAGTTTAAAGTGAGCAAAGCATTACTGAGATAAAAGCCACGCCTACCTAGGGGTGGAGCTAGAGTGGCTGGAAGAGAGAAGAAGGGAAGAAGCTCTGAAAAGTATAGAATGTTCTGGATACTTAAACAGAGGCCCTGTAGATATGTGGAAATTCAAGATGTGTACGTACTTCTGCATGCATGTTATCTTTTAATAAGAAGTTACCTTGAAAGGAAGAGCAATGAAAAGCTTTAAAAGTGAACCAACAGGTAGACTATTGAGAACCGGGAGCAAGGCAAGCTTCTAGAAACCCAATTGATCTTCTGTACACCCGCGGAGGCAGGGATGCTTTGCAGAAGAGCAGACTGAGGCATGGGACTTGCTAGGGTCACGAGGCATCTACACACAGGCATAGCAGCAGATTCCTGAGCACGTCAACACGAGGCTGTGGGAGAACATGCCTTTCTCTACTTAGCTGAAGGTTTGTCGCCGTGAAACAGAGCATTTAAAAATATTTTTATTAATTCACTGAGTTTTATATATTGTAATTTGATCATATTCACCCGTTTCCAAGCTCCTTTCGGATCCATTCCCCCATTCCATACCCAACTGTGTACTCTTTGACACTCTATTGGTTTGATTAATGCTGCCTATATGCTCTTGGGGGTGTGGCCATCCACCTACCAGGGGCCACACCCTTAAAGAAAACTAACTTACCCTTTCCCAGTTACCAGGCCCTGGCTAGCTATCAGTTAGTTAACAAGTCTGGCCTTAAATTTTGAGTTTTTCAGGCGGAAGGAAAAATTTTTTTCTTTCTTTTCATTTAACTTATTTTTTTATTTAAAGAATTTTGTTTATTCAGTCTATCCTGATTGTTTGTTTGGTTTGGTTTGGTTTTCGAGACAGGATTTCTCTGAATAGCCCTGGTTGTCTGTCCTGGGGCCTAGCTTTGTAGACCAGGCTGGCCTGGCCTCAAAGCCATGGAGATATACCTGCTTCTGTTTGCCATGTGCTGGGATTAAAGGCATGCAGCACTACCACCAAGCTTGGAAAATAATTTTCTAGTTAAAACTCTTAATACGTTTCTCACTTCTGGCAATTTAAGAGTGATCTGAGCTTATGTGTGTTGGCTCTGGAGGTTTTAAGGCAATCATGATAGACTTTTTTTTTTAATCTTATAAAAGTGAGTTAAAAAATTGGTGATGTTGGGTGTGTGGGGAGAGAGACTGAGGAGGGGAGTTGTGATCGGGATGTAACATGCAAAAATAAGTCAATTAATGAAAAAAAATATTGGTGATGGTCTTAATGTTTTTAATTGGTAAGGAGTCAAACAAAGAAGGCATTTGAAAAGTTTCAGGACTTCAGATTGTCTTTCCTAAAGATGCATCAGAAAGAGCTACGTTAAAACACACAAGATGGGCCTTTCTATTAAGATGTTGCCTTCTTGTTCATTTATTTTTCTGGGCAAGGGGCAGGACTGTCTTTTCTGACGTTCTCCACGTTCTGTCTTTTGTGCTTGCCCTCTTTTGTTTCTGTATTTGGTCCCCGAGGGCATACTTGTCCTGCTTTGCTGGGTCACACCGGCTTTGCGAGAACGCTTCCGCCCACCTCCAGTCTCAGCCACATGCAGCTCTTTCTGCTCGCCTAGGGGTTGAGCGGTGTGTGTGGGATGTGCTGTAGTTAGGACAGTCACGTGTCCATGGCAGGCTGCTCTGGGCCCTGTTCTCTGTCACACCTGATCGGATTCTGGAGACATCTTGCCCGAGGGACTGAGTCTGGTTAAAATTAACTGTCTAGAACACTAGCAATTATCCACGAGAAAAGTTGTGGAAGAAACATGGGGTGGGGGTTTGAGGGGAAAGCTGTTCTTGGGAAGATGAAGGAAAACAGAACAGGAAATGGATGAGAGCTTGGACAAAGGCAGTTTTTATCACAGCCAAATTGGGGCACATCACGCTGTATCCTCGAACACTGCTCATGACCGGCACTAAACAAGCTACCCTCTGGTAACTGTTGATTATTTCACAATCACGAATGTATGGCTGCTCAGGAAGGAAGAATACAATACCACTTGAGAGACTCCCACATGAGGCCCATAGTACTGTTCCCATAATTTCAGCCTGAACCCAGGCATGCTGACGTATTTCACGTGGAGTGCGGGGTGCATCCCTATTTACTTCGGCCTGCAGACAAGCCGTTCTCCTGCTATGTGGAAATCTCTCATTTCCCTTCCCTACTGTGCCTTGGGTCAACACTTGTAAACTCCTCTCAGACAGCTGGCTGTGTATTAAAGTCTATTTATAACAGCAATGGACAAGCGATTGTTTGTGGAGAATTGTCATTTCTGCTTTGGTGGACAATGGGGGCATTTCTTCTCTGTCCTGTAGGTTCAGCTGCTGAATGCTACAAACATTGCCTTACCAGGCCCTCCTTATTCTGTAGACTGTGGCTCTCAGAGGCGGTGATGATCATTTCAAATTCAGCATAGGCCACAGACACTTCAGGACAGAATCTTTGGGGCTGCGCTATAGAGCAGGAAAACGTAACATTTCGTGTGGAGAAGTACAAGAACACTCACAGCATTCATTTTTACAGTCGACATGAAAAATAGCTCCATGAAAATAGTTTATTTTTGCCTTATAGATCCAGTTAAAGTATAACCATATGCTTTAAAAAGTTCTATTCTTGGCCTGCAGGTATTTTATTTTTTTTTATCTTCAGAACTTTTTTCTTCAATTAGAAAATATAACAACTTTTGACAAAACTAAAATGCGCTGGTCATGCATGGGCAGTAAAATAAAAATGCAAATGGAAAAAATCTGTTTGGATTAGTCTAGAGGTCTTGCGTAGTATTTTTCTTTTTCTGAAGGATATTTTCTTGATGGTATGGAAAATATTCATTTTTATAATCAGTAGGAAAAAACCCCACAAGTTTTATGGTATGTTAAAAAAAAAAAGAAAAGAATCACAATTATCCATACCTCTCTGTTCATAGGAAAAAATAGATATAGGTAGGGAAAACTCTGGTTTTTAGGCTTTTGGCAGATTTTCAATTCGATCAAAAATCTCTAAGCTTAATTATTACACAGTTTTTTCCTTTTATTAAGCGTAGATCTTTTTTTTATAACTGTATTCTGACTGTATTTCGTTTCCCTCGACTTTTTCCAGTTCCTCCCCACTTCCCAGTTCCTCCCCACTGCCTCTCTCATTCAGCCCCACACCTTTTGAGTCTCGACAACTTTTGAGTCTAGAATAAACAGACATTTAAGAAATAATAAATAAGATAAAACAAAACCAAATGAATCAGAAAAAGGCAAAACAAGTAGAAGAAGAGGAGCTGAAGAAAAAGCATAGGAGACAGACAAACAAGTTCACGAACACAGGACTCCCATAAACCACAAAACTGGAGACTATAAAGACGAAGGACCCGTAAAGTCAAAACAAAACAACCAAAAACAAACAAAACAACAAAAAAACAAACAAAACAACCAAAAAAAAAAACAAACAACAAATCAAACCAAAACCAAAGCAAACCAGAATATCCTGACACACATTGTAAGACAAAGAGATAACCTCCAAAATGGTGAGTTTCCTCTTGGCCATCTTCTAAAGAATGGTTTGTTTCCCCAGTGAGACTCCCTTGGAGAAAACTAATGTTTCATTTGCAAGTTGTTATCAGTTGGAGCTAGCTTCTGGGTTAGGGATAAGCATGGGTGTCTACTCTGGGTTCTAGGACCCCATCTGGTGCTAAATTTAAAGGGCCTTGTTTCCTCCATGTGTCCATCCCCTCTGGATCTTACCTTTTTTTTTTTTTTTTCTCAGTAGGATTCTATAAGTCCCAAGGGAGAGATTTGATGGAGACATTCAGGGCTGACTGTTTCAAAGTCGGGTTTTGTTGTTGTTTTCTAAATTAGCTCTAATTTAAGTGTGATGTCTTCATCCTTTTTCTTTCTTTCTTTTTTTTTTTTTTGGAAAACAGAATGAAGTGACACTTCATTCTAAAATAATGCATTCTGGGTTTTAGCATAATCAAAAACACAGAGAACAGTTAAAAATAATCTGTATCCTCCTGTTCAGATATTTGTTATTTTAATAAGAGACTGTATAGTTAACAAACTCAGTCAAAGGGCATTATTCTGAGCTTCCAGTGAAAATGACTAGAACCTTCTTTTATAACTATCAGTCTAAGAAGAAATAACTGCGTTCGTGAACACAGATGGAGGTACTCCAGGTCCAGGGCAGATAGCAGGCAAAGAAATGGATGTTAGGAAGCTTGCTCAATTTGGAGGAATTCTGCACAAGTCTTCTTTAGATGCTGATTTCTCTGTGTCTGTTTCATCTGGTGAATGTTAGTGCTATTATGTCTCCCTCACAGTCTTCACATCCTCATGGTACAGTTAATATGATTCTGAGTGACTTTTAGGAGCAAGAGGTAAGTTTTGTAGCTTAATGATCCAGATTCTCAGTCCCTGGATTTCTTTAAGTCACTTCATTGTAATGAACTCACAAATGAAATTAGATTAAGGTAGATTAAGGTAATAAATTAATTAAACTAGATTAAGGTAGCTGCACTACTCCCTTTCAAAAAACCATTTTTAAAATTATGACTGCATTTTTATTTATTTATTTTTGTACACGTGCTTGCGCGAATGTGTGTAGGAGCACATGTGGAGGCATAGGGTAACCTGTGGGAGGCAGTTCTCGTCCACCATGTGGGATCCAGGGCTGGAACTCAGGTTGTCAGGCTTGGCAATGGGCAATATTTCCAGCTGAGCCATCTCGCTGGCCTTTGCTGTGATTTTAAAGTCAGTAAGTTATCCCTAAGTGATTATCTTTTTTTGTGTTTAGTATGTGTACTTAGTAACTTCTTGAAGTTTTTTTTGTTTGTTTGTTTGTTTGTTTGGTCCACGTTTGGCTGTTTTGGAGAGAATATGGAGAGCAAATTAGAACTGAAGTAACCTTGTGTGCTGATGTGGGACTGAGTTCCAGAGGCAGTGGTGTGAGCCGCAGCCTCAATTTGAGCTTGGGGATCTCCTGACAGAGACTGTGTCCTTCTGGGTCTAGTGCATCCACCTAAAGGACATTAATGATGAGATCTGAGTGGCAGAGACAGAGCCCTCTAGAGAGGACTCAGGACAGCAGCCCAGTGGTTCTGTTCTCATCCAAGGCAAAGTCCTGGATTCTTCTGGAATAAGAACCTCGAGAAAGGCTCTGAAGAGTCTGGAATCAACTTCAGGTTTCTTAGAGAGATCCTCACGCTTAACCCAGCTTCCCATTCAGAGGCAGAAAGGAAGCTGTTTGAAGCTTTCCGTGGGGGCTATGCAATGTCAAACTGTCAAAGAACGGTTGATTCATCTCCGAAGCTCCATTCTGTGGGCTTATCAGGAAACAGAAGTGAGTGTTCTACAGTGGTTGATACCTCTGTGAGAGCTGCAAGTGGAGATCGACAACCAAAATGTGAAGGTGAGTATCAAAGAGGTCACACGAAGTCAATGGGTTTCTATTCCAAAGATTACTTTTTTAAATTGAATTTTAAAGTTAGCATAAAAAGAAATGGATTAGGGAAGTTTGCCCAACCAGGGACCATACTACCTGATAGGGTAGTATGTTGGAAATTGTAGTTCTTTCACATATATAGTGCAAACAAAAGGCCTTAGTCAATGGAAAACAATAAATGTAGAGCAATAAATTAATTAATTTAGTCACCTTGGTGTTTTATTATTTACCTGTGTGTTTATGTATGTATGTATGTATGTGGGAGTGTGTGTGTGTGTGTGTGTGTGTGTGTGCATGAATGAGTGTGCACATGGAGGCCAAAGATTAACCTCTGTAGTCTTCCTGGATTGCCCTTCACTTTACTTTTTGAGACAGGGTCTCTCTCTGATCATGGAACCCATTGATTCGGTTATGCTAGCTGACCATCAAGCTGCAGGGACCAGTCTGTTTTTGTGCACCCAAGCTCTGGGGTTACATATAAATGGCATCATTCCTGACTAAAGTCCTCAAGAATATGGATCCTTTCTCTATTGAGCTATCTCTCCAGAAACCAAAGCTCTATCTGTAATTCAGCTTCCTTGGTGAACAAGTCAAGTTTTCCCTTCTAGAAATTACAGTGCTTGACACGTCTAAGAGCTGAGTTCTTGGGCAAACATGATATCAGCCAGGCAGGTCTGGGAAAAGGAGATGAGACAGAATTTTATTCTTGGGATTCACAGGTAGGGTAGGTCTCTAGGAATGATGGTGATCTGGAAGATCATAACCATGTCGGGGAGATTTCTCCTGCTCCCTGACATGATCGATTGGACACTGCTTCCATCAAAGCCTTCTAGGAAACTTTGAAAGGCAAGGAAGATGGGACATTCAGGAAAGAGACTTAAAGTCATCCATGAGGCAAGAGGGGACAGGAGAGAGAAGACAGAAGCGCCAACCTGGGAAGGGAGTTGGGTGGATAGAGTGAGCATTCCTGGAGGGAGGGGTGAGAAAGTCATCATTTCTCCACAGAATCATCATGGAGGCCAGTGTCACTTCATGCTGTCTCATTAGACCCAACAAGGCCATGGTCCACCCATACCTAGAACATCAGTTCCATCAGGGAGAGGATTCAGCCATTTTCCAGTCTGCAAAATAATACATACAGAGTATGATTATTCCAGAATGATCTTTAAAATTTCACTACGGAGACTCTCACAGGAATGAACTCTGGATCATGCTCAAGGTAATAGAGACACCATGCAGCCATTGGGAAGGTGACAGAGACACCAAGCAGCCATTGGGAAGGTGACAGAGACACCATGCAGGCATTGGGAAGGTGACAGAGACACCATGCAGGCATTGGGAAGGTGGCAGAGAAGTCATGCATCAGTTCTTAGAATCAAACACTGAATTCAAATTCTGCTTAAGTCATTTACCACAGTGTGCTCATAGATAAATTAATTTATTTTTTTAAAAAAAGATTTTATTTGTTTGTTTTATATATATGATGAGTATGTTGTCTGTAGCTGTCTTCAGACACACCAGAAGAGGGCATCAGATCCCATTAAAGATGGTTGTGAGCCACCATGTGGTTGCTGGGAATTGAATTCAGGACCTTTGGAAGGGCAGTCAGTGCTCTTAACTGCTGAGCTATCTCTCCAGCCCAATAAATTAATTTCTTTAAGTCCTAGTTTCTTCATTTATGGTTAAATATTATCTGTAGTACTAGAGATCACACTGAGCAACGCCCTCAACAGATTGGCCTGCAGAGCATTTTCTCGATTGATCATTGATATGTGAGGGCCCAGCCCACTGTGGGCAGAGCTACCCCTATGCATGTGGTCCTGGCATGTGTAGGAAGGCAAACTGAGTAAGCCAGGAGGAGCAAGCTAGTAAGAAACATTCTTGCATTAGTTCCTGTCCTGGAGTTCTGGGCTTGGCCTCCCTAGTGGTGGACTGTAAACTTTAACCCCCCCAAAACTCCTCCCTTCCCAGGAGCTGCTTTTGTCATGATGTTTATTGCAGCAATAGAAACCCCTACTAGGATAGGATACTGACCATTACTACTGACATTTTATATCCATCTCTCTCTTGGGGGAATGCTCAGATTCAGGGAACCTGCAATGAACTAGCCATGAGAGAAAGGGCAGGAAACTGAAGCTTTGCCTCTGTCTTGTGAGGTCAACATTACTAAGGTAAGGTGAGACTTGTGCTTAGTGGTCATCCAGACACTACTCTCTCTGTGGTGTGGGTGCTTCTAACCTCTTCTTAATTGTGCCAGGCTCTGTGCAGGGGAAGGGATAGAGTTCAGCGGGGTAGTCTGAGAAAGATCTCATCAATTTTAAATCTTAAGCTATATTTTCTTATATAACAGGGGCAAAAATCAGAATTCAAAAACTAATGCAACAGACAGCAGCACCCTAGTCTATTTTAAAAGGCACACTTACACATGAAAAATCTCCAGAGGAAGAAACTCCAAACTATCAACATGAAAATTTTAGCAGAAGTTAACTCTATCGGTCAAGCTTGGGCTAATTGTCACTTAATCCGTTTCTACTTCTGTGGTTTCTAATTCTTTTATAATGTGCATGCATTTTATTTATGACAAAAAATTCTGAAACAGGCTGGAGAGATGGCTCAGCGGTTAAGAACACTGACTGCTCTTCCAGAGGTCCTGAGTTCAATTCCCAGAAAACACATGGTGGCTCACGACCATCTGTAATGGGGTCTGATGCCCTCTTCTGATGTGTTTGAAGACAGCTACAGTATACTCATATACATAAAATAAAGAATTCTTTGCCGGGCAGTGGTGGCGCACACCTTTAATCCCAGCACTTGGGAGGCAGAGGCAGGCAGATTTCTGAGTTCGAGGCCAGCCTGGTTTGCAGAGTGAGTTCCAGGACAGCCAGGGCTATACAGAGAAACTCTGTCTCAAAAAAACAAAAAACAAAAACAACAAAAAAACTCTGAAACAAACCCTCATTATTGAAAGTTTGGGAAAATAAAAGAAACATAAACAAGCAAGTGTCGGTCTTTTCATTTCTGCATCATTTTAGTCATGAATTGCTAGTGATGTCTAAATGTGTGCGTGTTATGTGATAAAGGCCACATATTATTTAAATTTAGTGACTACTTTTAAAAAACATTTTTAACATTATGAAGTCCATATATTTACTATCATCTAAATGCAACATTATAGATAGTATGTGTAATTAACTATGATCTTATTTTTCCTTTTCATAACATTTTTGGTGATTTTTTGGGAATTTCACATCATGAGCTTAATGTTTCTTTCTTGGGAGTCATTTGCTATGACTTCTTCATGCACATGAACTCTTTCCCATGGTGCACAGGGCTCTCAGGGGCAGGAACTAGAAGCTGACAACACTTTTAAAGATGAGGGTTCAGGTCTGACACAGTGTCACTTCCACCATATTCTACAGTTGATGGCAATCTCAAGCCAGCCTTGATTCAAAGATGAGGAGGAATAGACCCTGCTTCCCCAAGGAAGAGAGGTTGAGCATTTAGAGAAGGCAGCAGAGATTGGCAGCCATCTTTGGAGTCTAGATCATTTTTGAAAATATATTGAGCTATCATTTGATAAAATTTTACAGATTTTTGAAGTTTTCTCTTACTTGAAAAAATTCCATAGAAGGTAATCTTGTGACTGTCTCTTGAAGGAAGAGCAGAAGTAGCTTGTTTGGGTTGGCCCTCCTCAATAGAACCATGGTGCTAGGAGAAGTCAGTCACAGCTGGGATGGACAGCTCCCCCGTCTGAGTTCCTGATTGCTGAATGACTAGCTTTGCCTCAGGCAAACACTGGAACCTCCCATTCCCCGAAGTTCAGCTCAGGCTGGCCCTGTTCAATTCAGACCTCTTGGGCCAAACCACATTGTGAGCAGAAAAGCCAGGAGGGAGGGTGCTGGGTTAGCTTTGAAGGGAACAAGGCTGGAGATACCACTTCTGGGAACTGACCAGAGATATGGCTGAGGAGAAGGAAGAAGGAGGTGCTGGACAAGGTGACCAACTGGAGAACTCCAACCCCACCTTAAAGATACAAGGTATCTGTGGTGTTCATCAGCACCAGGCACACACCAGCTATGGCCACTGCTCTTTCTCCTGGGAAGAACAGAACAACCAGAAACTGCACTGTGGCCTCCGAAGAAACTAACATGGGCGTTGCAAGGCTCTGGATTATTTAAAGGGCCAGGGAAAAGGGTTGCTTTTCATTCTTCACGTACCTCTGATGTTCCTCTGCCCTTCTCATGTAACTCTTGAGCATCCCAGCCGTCGCCAGCACCTCCCCTCACTGGCAGGAAGCCCTCCCTGAGCCTTGACAGAGGTGCCATACATAATGGTTAGATGTGTGCCACTCTGATCAGATCCAATGCTGGCTTCTTAGTAACCAATGATGGCTTCAGTAAGCTGTGGGCCTTCTTTGTCCGTTAGTCCCCTCTCCTACAAAAGGGAGACTTAAACACACTCTCACCTCCTTTAGTGATGGAAGAACAGGAGAGTTAATTCACATGAAATTAAAATTATGTGTTGCTTACAGCATACACTCAAAAAGCATGAGCTACTTCAACTTCCTATCAATTTTCAGAAGCTTACTCTTTTTGAGATTAAAGGACACTTTTTTTTTAAGGGTAGTTTTAGGTTTATAGCAAAGTTGAACAGAAAGTAGAGAGTTTTACATAGTATGACCCTTGTCTGTAGCTGACCTGGCTGTAACCAACCTGCCCTG
>NW_021604578.1:7383240-7390934 GCF_004785775.1 Grammomys surdaster | reverse complement strand
GTCTGTAGCTGACCTGGCTGTAACCAACCTGCCCTGGCTGTACATGTCAGTGATCATACAATGCCATATCAGATTATCAAAGTTCATAGTTTGCACTGAGGTTCATGCTTAGTATTGTCCTGTCTGTTTGTTAGAGCAATATATAATGACATTTACCATGACAGCATCATGGAGAACAGTTTTTCTTGTTTCCAATTCCTGTGTTCCACAAGTATCACTTTTAATTACAACTTGTCTCCAATTACAAATGACAAGACATTTCTTATGTGTATTTAGCTCCTGCTTTATTTTTTATTTTTTTAAAGATTTATTTATTTATTTCATGCATGTGGGTATACTGTCGGTATCTTCGGACACAACAGAAGGTGGCATTGGATGCCAATTACAGATGGTTGTGAGCCACCATGTGGTTGCAGGAATTGAACTCCGGACCTCTGGAAGAGCTGTCAGTGCTCTTAACCGCTGAGCCATCACTCCAGCCCTAGCTCCCGCTTCTAAGTTAAGTAGAAAAAAAACCCTATTCTACAGTTCTATGTGTAGCACTTGGGGAATGTATACTGAATTGATAGGGGGTGAATAACTAACAAGTTAGACATATGGATGGAGACTTGAACTTAGATCAGTGTCTGTTCTCTTTCCAACATATGCTTTGTGTTTTCTACACTTCCTCCAATTGGTATATTATTTATATTTGTATTATTTTTAAATACTATATTTCAGAAGGAAATGCTAGGGGCAATTTTGTGGATGTTTAAAAGGCTTTGCTGTCTCTTCCTTGACTAGGTTCCTTCTCATTGATACCCAGCACTGGTCCCTCTGGTCCCTCTGTTGGCAGCAAGCACCATGCTGTCTATGCTAAGTAGTGTCTCATTTCCCCACCAGAGTGTGTGCAATGTAGCAGTGAAGGTCACATCTGAGTTCCTCCAACTGTGCAAACTCAGGCATCAGACACACGTCCCAGGGTCTGCTTTGTCTTAGATACAGAACAGTGTGACGATGGTGACACACGTCATGGAGACTTTTGAGCAGTCTCTCCATAAACACATGTAAAGCAGTGATTGACACATCACGAGAAGTTATGGGTGTTGGCTCTTGTTTCTATCGTACATGGAAGTCCATCAGTCCAAAGATGGTTCTGTGCCAATGGGCTGCTGGGAGCCTCATTGTTTCCTGCCTTTTTTATTGGCCACACCTAAACACTGAAGAAATGCAATTCTGAAGAGAGAGTGAAGCTTTCTCTTTCTTTCTTTCTTTCCTTCTTTCTTTCTTCCTTCCTTCCTTCCTTCCTTCCTTCCTTCCTTCCTTCCTTCCTTCCTTCTTTCCTTCCCTTCTTTCTTCCTTTCTTCTTTAATACAACTCTAACTTTCAGGTTGTCTTTTGAACTCGACTCTCTAATAAGGAACACACGGAGAAGACAGAGGCTTCCAGATCTGGCTACAAGCTAAGTTATAAAACGACATCTGCTTACTCTCTCGTTTCCGTTCACCTCTCAACAGTACAATGGTTTGAATGTGAGATACTCTCCATAGGTTTATGGCTTTATGGTTTCAATGTTTGCTCCTAGCCGATGGAATTGTTTTGCAGCCTCTGGAACCTTTAGGAGGTGGACCCAGGGTGCTGAAAGTGAATTGCTTGAGGTGGGCTTGTGAGGGTCTACCTGTCTTTGGTTCCCGTCACTCCCTCTGCTTCCTAGCCTCTTAGGTAATGAACAGCCTCCACAACCTCCCACAGCTGTGCCTTCCCCATGGTGATGCCACAAACCCTGTGACACTGTGAGGACAAATAACCTTCCTTACCTTGTTCCTGTTGGGCGTATGATCACAGTGACTAGGAAATGACTTATACAAATAGCAACAGAAGAACTGTAGCGATCAAGCTAGGAGGGCGAGCTGCTGCCCAGCTGAGCATCTTTGATTGGGTACCTGTATCCCAGAGCATCTCAGTAGGGGCTATGAGGACATATATAGGGCGGAAGATGCCACCTTCCCAGGAAAGGCATAAGCCACTTGTGAGTTTTTATCACTACAGGTATATTCAATATCATGGACTAAGCTCCAGTCCACATGTCCTTGGCTGTTATATAAGACTTCCCCAGAGTTTTTACACTGAGTAAAGTTTGATTTAGTCAGTATTTAAAAATCCAAAAACAAAACAGTCCTATCTCAAAAAAAAAAAAAGAGGTTGTTATCAGGCTGTATGGATGGCTGAGAGATTAAGAATACTGGCTGCTCCTCAGAGAACCCAAATTCAAATCCCAGCATGCACACGGAGGCTCACAACAACCTGTAATTCTATTTCTAGGGAATCTCAAATCCTTGTTTGGCCTCTAAGGGCACCAGGCATGAATGTGATGCATAGACATACATGTATATAGCACACCACCACCACAACCACCACCACCACCACCACCACCATCACCACCACCATTACCACCACCATTACCACCACCATTACCACCACCACCACCTACCACCACCACCACCACCACCACCGCCTACTACCACCACCACCACCACCACCACCTACCACCCCCCCTTCTCTAATAAAAAAGAAATGACTGATGTATTCTTATGTGGAGTGGCTTTCATTTGTTCAGCAGATGTTCTTGGACAGGTGTGGAGTTCAAGGCACCGAGGCAGTTGTTGCTGTGGATACAGCAGGCCAGGGCAGCCTGTTCTCCCATGGAGCTTCTTGTATGGACACTAATGAAAGGTAGTCTTGTGAATCAGTAATGTCCAGTATGTCTCAACATCAAGAGAGACAACAAGAGCCATCTTTTCTAGAATGTTCCCATATTGTTAATTATTATTCCAGGTCAAAGCTCAACCAGGAGTATCTAATCCATTCTTCCCTCTTCTTGTTTCCAACCCCTATTTCCCATTGAAAATCTAAGGACGGTGCTTCTGGTTGGTGGATACATCAGAATTCCCCAGAGAAAAGTGCACGGAACCTAAAGAGAGGGGC
Organism: Grammomys surdaster; assembly: GCF_004785775.1. Lineage (NCBI taxonomy): Eukaryota > Metazoa > Chordata > Mammalia > Rodentia > Muridae > Grammomys > Grammomys surdaster. The sequence continues at coordinate 7,387,970 of NW_021604578.1, read as the reverse complement.
TGTGTAAATAAAGAAATGGCTCAGATGGTTACAGAGGACAAGAATCAAGACCTGTAGCTGTTGATCTGAAGGGAGACTCAGGAGAGCTGGGGACACAGCCCCTGTTTAAACCTGAGGGCTTGAGAGTCAGGAGTGCCAGCAGTGCATGTTCCAGATTAAATCAGAAGTCAGGACATGATGAAAATGGTGGCTTAAAAACAGACAGAGGAAACAAAAATCTTTCTCTATCTTTTATCCTATTCAGTTCTTCCCTGGATTGGATGGGGCCTGCTCACGTCCCGGAGAGGAATCTGTTTTACTCTCTCTATTGATTCAAATGCTAGTCTCACTCAGAAACACTGTCTCAGGCACAGAATAATATTTAACCAAATGTCTGGGTCGAACATACGGAGGTCATATTGGCACATACCACTATCCACCACAGTGGAGCTTAGGTCAGGTGCCCAAAGTAGTTGCAAGAGAGGCTGCACACATAAGTATCTGGCCTTTCAAATTTATATGTGAGAAATGGGTTCCTTGTCTTAAGACTTCCTAAAAATTCTCCAAAAAACTAATGAATTAATTTTAAAAGGTCAGATGGTACCTAGTTTAAGAGCAACAACTGTTTTCTACAGACTACAGCCGGGATTGCCAATCTAGTACATTCTTGGCAACACAATAGTTGCTACATTGTTGATTTTTTTTCTACTTTCAGAAAGCAAGCTGATCGGGTGAAAGAGCGCAGAGAGTTCCATTCTTTAGCGTGTGTTTAATTATTTCTACACTGGAGCAAATGCCATGGACTGAAGTTGTTTCATGGGAATTCAGGCCCCGCTCACTTTGGCAGGGAGTCCTAACTATTTTTGGAAGTTGGATAAAAATGCAGAGAATCTGGTTTTACTGTTGGTCATGTACAGTAATGTTATTTTGGTGTATCTAGGACAATGACATGGCCCATGCTTGTTTTTCATCCCCTTTCTGGGGACGTAAGGGTGGGTGAGGGGTCAGGAATAAGGCAGAAGCAACACAGTTGGATCACATCCTGTCCTGTTGCTCTGCTCACCCACAGGAGCCCCTTGCCTGGACCGGCTTCCCTGCAGAGCCTACCAGGCTGCTTTCTGGGTTTATTTTCATTTGCCTATAGCTAATTTGTTCTCTAGAAGTTGCTAGGAAATGTTCAACCTAAGAATCAGGACACTAGCAACCAAGCTGTAACTAATCTCTGTGTCACCTAATCATTGTGGTGTTGGGCAAGTTGTTTAGGCATTTGGAGTCTGTTACTTTTTTTGATTTTTGCTTTTGGGAAGGCAGGGTCTTGTGAGTCTCCGTTGCTCTATTTATGAAACAAAATGGCGGATGAAATGACTCCTAATCAGGATGCTTTGGGCTGTAAAATAGAATACCCACATAAAAATGTCTTTTAAAATAAGAAATGTGTCACACATAAATCAAAACCCTGGACTCTGAGTTATTTCTGGGGGCAGATCAATGGCTAAAGGGTGGAGGACATGGGCTCTTTTGTTTTATGGTACTGTCACCCGCAGCACACTGGAGATGTCTCGCCATGGTTATAGACATCAAGAATAGTAAGAGGATACCATAGAGGGAAAAGGAATGTCTTCCTTACGATTGGTTTTATGAGGAAACGTTCTGGGATAGACTGGTTTCTATATCCCATGCCATGGTCTCAAAGGAAGGCAAGAAAAAAAAATGTTGATTATGATTTGGAACCTTTTGGTCGGTGAAGTAGACCTTCACCTTCCAACATCCTTTGATATGAGGCCTTGAAATCTGCATCAGTGAAAGCAAGGCCCAGGCTTAGGCCCTGGTACACTGGTGTTGAGGTTTGCATGACTCTGTAAGATAAACAACTGTAACCTTCTTCCATGAAGGGCAATGCATAAGGGGATGTGAATAATATCATCTACAGCCTTCTTCATGGGTGTGGTGGTTTGAATGGAAAAATATTTCTTAAAAAAAATCTTGAATTTCAAGCAAAAAAATACAACTTTAATACACTGTGTCTCTCACTGTTAGATGAAGATTACTAAGTAATGCCTAAAGGCTTTTCTGAGCTCAATGTTCTAATAACATTAATAATATTTACTAAATTATTAATATGTAAGAAGTATATTTTCTTATGGTGTAAATTAATGATCCAGTGCTTGGAAGATATCTCAGCACCAGGCATGATTTTCCTCCCATTGAGTGGGGCTTTAGTGCAACTAAATATCTATTGGTTACTGCCAAGACATGTGTGCCACTATTGTACTTTTAGGTCATGCTGGCAATTGTTGTGGTGCAGAGATGTCACAGCTGGAAAGGGTGACTGATTTCTTCCTTCCCTTGGCAGCCTGCACATCATCTTCTGGAACTAGGAAAGCAAGATCTCAGGAAGGAGAAGGCATTTTATCATTTATAATCTTAAAAAAGTAATTTTATTTTTTTCCTGTTTTAATTTCTAAATACAATAGACATTGGTAAGTGTAGTCTGATTTATTAAAAAAACCAACCAAACAGGTTATTTATAGTCTTCAGTAATTTATAAGTATGTGAAGAGGTCCCAGAAGCAAAAAATGTGACAAGTATTAGTCTATTACATAGAACAATGTACTAATGGGTAAGCATAAAGTCTGGGCACACTGGCAAATTATACATAGTGAATGACTTGCATAGATATTCTTTGGGCTGTTCCTCTCTATTGAAACATAGTCTAGTGTGCAGAAGTAATGAACATAGTCGTAGGTACAGCAAGCCCCGAATGTGTATCTGTGATGAGAGGCCCCAGAAGATCTCAGATTATTGCTAACAACACAGGCCTTCCATGCAGTCTCCCCCAAAGTGACCTAGGGGATTCCAATTATTTTTTCTTTTAAAAAAATGTATTTATGTTTTCTACTCAATGGCCACCCTGTAATTCTGACACCACTCAGAAGGCATGCTGTAGCCTGACCGTTTTCTCTCTAAATGTCTGAGGGCAAAGCATGCAATTAAGAGGAATAAGCTTAGGGTTTGTAGAGTTAACCACAGTGATTAACAGCACAATTGCTTTTCAGTGGAATTTTGAAAGTGTTTTCTTTGTGATTGTTCATTTTAAAAGGACCATTGCTCATTTTCTGTGCCTCTTTATCTCAGTGTATCATTAGTGACTTCAGGTCCTGATAAAAATGCTGCCAAGCCTGGAAGAACAAGGTAGCAGTTTGGCAAAGAAATTGTCACAGAATTATATTTTATTGAGAAATGTCTTTTTGAAGTGAGGTTGTAATTTTAGTTACTTTTCAATGGCTGTGATAAAATGCCATGACCAAGGTAACCTATAAAAGAAAGCTTACATTTCAGAGGGTTAAGGGACCATTGTGGCAGCAAAAAGTAGACATGTTTGCTGGAGTAGCTGAGAGCTCACATCTTGATCTGCAAGTAAGAGGCAGGAAGAGAGAGGGAAGAAAGAGACAGAAGAGAAGAGAAGAGAAGAGAAGAGGAGGGGAGGGGAGGGGGGGGGAGGGGAGGGGAGAGGAGATCTTCTAACAAGGCCACACCTCCTAATCCTTCCCAAACAGTTCCACCAACTGCAGACCAAACATTAAAGACATGTGAGTCTATAGGTCATTCTCATCCAAACTACCACATACATTGTCGGCTCAAGTTGGAATTTAAGGCTGCAAATGGATTGAAACTGGCTGGACTTTCTGCTTTGGCACTCCATTCTGTCAGCATGTCAGCTTTTCTCTCCTTCATCTACCCTGGGCACAATCTTGCCATGTCCCACTCTACCTGTAGGAATGATTCCTGAGCCAGTGAGAATATGGCTCCTGGGTGCTCACCCCTGTGCCATAAGATTTTTTGCTGAGTGGTAAAATATCAGATCCAGGAAGGGAAGGGGTTTCCTTTCTGTTGAGGAAAGTAAGTAGTTTAAAAGAAAATTCACCTCGTTTTAGATGTGATAACATGCTAATAATTGGCAATTGCCCTTTTTATATTAGGTCCTCATTACCATGATTCAGGGTTCAGGAAGAAACCTTAGAAGCCATGAGATGGCTCAATGGATAAAGTATTTTCGATGAAATCTTGATGCCCAAGGTTGGATCCCTGAAACCCAAAGAAGAAAACTGATTTCTTGGAACTTCTCTGCTAACCTCTGCTCATGCCCATCACTCTCTGTCTATCCGTCTGTCTGTCTGTCTGTCTGTCTGTCTGTCTGTCTGTCTGTCTCTCTCTCTCTCTCTCTCTCACACACACACACACACTAACAAGTAAAAGAAAAAGATTTCAGCAATTCCTAGATGTTATTTACCCTGCTATAAACCGCTAAGTGGCCATTATGAAAGGAACTGAAGCACCAGAGAGCTTCTGGTTAAACAGTGCAGATTCTCTGCCACACATAAAGACTTTTCCTTGTGACAGTAATTACTTAGCAGACCAGTATGTGCCTAATAAATTCTGTGAGGGACAGTGACCAGAAGCATATTAGGGAAGTGATTGTTTGCTAAGAAATTGTCTCCCTATTTATCATCCTTCTGTGAGGCAGTTTAGGGGGGTCCCATTTATATAGCAGGTAGCAAGTACAATTACCAGCAGAAAGTCATGACAGCTCATGCCTGAAATCCTAGCACTTAACATACAGAGGAAGGAGAATTATCTCAAATTGTAGGTCAGCCTGGGCTCTGTCGTATTATCTTGTCTTAGAGCAAGAGATATAGCAATGGAAAAATAAAATAAAATAAAATAAAATAAAATAAAATAAAATAAAATAA
>NW_021604578.1:7352044-7383230 GCF_004785775.1 Grammomys surdaster | reverse complement strand
AAAATAAAATAAAATAAAATAAAATAAAATAAAATAAAATAAAATAAAATAAGTATCATTGAACATACCAGGGCTCTGTGGCTTTGGATGTATTTAACTTCCCGAGATTCCTTGAAACCGAGGTAGAGGATGAGAATGTCAGTCTGTCAAGGACTATGGAATTACTCATGTAAAATGCTTACAAAGGGCTTGGCACAGTGTTGGGGCACCATAAGGTTTAGCTGCTAAGTCTTGTTATCAGTAAAGCTAGTGATCTGTTCAGAAAGGCTGGGTATAGATTCTAAAAAGCAACATTGACCTAGAACATGAGTCAGGTGCTCAGTTTGGATTAAAGTCGGTTTGGCCTCTGGGGTCACAGGGAATGGAAGGTTGCTAAAGGCTCAGAACTTTGTCATAGGGAACAAAGCAGCTCAGCAGTAGGCTGATTACAGCTGAGATAGGTTCCCTCCGGACCACTGTGGGGGGACCTGCCATTTGAATCTTGAGGGAGGGCCTGGGCCTGGGGCCAGAATGAGGATACAGAGGGCTTGTCCTGTGTGCCAGTCTAGTGGGTGACATTTAGGTTAATTCTGGACATCAGAGCATCTGAAAACTTTATTAGGATGACACCTGGGGCCTAAGAGATGGCAGAGACTCTAAACAATTCTGGCAGGAAGTCTTCTCCTAAGGGCATTTTCGATTTAGGAATTAATCAGTCATTTTATAGCAGGTAAATCATTAGGTCCCAGCCTGATATTATCCCACAACTTAAAAAATTCCAGAGAAGATGTTCAAGGCCTATATAATTAAGTAAAGTGACTTGTCATCAATTGAAATGTGTGCCATAACAATTCCTGTTTCAAAAATCATTTGTGGGAAGAGAAATTAATATAGCCCAACCTGTGCATTTATTTGAGATTTTGGCTGCAGATCCGAAAGTTTTCAGGCAGTATTATTTAAAGCAGATGAAGTTTGTATCTTTTCAATATGATTAGGGTTTAATTCTAATTTGACTTTATACTTGTCTACCCAACAAACGAATAGACGTTAAATGACATTCTATATGCAGGAGTCCTCGTGGCTTATTTCAGCTCTTTACTAGCTAGTGGTATGTAATTGACTTAAGGTTTCTATTGCTGTGATAAAAACCAGGACCAAAAGCAACCTGGGGAGGAAAGGTTTTATTTCATCTTACAACTCCCAAGTCACACTCCATCCCTGAGGGAAGTCAGGGCGGGAACTGAAGCACACGACAGAGGATCTGTGCTTACATATGGCTTGTGCATATTACTCTCTTATACTCTCCAGGACCCCCCGGCACTGCCCACCCTGGGCTAGGCATTTTACAACAATCATCAATAAAGAACATGCACCACAGGCCAATCTGATGGGGGCATTTTCTCAGCTGAGGTTTCCTCTTGTCAGACGATCCTACGTTGTATTGTGTCAAGTTGACAAAACACTAACCAGAACAATGATTAGGAATATTTCATGAGTTCGAGGTATCCTGTGCGACGTAGTGCGTTCCAGGTCAGCCTAACTACCCCACAAGTCATTATTTTAGAAAACAATCAAAACCCAAACCAAACAAGGAGAAAGAAGAGTTTCGGGCGTGAGCTAATTATGTAGACTGCACTCAGTCTTTTGGGTCCTTGCTACTCACAACTCGGACTTAGCATCGGGTTCACCTGGGAATTAGAAACGGAGACTCTCAGGCCCCCTCAGACCAACTAGATCAACATTTCAACACTATCACCAGGTCATTTGTTTGCACAGTGAATGTGAGCTCAGGCAGCTTTGCTCAAGGCCACAGGAAGCTGATGATGTGATCAGAGGGCTCACCAGACAAGCAGAGCTCCGGATTCCTCAGAGTGAGGCTATGGAACACTTTTCTAACAGTTCATAAGTAAGATGAGACACTTCACAGGGAAGGCAGACACTCATAGAGGTAGAACAATAGGTTTAGATAGGTTTAATGTTAACATCTTGTCAGATTGTACTTATCTCTCTTGATTAAAGATACTTTCATTGAGGATATATATATATATATCCTGAATATATATTAATATATACACATATATATGTACATATACACACACATATATACATATATTTATGACAAAATATGTAACAAAAATGTGCTTTAAAAAGCTCAGGTAGTGAACAATTCAGTCAAATTAAATGCATTCATACGTGAGGCAATGTCACCTCTCTCTTCAGAACCTTCACTCAGCATCCCTGAGTCAAACTCTGGTCATTAAGCAGAAGCTTAGTTTCTCCACCTGGCCTGTGGCCACCACTATTCTACTTTGGGAATCTATTTCTCTTTGGGAATCTAGTCCTCTAAGCGCAACTGGTGATATATATTCTATTGGGTGTAGCTTTTTCCAATTACCATAATGCTTTCAAAGTTCATTCATGTGGCACGCCAAAGAAAATTTCCTTTCTTTTAAAGGCAGAACCATAATCCATAGTGTGTTTATACTGTATCTTATCTCTCTATTTATTCATTGTTCGGTGAACATTTGGGTGGTTTCCATTATGACTTTGTGAATAATGTTGCTATGAATACTGGTGCATAAACATCTGTTTGAGTCCCTGCTATCAATTTATTTTTAAATTTACCGAGAAACGGACTGCACGGATCGTATAGCAGTTGCGCGTGGGTTTTACCGCTGGGATGCTTTTTAGGCGGCTGTGGCATTTTGCGTTCTTGTCAGAACGGATGCAACAGGCTTCCATTTCCCCATGATCATCAGCTCTTGCTTCCTTTTCTCGTTGCTCCATCTTCGAGGTGGTGAAGTGGCATCTCGCTGATGTACATTCTCACTTATCCTGAACACCTTTTTACTTGCTACTTATTTATCTTTTTCACAGGAATGTCTATTCAAGACCTTTGACCAGTTTTTGTTTTGGTTGATTGATTGGATGGTTGATTGATACAGGATCTCACCATGTAGCTCTGAATTGTCCTGGAACTTGCTACGTAGACCAGGCTGGCCTTAAGTCATAGAGATCTACCTGCCTCTGCCCCTTGAGTGCTGGGATTAAAGGCAAGTGTCACCATGTCCAGCTCTTTGGCTGTTTTTTTAATTATGATTTTTATCTTTCTCCTTAAAGTCTGGATATCAACTCTTTGTCAGATCTTAATCTGTGAATGTTCTCCAGGACTGGGGGTGGCCTTTCTATGCTTTTGACCTTATTCTTTGATGCATGAAAAATTTACATTTTAATGAATCCCAATTTATCTGTTTTATTGCTGGAGCATTTGGTGTCATAACCAATAAATCACTGTTGAACCCAAAGCCAGGATGCTTTTCTCCCTTATTTCCCTCCGAGAAGCTATGCTTAACTCTTTCATCCGCTTTGACTTTACTCACAAATGTGGTATAAATTATTGTCTAACCTTATTCTTTTACATGTTGATGTCCAGTTTTTTCATTGCTATTTGCTGCAGACTATTCTCCTCTTAAAAACCACTTAGCCATGCTGTGAAGACTTTCTGGAGTCCTTATGTTATTCTACTAGAACATCTGCTTACTTTCATGCAAATACTGGAAAAGCTAAAATCATCTACAGAATTTTTAAGAGTGTTGATAGGTAGTTTTAAAAAATATTTAAGTTTCTATGGTTTTCACAGGGTACCTATGAAATTGACATGCAGAATTCTCAAGAGTATGTTCGTACATTTATCACATTTTATATATCTATTAGTTTTTAGGTTTTTAACTCAATCATTAACTTATAAATAGTCCTTTTCAGTTTGTTTTTTAATTCTGAAATATATTTTATAAACATTCTGAAATGTATCTAATCAATTAATTTTCTTTGTTGTATTAAAATTCCTTTCTCTATCCAAATTGATCTACAGTTTTATGTTTATTTCTCCAACAAAAGGCAGCTAGGTTGTCTCAAGCATTGTCTTAGTCAATGTTCTATTGCTATGAAGTGACACCATAACCACAGCAACTCTTATAAGAGAAAGCACTTAACTGGGGCTGGCTTACATTCAGAGGTTTAATCTTGGTAGTTAGCATAGTAGCACAAGGCAGACTTAGTAGCTAAGGCTCTACATCTGGATCTGCAGGCAGCAGGAAGAGGGCATCACTGGGTCTGGCTTGAGCATATGAAAGCTCTAAGCCCACTCCCCAGTGACACACTTCCTCCAACCTACTCCAGCCACACCTACTCCGGCAACGACACACCTCCTAAGAATGCCATTCCCTAACGAGTAAGCATTCAAATATACGAACCTATGGGGGCCATTTCTCTTCAAACCACCGCAAATGTTGTAACATTTTTAAAATATTGTATTTGCTAAGTGTTCATGGTTATATACATGTGCACATGGGTCAGAGGACAATTCATGGGAGTCAGTTATCTCCTTATTATACTATATGGGCCCTGGAGATGGATGGGAGCTCAGGTTGTCAGACTTGGCAACAAGCTCCTTTATCCAATGAGCTGTCTCACTCGCCCCATGTGTAGTTAGCAAGACCTACTTTCAACTTCACTGTGTTGGTTAGCTTTTCATTATTGTAACAAAAATCTAAGATAATGCATTTATAAAGAAGAAAGTCTCACTTTAGCTCACAGTTTTGGAGATGTCAGCCCAGTGCCAGTTGGTCCTGCTGCTCTTGGGTATCTGGTGAGGTAGATTGAACAGTGTGATGAAGTGTGTGTAGAGAAGCAAAGACTTTCAGCCCGTGATGGGAACTTAGAGAGAGATAGGAAGGGGCTTGATTTCTATTATCCTCTGTAAAGGCATACCCTAATGACTTAAGACTTCTTACCAGGCCCTGCCTCCTACAGGTTCAACCATCTCCCAGTAGCAGCAAGCTAGTGAGTAAACATTTTATAACACATGAGGTTTAGGGATACAGTCCAGATCCAGACTACAGCATCCGTCAAATGCTATCAGGCTAAACACAACCATCACCCTTAACCTTCCAAGCCAGCTCAAGACTAAAATAAAACCCCAGGAAACCCATCCTGTTTGAAGTCTGATCTTATTTAATATTGCTTCTGGCTTTACAATTCCATTTACATAACAGCAGATCTTTTAAGTTGGTTGAGTCAGTGACAGCAGACAATTCGGTATTTTAGGCTCATGTTTTCCGGAGGTTAGACATTCAGAAGCTGAGGAATGAGATGGTCAGTGCTTGTCAACACTCACCCTTCACCCATCATGCTGAATGCTTGTCATCTTGGGGGTTGAGGGGCCTGTCCATGAAGCACAAGGCTATGGGAGATGTCTCAGAGGAACCAGAAAGCTGGTGCGTAGGCAGTGTCACTGCTTTGAGCAGAAGGCCAGCACAGGGTCCGACTTCTGTCAGTGGTCATGGATGAGACTTGCAGCTTGTCCACACTTTTTTATTGTTGCATCTACTAAGAGGCAGTGACGAGATGATGCTTCATTCACAGGGCTGTTCTGAGCTCTTAGTGAGACGTTGTCTGTAAAGTTGCCGAGGAACTGTAGGGTCTGTCATATAAAATGTAGTGGCTCCCTCTTAGTCATGAACTGAAGGCCCCAGCAAGAGATTGGTTTGGTTCTGTGAAAAGAAGATGCAGCCATGGGCAAAACTAGTAAAGAGAAATTAGGTTAGAACAGAATAAAAAAAAATACACTAATATATCCCCCTGCCTCCAAACCCACATTTCAGATAGGGCACTCAGTGGGGTTTCTAAGCTATTTGAGAACTTTCCATGGAAAGCACAACAGAAACCGTTGTAACTAATATTTCATCATCTTTGGTTTTGGCCTCGGGAGGTTTTGACCTCAAAAGTCTAATATTTGCAAGCCAAAACTTTATGTATGTATTTATATACTTATTTATTTCTCATCAAGTAGTTTCCTTAAGTGGAGAAAACCCAGAAACCACCATATTTATTACCTCCTGCTTCATAGATGACACCGAGAGTTCCTGGAAAAATATAGACAGGAAATCTGTTCCCTACTTTGAAGTTTAACCAGTTGTTTGACTAGAACATTTTTTTGAGATAAATACAGATAAACATTCTGTGCGGGGCTGGAGAGATGACTCAGGGGTGATGGGCACGTGCTGCTCCTGTAGAGAATGAGAATTTGATTCCCAACACCCAAACTGAGCAGATCACAACTGCCTGGAACCAGCTCCAGGGGCGCCCATGCCCTCTTCTGGCCATGGAAGGACTTGCATACATGCACATCATATACACACATATAAATACACTAAGAAGACTTAAAAGAAAAAGAATCTCCAATGTTGTCACACGAAGCACGAACGATGCTGTGTCTTGGTTGAGGGTGGACATCAGCAGAGAATTGGAGCTGTTCATATCTGAACAGAGATCTGGGTCCTGTCAGCAAATAGAGGAAGCATATGATTTCTGGAAATCGTTTATTGGAAATGACTAAAACCAAAACTCCCTTAAAACCAACATTACCCACACCAGATGAAAAATAAGACATAATTTCAGCAGGCAGCTTTGAAGAAATTGATTTTGCTAATTGTTCTCCATTAAACCCCAGTCAGCAGCAGAATTCTGACTTCACCTGGATTTTTGATATGCTACTAAAGGATCTGTGAAATACACACACACACACACACACACACACACACACAAACACACACATATTATATATGTGTGTGTGTGTGTTATATATATAGATGCTGATCTCTCTCCATTTGGGCCTTTCAGTGTCTTGTGCACATTTTTGCCCTGTGGAAGGGGCTGCAATGAAATCTCACTGGGTCTCTCACATGGGTTTGTGGGTGTTCCAAGGAAGAGATATAGTTTTCCAGACTGTGTTTCAAGTACAGCAAGGGCTCAGTGGTGCTCCTCCACCATGTCTTCTTTCTCCTTGACTTTCCTATCTCTTTCAGCTCCTATCTGCTGTTTTCTAACCTTGGACATCAGACTGTCTCTCCTCCCCTTAATCCAGGCCCTTTTCCTCACCTGGTCCTTCTGATGGTCCATCCTTTACTTGTACAGGCCATCATTAGCCACCCACAGTCCTCTTCTAACGCCAACACCTTTGTAGTATATATTCAAGTATTTGGGAAAAAAATATATGTATATTCCAGTATTTGTTTATCTAGTGTCATTTTAGGCCCTAGAGACAGCACAGACTTCATCGGCTTGGTGGTATTAATTTAGATTTTTTTTCACAAGACCAGAACGGCTAAAAGATGAAAGCTAGGCTTGGTTGCAATGTAAAACTAAAAGGCAAACAGGAAATGAGTATTTTCTCAGCCAGCTGTTTCCGACTGAGGGTTCTCTGTGCAGTGCAGTCTCTGAAGCGTTCACTGTTCAGCTTTAAACAGATTGAAATGATCCACCAGGGAAGTGAGAACAAACCCCAGGGCTGTGTGCAGGCAGTATTCAGAGCTGGCCCTGAGCTGCTGTGGAAGGGCGAGCTGTGCAGGCCAACATGTCCGAGCTGAAGGCGAGCCTTTGAAAGCTATCTTTTTTAACAGGATGAATGTGAAAGGCTCCGGGGAAGGGGGAGAAGGCAGCACAAAACCGCCACTTGAGCATAGCTTCCTGTCCGTGTGTCTCTCTCTCTGCTGACAGTTATTCTTAGGTCTTCTTTAGCTTCAAAGGTTTCCTCTTTTCTATTTTTGGTAGCAGAATATGGATTTGGATCCGCCTAACCCCTCTCCACTACTAATCGGTGCCCCAAGGAGAGTAGTACTGCTGTTTTCTGTAGCGATCACGTCTCTTTCTTTTCTGCGCCTTCAAACGATCTTTAATATTACAGACACAGATTTACGAGCAGGAGTCAGTGAGTTTTCAAACTGATTTAAGTGTCTTGATTTGCACATTCCTTTCTCCAGCAGGGGCATCTCAGAGATCAGCTCGGCAATGGGGGCTGACTTGTGTGCTGAGTGAATGAACCCTTGTTGATAAAATAAACGGCCGCGGAATGGCTGGAAAGTAAGCAAGCATGGTTTGCGTTAGAAGGGCCATGGAATTGATGAGAGCCAGTCACATTTGGCAAAGAAAAAAATGGGCGCCTGTGTAATCGGAGATCAGCTTGTTGGATATAAAGTGTAAAAAAAATCCACAAGGCATAGGGACCAGAATGCCGAAGAGCATGGCTGTGCAAAGGAAACACCTTACCCTTAAGAGCTGGGCGAAACTTGGTGAAGGGCGGAAGGTATATTCCGTTCCTCTAATTCTCCTTCCGGCCCCGCTCCTGTTTTTCCTGATCTCACGACCACCTGGCTTTACCGATTCAGTTAACAATAAGCTTGCACGTGTCGGTTTTAATCCAGACATCTCAACATTTTAAAAAAGAAATTTTAAGGCTCCTATCTTGCCCCTAAAATCTAGGGCTGCCTTCTTGAATGCAGAGGTGGTGCTCTCAGCAATGTCCTCAGCTCAGTGCAGCTGCCTCTGCCACATGGTCTTAATCAAGTTCTCCCTCTCTGGCTTTAAAAGGGTGACAATCTTATTCTTGAGCAGGATTACTGTGGGAATGTGTCAACGGAAGCATCAAGGGCTCTCCCTGTCTTCCCAAGGTTACTCAGCAAGTTTGTCTGCCAAAGCATCTAAATCTGACCATCATTATCCCCAAGAAATGCAACCTCTTCCATTCTGTGAGAGGTTTGTGTGCTACTGATCATATTTCATTATGCAAAGAACAAAACAAATTGAATGAGAACGTAAAAATAGTATAACTTTGAGGTCACTTCTAGGCACTTTACAAATGGATAATTGGCAAGGTGGGGTGGAGGGAAGGGGGAGGTCCTCAGATGAGGTCATATGAGACATTTCTAGTACTAGTACTAAGAAAGTGTCCTGAAATGTATTTTACAAAATACAGACAGCATCTTAGGTTTGATGTTGGCTGTGAGTTTAAAAACCACATATCAGAGTTTAGGATGTTCCTGGCTTTAGAGTCTTCTCCAGGGAATTTTGAACCTGCTGATTTCTTCAGAGTTATTTTAAATGTGTCCTGTTCTAACTCAGACAGACAGTAATGTGTCTCTCACGAGAACAATAATTTGCTCTTTCTTATTTCTCTCTCTTTTCTTTTTTAAAGTAGAGAAAAACCACTCACTTTTAATAGAATATCTGCCTTTTCCCGTGCAGAAAAAGCCATCCCTCAGAATTCCTATGCAAGCATTTGGCCTCCCAGGTTGGGAAAAGATTAAAAAGGCACTGGAGGAAAAGTCTATAGTGGCTCTTTCCGAGATGCACTCACAACACTTGGCAGGGTGAGGTGTTCCTAGCAGGTGCTGGATTTGCTATAAATGGACAATTTATAAACAGAGCCGACAACTGGGAAAACAGAGCAGTGGAGAAGGCCGGCATTCCAGGGGCCAGCGATTTCCTATCAGATCCTCCTCAGCACGGAATTATTGATAGCCGTGATTCTGAAGAGAGCCAGTTGACTAATGCCTGAAAGGGCTGCACCTCAGTTCACGTATCATCTGCTGGAAGATATTTTAAATAGGTCAGTGCAAATTAGCTTCTTCGGCTTCACGGTTCCTTAATTAGCAATTTAATCGCAAAGTCTTTTCTTCCCTCCTCAGCCTGAATTTAACTCTCTTCCCTCTCTGAAAGAGGAATGGAGCAAGTGGGAAAAGTCTGTCTTAATAGATATGGAAGCCCAGCAGATGGGAGAGGAGAGGATTCAGGAAAGCTTCTAGTACACAATGCCAACACACAATCTGCTCACAGCAGAGGCATACAGGTAATCCAGGGTAGTGGTTTTGACCCTGTATTCAGGAGAAATCGAAGGGATACTGGGTGTTCTGTGCTCTGAGCCCTGGGGCAGAAACAGAAATGGACAGCCAAGCTGTCTAATATCTCTTTTGCTGGTTGTCCAAAACTACCAGCTACTAAGTCATTTTCAAGACTCCCAGCAAGACTGCTTCCAGAGTATTTCTTTAGGTGCATCCTGTACAATGTCTGTTCTTACTGTTATTCATATTGCTGTTCCTACTACTATTCTTATTTGAGCCTCTCCCCCACCCCAACCCCAGTGGAGATGCTTCATAGGCCCCTGCACAGAATGTTGAGTGGCTTGCTGTATACCCATGTACAGCCTTGTATGGGTATACAATGAGCAGAGTGGCCATACCTGTTTGCTCTGTGTGAGTGGTTTTTCCAGGAGACATTTATTTGGCTGGGACTCGACTTTTCTCCCAACCACACCCTCTTGTTTTTCTCTTCAGACTGAAGCCCTGACTCTGCAAGGAACTCAGACTCCCTTAGGATGAGTGAAAACTTCAGGAGCCTGAGACTGAGTTATGGAAACCGATGTACCTCCCAGCTGAAAGGTTGGCCTAGATAGCATGGCTGTCAGAACACAAAGCATGGGACTTTGAGGGAATCCAGAGTGGAATCTTGAGGGGCCCCACAAGCGAAACACTTTCAAATCAGGAGGATCTGATAGGCAATCACCACTGTCCCCTGGAATGTGGGTGTTCTGTACCTTCAAACACTAAGGAGACAAAGACATTTGTTCTTGGTTAGAAGGCCATGAGTACAAATTCCTAAGAATCTTCCTTGCCTCTGGAAATCGCAGGTTCAGAAGCTGTGGTGAACACTAGAGAAACCTCACCAAGCATCTACTATTTGCAAAGAACCCTCCCAGGCAAGGAGAGAAAAGGAGGGTATGGATGCCAAGCAGAAGTTTATGATGTGGTTAGGGATACACCATATATAGGAACAATAGAGTACGGTCAAGTCACAGACAACAAGAGAATATTCTAGATGTGCCCCAGAAAGTCAAGTCTGGCAGTGGTTTGGAATGACCAGAGAGAAACACATGAGCAAATTAGGGCTTTACAGGGTGGGCATTTTGTGTACAGCGATTGGAAATGCATGAGAGACACCGTTGCATAGAAGAGATTCTGGGCTGGGGCCATGGGGAGGAGACGCTCCCTGAGCTTTGGAGGTAAAGACAGAAGGAATGCACACATCTGCTGGTCCCGAAGGGGGTGCAGTTCATCTTGCCGGAGACTTTCTTTCAAGAAACTGGGATTAAGAAGGCAGTGGTCAGGAGATCAAGACACCAAGAAGAGCAATCACTGTAGGAGGCATTTATAAAGTCTAACTTTTGTGTGACTGAGGCTGGTCGGCAGAGGTTCTTTACCAGCTATATGGTCTGTAGCATGCTACACTGGTAGAGCCCTCCATCCTTAGCGTCCTTCTTCCTCATTTGCAGCCCTGTTAGCCGTCTGTCTGAGCCAAGGCTGCACAAACTTCTGCTTGTGGACTTTCCCCACAAACAGAGCCAAAGTGAAACAAAAGAAGATACGTTTGTCCTAAGTTCACTGCTTGATTCTCACACCCCCCGCCAACCCCCGATTGGTGGATTTCCAATAGTGCTGTCCTGACTTATTTGGAGCCTTACTGGACACTAGGGCCATTGCTTATTCTCATAACTAACTCAGAGGGTCATTTCTGAGCCCCGGGACATCTGTTCAGCTTGACAGTCAGCTGAAGCAGAGCCGTAGATTGGGGTGGGGAGGGTGTATGTTGGGCCAGGGAGCACTCATGTACCAAGAGCCCTGGGTGGAACTTCCTTTCCTGTCACAGACTGCCATTCTCTCACACCTCAGCGTATGGCCTGCGGACAAACAGTTTGGGCATGAACTGGGAGGTAGTTAAAAATACAAGGCCTTGCCTGTGTGTTTTGCAATATCGTACGAGAGTCATATGCAGTTCGTGTTTGCAAAGCACGGCTCTCAGTCCTGCTGTGTGGAGGTATCACCTGTGGTGCTTTCAAAACATTCCTAGACAGACTGCTTTCCCAGGCTGAGAAAGTCACAATCTCTACGGATAGAGTTGGATAGAGTCATGCAACTGTTGTTTTTAAAGAAAACTTTCAAAATGATTCTAGGTGCAGCCTGAACTGAGAACCATCGACTTATGCTCTGGGTAGCCTCTGAGTTTCCAAGGTGTTGACTTTCCTTCCCTTTGAAAGACAAGCGTCGGTCCACAGCTGGGATGAGGGGTTGCTTATTCTGCACGCTGGCCAGGAAGTGTCTGGTGATGGCCAGATGTTCAGCTAGCATTGTAGGATTCTCCCCCAAAGTGTCAAGATGACAGTTAGTTTAAAATTTTCCTGGTTGTGAGTTTTGTGTGGCTTTGGAGGAAGCCTTCTTGAAAGAGGCACCTCTTTTTAAGATGAGATCTTTGCTCCCAACCTTCTTCATCTCAGTGGAGGCAACGCCTGGCCCTTGGGTCAGGGTAGGCTTCCTATCCACCTACAGCAGAGGTTTGCTAAAGAATTCAGAGTATTGATTTTGTACATAAATGCTTACTTTGTGGGGATACAAATGAGTTTTCAAGCAGGTTCCCATTATCCCTCAGCCTGGGGTGGATGCCAAGTCTTAGTTTTGCACGGTTGTTTCAATATACTTTCTTTCCTTCTATGGCTTACCTGTTACTTAGGACCCAGGAGCTAAATCTTGAGACTAACTATGAATTCCCTCAGTACCATGAGCTTGATCACAACATCTAGGCCTGCAGAGGCAGCCTCTGAGCCACTTCTGCTAAAGAGATATTAACACCTCTGTTTCTTCTTGCCTTATATCTGGTTATCTATGGACTTGCGGATGCAGAGGTACCTGACCATGGTTGTGTACACAGTCACTTTCTCCTTGTTCCTTATTACTTTTTATTCTCTTAGAATTGGGTTTCAATCACAGCCTGCTTCTCTGGACTCATTAAGCCTTTCTAGAGACTTTGTGTCTAGGCTAGGGTCTTCACCCAGAACCTCTAGGAATTACTGTGCTGAGGTTTGTCTGTTCCAGGTGCCATGAGCATTGAATTCAGATTGACGTAAACATGGGTCAACATTGAAGTTGATGCTATCTGATCGATCTGCACCTTGACGGGACAGCTGGCTACCTCATTAGAGGCCTCCATTTTACATGGTCACCTTGGCATCTCCCTCATTTGATTTTCTCTCCTCTGTCTTTGGCTTGTCATTCAAGTCTCAGGATAACTCACTCTTCCTTCTCTGAGGCAGAGTTCTGCAGCACCAGCTCTTGCTCATATGAACCACTGGGCCAAGGCCCTCATGACTGTCATACTTTCCCTTTTTATTTTATTATTTTAAACTTTTTTTGAACATTTTTAAAAATTGGATATTTTATTTATTTACATTTCAAATGTTACCCACTTTCCCTGTTTCCCCTCAGCAAATCCTCTATCCCATCTCCCCTCACCCTGCTTCTATGAGACTGCTCCCTCACCCACCTACCCACTCCCGCCTCACCACCCTAGGTTTCTTCTACACTGGGGCATCAAGCCTTCATAGGCCCTCCCCTCTCATAGAGGCCAGATAAGGCCCCTTCAGCTCCTTCAGTCTTTCCCCTAACTCCTCCATTGGGGTCCCTGTGCTCAGCCTGATGGTTGGCTGCGAGCATCCACATCTGTATTATGACCATCATTCTTAACAATAATCATCAATCAATCATCAATCATCATCATAATCAATCATCATCATAATCAATCATCATCATAATCAATCAATCAATCATCATCATCATCATCATCGTCACCATCACCATCAATTATTTTGGCAAGAAGCAAACAGACTTGGAGATGAACCAGTGTGTGGTGGTAAAAAGCTCTCACCTTTTCGCTTTTGGTTTAGGATATCTTCTTTAACTCTTCACCATACCTTGGCAGCAAGGTGATCACAAGAGAAAACTGAACAGCTTGGCCCAAGTGCGGTTTATGGTGGTTGTGAGCATGTGCATGCGTGCACACATGCACAGAGAGACATGACGAGAGGTATTTGTGCAACAAGGACTTATTCTGCAAATAAACACCGTTGCCATCACTCCAGGCACATGACATCGTCCTAATTGTCCTCTCACCCCTCAGGCTTCTGACTGCCGGTCACGATGGCTCCCTCGGGGATAACAGAACACTACTTTCTGGAAGCAGATTCATCAGGCAGATCAGAGGAGTTTAGATGTTGCTGTCTGTAAAAGAATTTATAATTTGTACCTTGCTGCACCCAACTTGCTTTTGGGCATCCTCACTTGGGTGCTTGAAGTTGGTATGCCCTCTGTCCAGACAAGCATCTTCTTGGGCTATTAATTACGTAATTAAAGGTCTGAACCTTCTCATTTAAGACGATAATAAAATGTTTAAAGCTATGCTGCTTATAAACTTATTTTTTTGTGTCTTTCCATTTATTGCCATTCATTGCCTTTTATCATGGGCTGGCTGGCTGGCCAAGCCAAGCTAATTACTGCCCTATTGTTTTTGGAAGACAAGGTGACACCGAGACCATTGATGGGTCTATAAATCAGATCTGCTTTTCTCTTGCCCCCTTTCTCACTAGGCATGTGGTTCTACTTTGGACAAGTCTGTGGGCATAGGCAGGAAGACGATGGCTGCCAGGACAGCTGAGAGGACTGTCACAGAAAATAGCAACCAGAGGGCAGAGGCCCTGAGTCCAGAGGAAGGAGAGGTCCAGGGAGATCACTACCGTGGAAAAAGGGCAGAACTCAAACTGAGGACTTTCATCTTGTGTTAGTGGTGAGAGTGTTTATCATGTAACTGAGACCCACTGCAGACCTTAGCATTGGACAGTGTTATGTGAATATCCTTGACAGGGGTTGAATGAAACCCAGAAGTGACAACTTGCTTTGTGTATAGAAAAGGAACTAAGTGTCAAATGGCGACAGTAGGTCATATGTCTTCTGCATATTAGTAAGTCTACTGTGTCCTCTATATGCAATAGAATTCAACAGAACCTTTCTGTCTTCCACCCCAACTGTTTTAAGCTTTATAAAACAACTTACCATCTTCATAGAGGAGCTAGAAATGCATATCATGTAATGGCACTCAATAAATTATAGAATAGATGATTGCTGTTCTTTTAATAAAACTTTATTATCCCCCAAAGCTACATCAGATGCATTTGCTTTACTTTTAATTGTTTAAAAAAACTGTGGGCTTTCTATTATAAAAATAAAATAATAAACACATAAGGGTAATGATGCTGTTTCTAAGGATTTCTGATGTTAACGTTTTCCTGTGTTTTTCCTAGAGAATGTCCCATTTTTGTTGTTGCTGTTGTTATTTGGTTTAGCAGGGTAGGAATGGAATCTTAGCTATAATGTATGCAGTTATTTTACAGTTTCAACTTTCATCAACATTAGTTTGGTTGCAGAGACTTCTGTCATGCTTTGGAGTCCCGTCATTAATATTGGCTCTAGGAATGCAGAACAATTAGGGCTGAACAGAATATCCATGGAGATAAATTTGCAGAGATGTACAGAGGTGAGCTAACTCAGCCTCAGTTGCCCTGTTGGATGGGTTTAGAACTTCATCTAAGGACTCCAATCCAAGTGTCCTTCTGTGGTCTTCATGTAAATATATGAACAACATAGTCCCTGCACAATGAGAAACCAGAGAAAGGCCAGGGTAGCCTGGAATTCCTGCAAAGTATTTTGATGTGAAATCAGATGAATCCTTAGAAAAGAGTAGGGATTACTCACTTTAGTAAGTATGAGGGGTTGACTATCTGCATGCCCCCCCCCACTTGTATGTTGAGATCCCAGTCCCCAAGGTGATGGATGGTCTTAGGCAGTGCAAACCAATAAGGCCTCTCAAGTGGTGTTCTCTGTTTCATAAATGTAGCCTAAAAAGATGCCCCTTGTCCCATGTGAGGGCAGACTAAGAAGACATTACCTATGAATCAGGAAGTGGACCCTCATTTCAGATGCCATTTTTTTTTTAAATCACCTGGGCCACAAACTTCTCAAACTTCCAGAATCACAAGAAATAAATTTCTAGTTTATGTTCCTTTGTGATGGAAGCGGTAGCACATGAAGACACTAAGTGACTTCAAGTGACAGCAACATGGATAAAAGTGTATGCTTGAGAGTTTCAGTCTTAGGCGCAAATACTGAGTTCACCGACTACTGGCTCTGCAGCCTGAGACAGCTTTTGTTAATTTTTTTTTATTCTACAAATATTTATTGAGTATTAACTCCATGCCAGGTATTTTGTGTGCTGGGAAAACAGCAGCAAACAATGGCAGTTCTGTTCTCCTGTGATCTTGACACGTGAAAAGGTACGGCTAAAAAGTAAATAAAACCTAGAAGAAGTTAGGTGGATGGGGAGCGAGTATGATTAAAATACATTGTATGCATGTATGAAACACTCAAAGATGTAATAAAAATGTCAAATATGTAAAAAATGTAAATCTATGTTGAAGCAAAAAGAAATGGGAATCATGGAGGAAAGGCAAGACAAGAAAGAAAGTGGGGAGGCACTGCAGTTTTGTAGAGGGGATTCCCCAGGGAGACTGATACTCCACCCAGAAGTTCTCAGGCTCTCTCACTTTCCCAGCTTTCTTCTTCTCTTTCTTATCTTTCTCTGTCTCTGTCTCTGTTTCTGTCTGTCTGTCTGTCTGTTTCTGTTTCTGTCTCTGTTTCTCTGTCTCTGTCTCTGTCTCTGTCTCTCTCTCTCTCTCTCTCTCTCTCTGTGTGTTTGTTTCTGTCTCTTGTCTCTCTCTTTTTCTGTGTCTCTCTCTTTTGATCTGTCTCTCTCAGTCTCAGTCTCTCTCTCTCTCTGTCTCTTTTTGTCTGCCTTTCTCTCTGTGTGTGTCTGTCTCTCTCTTTTTCTGTCCCTGTCTTTCTGTCTCTGTCTCTCTCTGTGTTTGTATCTGTTTCTGTCTCCTGTTTATTTCTCTCTTTCTGTGTCTCTCTCTTTTGATCTGTCTTTCTCTGTCTCTCTCTCAGTCTCAATGTCTCTATGTCTCTTTTTGTCCCTCTGTTTCTCTCTCTGTGTCTTTGTCTCTCTCTTTAGTACTAGACTAGACAGATTGTCGGTCTGTCTGTCTGCCTGCCTGTCTGTCTGTCTGTCTGTCTGTATGTCTGTTGCAAGGCCATATACATGCTAAGAAAGTGCTTTAATTTTAGCTATATCCGTAGTCCTTTATTTTTTTTTAATTTACTATTATTGTTATTATTATTGCAATGCTGGACATTGAACTTGGGCCTTATGCACATGAAGCCATTGTTTTACCAATGAGCTACATCCTCAGATCCTCTTTTCTATTTTATATTCGGAGCCAGACTCTCACTATGTTGCCAGGACTGGTCTTGAACTCACACAGTAGTCCAGGAAGGCCTAGAACTAATGATCTCTGTCTCAGCCTCCAGAATAGCTGTAATTACAGGCATATACAAGCTACCAGGCCTGGCTCAGTCTTCTCTCTGAGCAGAATAATGATAGCAATTCCCTCAAAAGGTAGGTAGATTTACGTGAGGAAATGGTAAAACTTGAACAGTTGAAGCAAAATATTCCCTTAATAGTGTAGATATTATCTTGATTCTCCCATCTGATAGACAGAAGCAGGCCAATAAGAAAGCAGTTGATTACCCTCAAACTTTCATGCTGTCATTGTACCATTACATACATTGTGATGGCTAATTTTATGTCAGCCTGACATAAGCTAGTGTTATCAGAATAGAGGAGCCTTGATGGAGAAAGTGCTTCCAATAAGATCTGGCTGTAGCAAGCCTGTAGGGCATTTTCTTAATTAGTGATTGATGTACCCATTGTAGTTGGGGCCATCCTTGGGCTGGTGGTCCTAGGTTCTATAAAAACACAGGCTGAGCAAATCATGAGGAGCAAGCAAGTAAGCAGCACCCTTCTACAACCTCTGCATCAGCTCTTGTCTCCAGGTTCCTGTCCTGTTTGAGTTCCTGTCTTGACTTTGTTCAATGGTGGACTATGATGTGGAAGTTTAAGCTAAAGAAACCCTTTCCTCCCTAAGTTTCTTTTGGTCATGGTGCTTCATCACAACAAAGACAACTCTAACTAGGACATAAAACACCTTCCCTGGCAGGTTGGTATTGTAGCATACATGCCATGTCCAGTGCGGGGTAAGATTATTGATAGTTTTCTCTCCTGGTGGGCTGCATAAATACCTTCTTACTATGGAAGTTAGACATCAAGGAGGAAGTTTCCTAGTCAGTTTAACAGTGATTCCTCAGTGTCCTACAACTAAAACATGAGATGTTTTCAGAAATAGGATCTTAACCATCTAATTGTGGTGGACAATCAATAGTAGTCGCAGCAGCAGCAGCAGCAGCAGTAGCCAGTGTTGTTTTGGAGACCTGAGGGGAATCCCTGACCAGAAATTCATAGGAAGAAGACATTTCATGCCTGGAGCTGAGATTTTCATTTAATGATCCAGAAGACATGAGTTATTATATTAAAATGTCTTCTGCAGACATCAGTGTCTACCTGTGCAAAGTATATCCACTTAAATGTCTTAAAACAACAACAACAACAGCAACAACAGCAACAACAACAGCAACAACAGCAGCAACAACAACAGCAGCAACAACAACAACAGCAACAACAGCAGCAACAGCAGCAAAGCAGCAACAGCAACAACAACAAACAGCTAGCTTATGCAGTAGTAGGCTTCCCTAAGGTTTTCTGTACATTCCTAGTTTTCGTTCACCCACTCCCGTCACTTCCTCTCCCCATTCCCTTACTCCTATCGCCACTTAAATCTTTAATCCCCAGTATCGTCCCCTTCACTCATTAATGCATCCCCCATGGACCTTTTCTGGTTTTCTGACCTCTGTTGACATCTCAAATTAAATATACAAGGCTAAACATTCAGAACCAAGGTCTAGATGAGAAAGAGAATATGTAGTATGTGTCTTTCCAGGCCTGAGTTATCGCACTTAGAATAATAATTTCTAATTTCATCCATTTCCCTGCAGATTTCATTATTTCACTTTCTTTACAGCTAAGTAATATTCTCTAGTGTATATGCACTACAGGTCTTCTTCTTACCCCCATAAGTGGGCATCTAAGCTGATTCCATTTCATAGCTATTGTGAATAGAATGACAATAGAAGTGGATGTGTAAGTGTCTCTAGACTAGGATATAAACTTCTTTGGGTATATGCCCTGGGGTGGTATAGCTAGTCATATTATAGTTATGGTCACACTCTATATAGGTGGTCATTCTATAGTTCTGTTTTTAACTTTTAGAGACTCTACACCAGTGGTTCTAAACCTGTCGGTGTGTGTGTGTGTGTGTGTGTGTGTGTGTGTGTGTGTGTGTGAAACAACCCTTTCAAAAGGATCATATAACAAATATCCTGCCTATTGGATACTTATAATTCGTAAGAGTAGCAAAATTAGAGTTATGAACTAATTTGATGTTTGGGAGTCACGACAAGGTAACTGCACTAAAGAGATGCAGCATTAAGAAGGTCAAGAACCACTGCTCTTGACTGACTTCCATAGTGGCTGTTAGTGTATCCACTAATAATGGACAAGGGTTCCACTTTCCCCACATTCTCCTTAGCATTCAACATTGTTTGGTGCCCTGATGATAGCCATTCTGACTGGAGTAAAGTGGGATTTCAAGGTAGTTTTAATTTGCTTCAATAGCTAATGATGTTAAACACTTTAAACACATTATTAGCCTCTTTTGAGAACTTGTTCAAGGTCATAGGCCACATTTTGACTTGTTGCTTGTTTTCTTGGTATTTACTTTCTTGAGTTCCTTGTATGTTCTGGATATTAACCCTCTGTTGGATATTGTAGGCTTCAGTTTTTCAAATCCTACTTTTAATAAGAGTTCTTAAATGCTTTAATCTACATTCTAGTCCACCACCTACCAGAGGTAGTGGGAAAAAAAAGGTTATTAGGATACAGGGAAAGTGGGCCTGCTTAGAAATTGTTCTTTGGAGCAAATCCAATCTGTGTTGTCAGGAAACCAACAGTTCAGTTCACACACATCAGCAGCTTGATCCACTTGCAAACACCTAATGAATGTACCAGCAGTCCAGTTCAGTAGTGTCAGAATAGTAATCACAAATCAGCAGCAGTGATCCAGCAGAAACAGCCAGGCTTCCACCGAATCTGCACGACTTAGGAATGACCAGGATCAGCAGGGACACCAGGAGAAGTTCTCGGCCACGCCTCTTTCAATGAAGTGAAGATCAGCAAAGCTGAAGACTAAGAAGAGAGACTAAGAAGTGTTACAGAGCTAGCTATGCAAGCAAGCCTCCGTCCCTGTCTGTTGAATCCTACTAACACTCTTGAAACATCACAGGTCCTTCCATAGGTCTTGCCTCAACCAAATACCACATGAGTCTGTCTTAGCAAAACTCCACGTGAGTCTGTGTCAGCTGACATAACTCTGCGAACTGGCCCAAGTCTACAAAAGTGGCAAGAAACCTTCAGAACACCACTGGGAGTTTTGGGGTGTTTTTCTTTCTATGAAGTCAGGACAAGTGGAGCTCAGTGACACATTGTAAGGCAAACCAATAATGTGTGTTGTTAGCGAAGTATCCTTCATCACCTGTCCTTGCAGGTGCTTGCTTTAGCAAAACGTCCTTTCACCTGTGTCTGCTTCAGGAAGACACTCCTTCATGTATCTGTCTCAGCAAAACACCGTCCCACACAACTGACTTTCCAAAGAAACCAAAGTTTCCTCTTCAAGATGGGTCCCTGCAAACATTTTTTCCCATTTTGTTGGGTGCCTCTTTAGTCGACTGACAGTTTCCTTTGCTATGCAAGATCTTTTTAATGTCGTAAGGGCTTAGTTGTCAATTATAAGCCTTATTTCTTGAACAACTAGAGTCCTATCAGAAAATTCATACTTATGCCTAGATCTTGAAGTATATTTCCTTCCCCTTGCCCCAGCAGCCTCAGAGTTTCAGGCATTATGTTGAGGTCCTTGATCCCTCTGGAGTTCAGGTTTGTGCAGTGTGAGAGATACGGATCTAGGTTCTTCTGGATGTAGATTTACAATTTTTCCAGAACCATTTGTTGATAATGCTGTCCTTTCCACAACGGGTATTTTTGGCATCCTTGTCAAAATCAGGTGGCTGTAGTTGCATGGCCTTATGTCTGGCCTCTATTCTATTCCATTGATTTAACAAATTTTATACCAGTATCACACTGTTTTTATTGCTACAGCTTTTTAATATAACTTGAAATCACGTATGGTAAGGTCTCCAGCAGTATTTTTTATGCTCACGATTGCTTTTGTTATAAAGGGTCTTTTGTTCTTACATATGAACTTTAAGATTTTTAACATTTCCATGAAGAATGCCACTGGGATTTTGATTGAGATTTCATTGACTCTGTAGATTGCATTTGATAAGATGATCATTTTCTCAGTATTAATCCTACAAATTCATATGCCCGAGGAGGTCTTTCCATTTTCTAGTGTCTGCCTCAGTTGCCTATTGAACATTTTTCAGTTTTCATATAGATGTCTTTTATATCCTTAGTTTATTCCAAGGCATTACTTTTTTTTAAATTTACTTGTTTCTATATCCTGTGTATAAATGTTTTGCCTGCATGTGTGTCTAGTGCCTCCACAGGAATGAGGAGGCATTAGTCCCCCAGAACTGTTATACATTACAGATGGTTATGAGCGTATAGATGCTGGGAATGAACCCAGGTTCTCTGCTAGAACAATAAGTCCCCTAAACTGCTGAGCAACCCCTTCAGCCTTCCAAGGTCTTTTAAAAAAAGATATTGTGAATGACTGCTTCCTTGATTCTTTTTCATAGTGTGCTTGTCATTGATATATCGGAAAGCTATTGATTATTGAATGTTAACCGAATCCTGCCACCTTGCTGAGCATGTTTCTCAGTTATGAGTTTTAGGTGAAGTCTTCAGTGTCTCGTATATAAATCATCTGCAGGTGCATACTTTGATTTATTTCCTATTTGTTCTTTTTCCTGTTTAGTTTCTTCTCTTGTTTTATTGCTTTAAATAAGATTTACAGTAACAGATTGTATAAGAGCAAAAATATAGACCCTTTTTTTTGTTCTTGATAGGAGAAATGCTTTGAGACTTCCTCATTTTTAATAAAATGTTGTTTATAGGTTTGTCATGTATAGCTTTTATTATGTTGATATGTGTTCCTTCTATTCTGAGTTCTTTCAAAATTTTTAACATAAAGGGATGTTAGATTTTGTCAAAAGATTTTCTGCATCTATTAAGATGACATGGAATGTCTGTCCTTAAGACCATTTATTAATTTGCATATATGATATTATCCCTGCATCTCTTGTAGTGAATGACACATGGATGTGTTCTTAAAAATTTGGTTGGCAAGCATATTGTTGAGAATTTTTATATCTGTGTTTATCAGGAAGACTTGTCTATAATTTTCTTTCTTTGTTGCATCTTTGTCCAGTTTTGGTATCAGGGTAATACCAGCTTCCAAAGGAGAGTTTGGTAGTGGGTCCTTCCTTTAGAATTCACAGAATAGTTTGAGAAGCATTACATTAGTTCTTTGAAGAATGGAATGGTGTAAACTCCCATTTTAGGTAATACGCTTTTGATGTGGGAGGGAAGTAGGCTGGGTGAAGATAAAAATTAAGTATTAGATCTGGTTGGAAAAAGAAAGGAAAAAAAAAAAACATTGCGGTTGGAGTAGGGAAAGTATCCGGAAAGGGAAAGTTTGGGATACAGATATTTCATTTTAAAATATATGGATGTTACAGCTAAGAAGTAAAAAGATGACGGGATAAAGATAAGAAAAAGAAGAGATGTGGGAATAGGAAGGGGAATGCAAGCGATGTGGCTGGAGAGTACAGTAAAGAATACCCTGTAATGAACCGCTAGGGAGCCATGAGCAATGGTCCCCAAACGTAGCTGAGCAGTCTACAGACAAACAAATCTGCCAGGAGACATATGCAAAAATAGGAATCAAATAGCTGAAAATAAGGCATAAGAGGAATATGTGTGGACTGATTGCTAGCACAGCTGCACTGAGATGAAAGGCAAAGTTCTCAGCTCTCTCTGGGTCTAGCAGTTTCCATGTTGTGCTATGTGGTGGAGGGGATGTGGGAGCCATTGGTCTCCAAAGCCTCAGTGTTCATGTGGTTCCTTCCATTTTGGGGAGGTGAAGGAAAGTTGTCCTTTCCTGCTGGTTTCCTCAGACCCCTGCAGTCCATAGTGATCTGTTCCGGTCCTGTAGGTCCTGTGTGTGTGAGGAACAACACTTCCCGTGCTCTGAACCAAATTCTCCAACCCCTCGACCCCATTTCCATTTGTACCGTGCTTGGCCAAACTGCCAGCTCATCTGACATTAGTAGAGATCCCAATGCATTTAAGAACAACTAGGCCATGGTGGAAGGATGAGAACTAAGGGTCTGTCTCCTTACGCAATGCAACGTTCCATTGCGCTCTTTAAACCAAGATTCTATCTAACAGGGGAAAGTAAATAAGACACTTCTGTTCAGCTTCATAAGGATGTTTCTGTGGATACAAGGCACTCCCTGGCTTGGAGGGGTAATATTAAAACTCATTAAACTTTGAGTAGACAGAATGCACAATGGCGCTATTATGAAGACGCTCAAGAGACAGCTTGAATGCTCCGCCTGCTTGGCATTTCTAGCTAATGCATCTTAAAAAACAAAGTTCCCACATTTCCATGGTCCTACTACATTCTGGAACCTTAGTGTTTCCCATGCAATGTCTGAGAAATGACTTGTCCTCTTTGTAAATGGAATCAAGCGCTTAAATCGATTTTCAAATGTCCATGTACCAGGAAATGTGTGCGTGCGTGCATATGTGTGCATGAACGTGTGTGTATTTGTGTGTGTGCGTGTGCGTGTGTGTGTGTGTGTGAAGTGATAGAAAATTGGTATAAAAAGCAATCATGTGAAGGATTTCTGCACAACTGTGGGACATACTTACTTCTTATAATGCCTATTCTATACCCTTCCTGTCAGAATTCCCTCGGGAACATGGGTCTAAGCCTCACTGACCTGACACTGATGTCCATGAGTGTTTTGACATGCCCCTTGTCATTTTGATAGATGTAGCTCATTTTGTTTTGTAGATGGTTTCATTTAAAATGAGAACTGGTTCTCCACAGGGTTTGTCAGGCAGGCAAGACTTTTACATACCCCAAGGCCTCTTAATGATCTGAAGAGATGTCAGCTTCTAGTAAGTTTCTGAGACCCAGGGTATTCCTGGATGTGTTTGCATTAAAATTGCTGTAAAGAGATTGGTATTGGCAGAAGAATGTGACTATGTGACATCTTCTCTGTTTGAGACACATTTCCCATTTCACAGGTATGCATTAGGCTGTGTGGCATTCTTTCTTCTATCCCTGGCCTATGTGCATTTGTGGGACTCAAGATGGCTGAAGCCAGTGGTCAACATTGTGTTCAGGTTCATCCATGACTGTCATCCAGTTGCCTTCTGAGTATTGTAGGCCTCTCAATTCCTAATCATCTTTTTCTACTTTTTTTTTTCATCCTGAGCTTCATGGAATACTGCAGGGTCTTAAGATGCTATTTTGCTTTCGTTTCTGTAGTTGTGATGAAATACTCTGACAAAAAGGGGAGAAAGGGTTTATTCCACTTGTAATTCCAGGTTATAGCCACCACTGAGGGGAAGTCAAAGCAGGAACTCAAGCAGCCAGCCATATCATGCCCACAGTAAAACATAGAGACATGAATGCATCCAAGCTTACATGCTTGCTGGCTTTCAGCTAGCTTTCTTTCTCTTTTACTGTTCAGGACCTTCTGCCTAGGGAATGGTGTTGCTCATAATGGACTTGGTTTTCCTAAGTCAATTAGCAACCAAGACAATCCCCTACAGACAAATCTGATCTAGATAGTTCCTCACTGAGACTCTTCCCAGGTGATTCGAGGCTGTGTCAAGTTGACAATTACACAGCACAGACACCCGAGAGTGATTTGGATGTAAAGGTCTTTCTGTTGCTATTTGTTGAAATTTTTACTAGAAGAGGCCTGTGTTTGGCTTATCTTTTTCACATTTTTAACAAAAACTTAGATAATCTAAGAGAAAACCAAGATAAATGTGTTTTGGGGCATATAAACAGGATGTCACTCTACAATGTGTCACTTACCACATATACTGAAAAGAAAGAAAGAAAGAAAGGAAGAAAAAAGAAAGAAAGAAAGAGAGAAAACAATTCTTGTGAATTTAGCAAATCCCCTTTCTGTTGAAATGCACTTATAGATAGCTATATACTAATTTTTAGTTATACAAATAATATGCCTACATTTTTATTGCATATGTTAGGCATAACATATAAGGTTATAGCTTCTTTCTCATCTTTTAACCTGGACCTCTATTCTAGATTCTTCCCTGAAGGAAATCACTCTAAGTATCATGGTATAACTCCCTCTATATTTTTTCTCTGTTTTCCTAGACATACGTGTGTGTGTGTGTGTGTGTGTGTGTGTGTGTGTGTATAGCTATATGTTATTTGATATTGTTTTTTATGTGCAAGGCACACACACACACATACACACATACACACAAACTGTACCCTACTGTGTGTCTTGTGCTATTATTCAGTGCTTTGTCTTGGAAATCATTTTGCGTCATATATACTTGTTAACTCCTTTGTAACATATCGTAGTTTCATAGATGTTGTAGCCATTTTTCTATTCCATTTTCTTCCACGTGTATAAAGAGTCAAGAATGTTTTTGTTTTTTCATCAGACTATGAACTTTAAAAAATGCTTGTGGTGAAATAAAGAAAGAAAGGAAGGAAGGAAGGAAGAAAAAAATTAAAGAGAAAGAATATTTAGAAAGAAAAAAGTTCAGGGATATGATAGCTGTCTTTAGTCCCACCCCTTAGGAAGCTGAGACAGGCAGGAAGATGTTTGAATACACCAGTTAAAGACCAGCTTAGGCTTCATGTTGAGATTCCATCTCAAAACAAAGAAACAAAGCCATGCATGATGCCTTTGCCAGGCGGATCTCTGTGAGTTTAAGGTTAGCCTGGTCTACAGATTAAGAGCCAGGTTAGCTGATGCTACATAGTAAGATATTGTTTGAACAACAACTCAGTTGATAGTCTAGGGAAACTCTAAGAAGACCGATATAACTCTGGGTTCTGGTGGACAGAACACCTTCTATGATATATTAAAGCTCTCAAGTGTGCCAAAGAAAAGTATGGTACTCAAATTTACCCTACCAGTATGTTGGAGAATCCTGGGCTAAGATTAGTATAGACGTTCCTGGGACTTCTGTAGGAAAGATCAAAATCCCTTGTGAAGTACATTCTGTAATTCACAACATATGATGCACACATGTATGTGCATATGCACAGACACACTCACACTATATGCCTCAGAACAAAATGATAGGAAACACACACACACACACACACACACACACACACACACACCAGGGACATTATAAAACAACAGAAATCTTCAGGTGCTTTAGAATAAGTCTGTTTGAATTAGCAGATAAGAGAAGATTGTAATGTCTTCAAGCCTTTTAGTATTCTTTGATGCCATGACTTCTGTTAAAGGAAATAAGTCTGCCGGTGGGAAGGGTAGAACCATGTGAATAGGAAACACTTTGGAAGGCAGAAGGGAACTGCCTCTACAGGGAGAACTCTGAGCCTCAGAAACTTCTAGTGTTCCAACAGAACAGTGGAGAAACTCTTCCTTTGCTCCTGGCATTTGGCTTACCTTTGGCTATGGATTGTCCAACACACTGTGATAGCTAAGAGCTTCTAATTGCTGGTGGTGCTGAGGAAACTAATTTTTTTTTATAGTTCATGCTGAGGGGACAATAGAGATCAAGAAACCCAAAGAATTCTGGCTTTAAAGTAGACCAAGTCCCAGGGGGACAGCTCTAAGTTGCCATGTTTCTGCCATCTTTGATGGTGTAGCAACCATGACCTTGTCCTGATCCAGTGCTGAGATCTGGAATTGTTTTTAAGATTGCCAAGTGTTTTCTTGCTTTTTAAAAGTAAGACAATGCCAGCTAATAATCCTAGCATTTAGGAGACAGAGGTAGGATGGCGGTCGTGAGTTCAAGGCCAGCCTAGGGTAACTATATAGAGAGTGTCAGGCCAACTTGGATCACATAGCAAGATCCAGCCTCAAAAACAACAAACAACAACAAAAACTCAACCAAACAACCATAAAAGGAAGACAAAAGAAAGGCAGCTGCCAAGTATTTATATTTTTATTCCTACAGCATTTGTAACAGTAAGTTATTCACTGAGGAATGAAGCGTGGTTTGCTGTGTATGAAGGAGTACTTGTTAGGGTGGATCTCTTGCCTAAACTTTCTAGTCTATCTGCTTTGCTTAGGAGTATTTTTGTCTGTTAATGGGAATAGCAGCAAATATAAGTGACTTATTAAAATCAGACAGTAACTCTGTAAATTCATTATCATGAAAAGAACTTTTCTAGAGATCACAGGAGAGAACCATTAACTTTGCTGGAAGAGTTTAAAATAAATCAACTTAATCCATTAAAAAAAAAACAAACAGCAACAAAACCACATATAACCAGTGAAGTGGAGAGAATAAAGGTATGAAAACTCTTGATGTCTCAAGAGTTGAGACATCTTGAAAAAGGGGAAAGGAAATCTAAGAAGTTCATATGAGAGCAACTGAAAGTAAGCTATGGTCTCATCCAGTTAAATCACAACTTGAGTTTTGCATGTAGGCCTGATAAGATCACGGAGCTTGACAGTGAGGTCGGGAGAGGAAAGAGTGGCTGCTTGGTTGAAAATAATTGTAAATCATTTCTTCTGAGCCTCTTTTGTTTTGGCAGAAGCAGAAACACACAACAGTGGTGTGCACGTGATGCCCAAAGATTCTGCAGTGTAGCGGAAGAGACCTCCTGACATCCATGCCTTCTGTGGAGCCGTCTTTGGAATGGCACCCATGTTCCAGTTAGAGAACAGAAGGCTCTCTGGGGCTGATGCTTTGGGAGCTTCCACGATCCATGTCTTGCTGCTGGCTCTGTCCCTGCTGCGGTTTCTACTGCTTCACTTTGTCCTTTTCATATAATTGTCTTGACTTCTGTGTCCTCCTTTGCAAGATCTCAAAGCTTTGCCCACAGTAAGAACTCAGGGACTCTTCCTCCAACTTAAGTTGCCTCGGTTCTCATTCACACAGTGGCAGAAAGATAACAGCAGGAAGAGAGGAAAGGCTGGTCGGTCTTCTCCCCCTGGTGACCATGAAGCACCTCTTGGCAGAACTCCTAGATTCTACCTTATCATCGTCTCTTCTTCTCTGAGGCCTTCACGCTTCAGAGGAGTCCTGGAACAGAAAGCTCTTTTGAGATATAGATTTACCTTTTTCTTCAGATCTCAATGCACTCACTGCAAGGTCCTCTCTACTCTGTCTTTCACAGTTACGTGAGAATCACAGTGGACCCGGGATTAGCTTTTAACTTTCTTTTCTCAGTTTCTTAGCAGCACAAATGCTTAGAAAGCCTCAAACAAGGTCTTAAATTTGCTTTAGGAAAAGGAAAATTGAAGATAAATTGGGAAGTGGGTAGAAAGGGGACAAAGCTTCGCTCTGAGGAGTAGGTGCAGGGTTGATGCTGAGAAAGACTAGAGGAGTTCCCTGGAGCCCTTGAGCCTTCCTTCCTTCTCTGCTGGGCAGCTGTGCAAGGCGGGGAAGGAAGCCTCTAATCACACCAACCTGCATTGGATTCACTTACTCTCAGTACCATGTTAGGTTCTTGTGTGGTTCTGCTCACTGGAGCATGTGCTGCCAGGGTTCCCAGACAGCTACCCATCATTGAGAATTTATGTCTTGGGGAGTGTGTTTTCTGAGAGCTTCAAACAAGCAGTCTGAAAACCGACACTAGGAGCAGTACCTTTCAGAGTTTAGATTGTTCTAAATGACCAGACGCTCTGATGGTAAGAAGCAGCAATCTGTTGGAATAAAAGGTTTCTGATGCGTTTGAGAGCACAGTGCCATCTTAACTCATGATGCAGCTCAGCCCGCTGGTTATAACACCCAGAAGTATATAAACCGAGCAGTCTCCTGTTCACAGAAGGCCAACTCTACCTGATTGCTGATATAAGTGGTTGTTTAGAAAAGCACAGGCGTCTCAGGTTTCTTTAGTAATTCAGATCACCCATAAATCTTCCCTGATTGTCTTCACTTTAGTCTTTTTTTTTTTTAAATCTAATTGGCTGCACTTAAAGTGTCTGAACTTCAGAGAAAATGGAGAAGTGCATTAAATGGGTTGCATCAAATACAAATGGCTTGGTGCTGCATTAAAAAGCCATATATTCTGCTTAGTGGAGTAGGCTTAGACTGTCACCATTGGAGAAGGAACAGTAATTATGTAGTCATTTTATACATGTGTTTTCAAAGAATATTTAAGATTTTCATGAGGGGGAAACAGGTTGGAAGACTGTATTAGGGTGATCCAAATTTTCCAAAATAATTATACATGTGAACACATATAAATAGATAAGATAAATAAACAAAAAGATTGAGGATTTTGATAAAACAGATCAGATTAACAGTGCTCATTCAAATTTTAGAATTGAGCATGAATTTAATTTTCTTTGTATTTTTTGGGGGGCTGTTTATATATTTTTATGAAGCTTCTTTTTTAATAAGAAAAATACTGTAGAGGAAAACCAATTAAGCTATAATCTAACTTTACAATCAAATGCCATCCTGAAGAAAACAATTTTTGCATATTCAGAAACACTTGCGTTCCTGCATGTTTGGAAAGGAGGCTCAGGGAGAGCTGTAGCAGGTCCAGACTCTGCACAGCTTTCTCCAAAGCATGGACAGTTTTCTTTCTAAATGCATCCCTGATGTGCTCTCCCATGAGGGAGACTACTTCTCTCACCCTCAGCGTTCCTTAGTTGCCTGCTTATCCAATACTCAGCAGTCAGCACTGAAAATCTGTACATACAAGTGACATTGTACTAACTGGGCAGGCTATAGCTAAACACTTAGGAATGTACCTATGCACACACATCTAAGCATATATGTGTATGTAACAACAGCTAAAGAAACAGAGGTTATGTGTTTGAAAGAGAGCAAGGGAAAGGGTTGGAAGGTGGAAAGGGAAAAGGAAAATACAATTATAATCTCAAACACTGAGAGAATTATAGTGGTGAGTCGTCTCTGTAGAGCTGCAAGCTTTTAATCTCCAGATCTTGGGAAGAGGCGGTTCACTCCTGGAGAAGCCATGTGGTTGCATGAAGCATTCTTCTAGGGTTGCTGACCGGGCAGAGTGGACAGCACCCCAATTTCCTCTGATGGATCAAAGGGCCACTCTGGAAAGCCCACCTGACTGGCACAATCTACAGCTGTCCCATGACGAGGCTCCGGCCGACCTCTTTCATGTGCTTGCATTCCTGAGCTTGGAACCCAGGGACCCACCGGTGCATGGTAGGTGAGCACCCAGCTGATTGCTGAGCTCTGCCTCCGCCTCCACCTCCGCCTCCACCTCCGCCTCCACATCCTCCCTCCTGCCAAAGCAGGCATCCGGACTTGACTATCATTCCACAATAGCCTGTGGTAAGGGCTCCTCTTTTGTATTCAGAGTCTCAGCTTTCATCTTGAGACCAGGGACATTGGGCACATGATGACACTGCACAAAGGTTACCCCCAAAGTCTGGTCCCCAAAAAGAAATGTGCAGTTTGTCTCCTGCCCAGGCATGCCTGCCACACCCAGTGAGGTCTGCCTCTTATGTAAAGGAGGTTGGGCTGGCAACCAACAGTGAGATTGAGACCAAGACATCTTCGTGTTCAGAGGGTGGTGTTATGCTCTTTGGCTGTCTTCTGAGCCAAGATTCAAAAGAAAAAAAAAATATCAAACCAAACCAAAAATGCCCCCCTGCTTGCAAAGCAGCTGGAAAAGTGCTATAGTTGTTCTGGTGAAATAGACTGTCTGTAATGAGACCCCTCCACCACAGAGCCTGTGCACCAGGAGGCACAGAAATAACATCTTCGTTCCAGATAAGACTTCCATAAGAGATAGCCCGTGCAGCTGCTCCGCCTACATAGCGAACACTCGGAAAGTGTTAGTCTTCCTGCTTGCTTGAAGCACTAGGCAGCAAGCCCATGGCTTTCTCTCAATGTTGTAGACCGGTTTTCCGTCCGGCAGAGGTGCTGTTATTTGTAGAATAGAAATCCGCCTTTGAGAACATTCTCCTGGTGCGGTGGGGGTTGGGGAAAGGGTGTGAGGAGTGTGGTGGAACGCTGTGATCTTGAATCCCTGTTTCTCGTTTTATGATCATCTACATAAATGATTATGTATACAACTCCCTGGAGGGAACTTCTCTTGATTAAGAGATGAACTTGTCTGGGGTTATTTCTGTCTACAGCTGGGGTCCTGGTGAAGTGGATTTTTGTTGCAACATCCTCTTCACATTGAGTAAGTCATTAGGTTCTTTATTCTGTCTATCTCCTCCCCTCCCTCCCCTCCCCTCCCTCCCCTCCCTCCCCTCCCTCC
>NW_021604578.1:7311157-7351644 GCF_004785775.1 Grammomys surdaster | reverse complement strand
ATGATCCACCATAGACAGGAACAGAGCAGTGCAAAGCTGAGAGTCTGCCTATCTCCCACCGTCCCGTCTGTGCTGGGTAGCAGGGATTAGCACGATGAAGTAGGCACATTCCTTCACTGTGGCGGTTATCTGGCAGTTGAAAGGCAAAATTCAAAGGATTGCACATCTGTGAAAAAGCTGCTTCTCTCTGCCTCTCCTCCAAGAAGGGAGGACTGTTTGGGGAGGCTCCTCAACCCATTGGAGGAGACAGAGCAGACACTCCCATTTTTAAGAGTGCTTTATCAGGTTTGTTATTAAAATGGCCCCTCCCCTCCCCTTTGTCATTTCCTGTCACACTGATTTCTTAAACTGGAATCTGAGGTTCCTTCCCCCATTCCTCTCCCTTCCTGTTCCTTCTGTAGACTTCTGCATTGTCTTCTGTGCTGTGCCTTCACAGCCTGGGGTACAGTTCTTCCTTCCTTATAGAAAAGATGGAGGTTTGTGGCTTGACAAACATAAGATAACATGGTAATTACTTTTTCAATTGCTGTAACAAAGACTTGACAAAAACAGCTTCAGGGAGGGAGGAAGGGTTTATTTTGGCTCATAGTTTGAGAGCACAGTCCATAGGACAGAGGTGTGAAACAGCTCTCTCTCTCTCTCTCTCTCTCTCTCTCTCTCTCTCTCTCTCTCTCTTACACACACACACACACACACACACACACACACACACATGCTGGTGTTTTGCTGGTGTTCTCCCTTCTATTCAGTCTGTGATTCAAACCCCTGGAATGTTCAGGTAAGGGTGGTCTTCCCACCTCAGTTATAATTCTCTCAGACACATCAGCTCCTTATCTCCTACCTGATTCCAGATCCCATCAGCTTGACCACCAGGCCTGGTTGCCTCAGGTGGGATGCGGGAAGGTAATGCGTGAGGGGCTATTACTTTCCAATACAAAATGTGCGCCAGCACCAGCACTGTACAGGCTTAAGAGGAGGCCGAGGAGATGGAGTGCAGGATTACAAATGGCAATCAACCTCTAAATTAAGGTACAGGTTAGTGGATTTAGAAATCAAGGTGAGGGCTTCACAGCAATTTAGCAGCCCAGTAGAGCTGCAGCTCTCTTAATTGCTTCAATAGTCCCAATGTGTTCAACACTTAAAACACACACACACATATAACACATAAAACACACACATACACACATACCACACACATACCACACATACACCACACACACAACGCACATCCACACATACACCATACACACAACGCACATACACACACACACACCACACACACCACACATACACCACACACACATAACGCACATGCACACATACACACATACCACACATACACCACACACACACCACACACGCATACTCTCACACACATACACACACTCACAGACATACACACACATACCACAATACAACACACACACACACACACACCTTCACACACATACACACACACACACCTGTGGTGAGAACCTTGGCTTAGTGCTGTGGTCCAGTGGTCGAGTATTCACAAGGACCTGAATTTGACCCCCAGAATTATAACACAAAAATAAAAAAACCCCAAACAAACAAAAACCAACCATTCAAACAAGCTAACAACCACCCCCCGAAACTTTAAAAGTATATCTGTACACATTTTATAACTGTTAAGAACACAGGTGTCAGTAAGCCACACTTGTGCACATCATAGAATTATGGTAAAAAATTGTGAGCAACTAAGACCCAGAGGTCTTATACAAGGTGTTGTTAAGAAACCATCTTCAGTAACAGTTGGCTAATGGCTTTCTTGGCATTTTCTAGAGTCATAAAGATTCTAAAAGTTTCTTATTGCACTAGCAGTCACAATTTGGATTGAGATTTCAAGCTATTCATTTGTTTATTTTTAAGCACCAAGCTTGGGCCAATGCTGGGTTAATATTTGTTTGTTTTTTCCTTTATGCCTATTGAGGCAGCTACAGGTCTTTGTGCTAATTATAGAAGTGTGGGATGCAGGCGATACCAGGGAAGACGAACTTGTGAGAATCAGAGGGAAGGAGGTAGAGAAATGAGTGTGTTGTTTTTACATAAAAGAACCATACAGACAATTCCCTAGTTTAGCAACAACTCAGCTCACAGCGAGGAAATTTGGGCCGAGAACTGGAAAGACTTCCATACCTTCACTTTCATGGACATACTTTATAATATACATCATGATGTTTTTGTCACACGTTTTCAAATAATACTGTGAAGTTGTTATAGTTGCTGATGGTAGTGGTGTGTATGTGTGTGTCTGTGTGTGTGTGTGTTGGTGTCTTAATGAAAGCAAATGGCAAAAATTACTACATTGTTCTTCTTATTTATTTTACATAGTTCTTTGGGCCATCTGAGAAGCTCTAGTCTCTGAGACCTTGTCGCTTTTTGGGTTGTTTATATGGTTATGTGATGAACACACACCTGCTATCTCCTGAGGGCCAGACCCAGGGAGCTACGGGCCTCAGTGGAATCGCTTAGATAGCTGGTTTGGCTTTTTGAAACCTTATCCTTGCAGGGAGAGAACTCTGTCTGGAGAAAGGATTCAGTCTTTTGTTGACCCTGTTAAAAAACCCAAGTATCTACAGCTCAGAAATAGCAACAAGAAACAAGGATGCACCAAAGAAATGGCTCTAAACACCTTCCTCTCTAAGCTTCATTTTTTTCCCTTGTGTGCTAGAAACAAGCAAGGACAGCTCCTTTAGGCTGCAACTTCCCACAGAGTTTCAGAGTGCAAGCCAACAAGGATGAAATGGCCCTGAAGAGGCAAGCGGGGAGAGCAAGCTTCCTTCAGGGGTAACTTCAGACAGCTTAGTGACTTTTTAAAATCTCTCACTCAGAGAGATTATGGGGAACTAAAGAGTCTAGTGCTTTATAGAAAAGTTGTTCATCAAGCTATTTCTGAGGTACAAACTACGTAAAATGGGCAACTCTCTGGTTTTGCTTCATTCACAGACTCATATGTATTGTGCAGCCTGAGAGGGACAAGAAGATGAAGTGCCAATGATCTGTCTTCCCAAGGGTCCCCTTTCTTTAAGCATGACAGGGATCAACTATTTTCACTGTCTGCTCTCAAGAGGAGGGAGGGAACTGACTAATTTGTTCAATATTTTCTCACTGAATCCTAGCTCTGTCTTGTTCAGCAAGGTCGGCTGTGAGCTGTTTGGAGAACCCACACAGAACAACCTCAGCTCCTAACATTGATGGGGATGAACATTGAGGGGATGGACCTGGAAGTTAGGAGGCTTGGGCTCAAATTCCTGCAGCATCATGGTGGCAGCAACTTTGGGAACTAGGGCTAGCTTTAAACACTAGCTGTGACTATCTGGCTGGATGAGCTTAAACCACGCATCCTTTTGAAGTTGTAGCTTTCTTATCTATATAAATGACTGAGAAGGTGTTTGCTGGGAGTGGATGGTTCATGGTCCTGGATGGAGGATACATCTGAATGCAGTACTTAGGGCAAGCCTTGTCTCATGTAGTGCTCATTAAGGAGCTATTTCCACGGTTTGAGCTTAGAGTTTTGGATAAATGGTCCAATCTCTTCTACATCTGCATCCTAGATTTCATATCATTGTTTTGTGGAAACTAGGAGAATTTTGTGAAAGTGGTTGGCTCTCAGAAACAAGGAGGAATGCTAAACAAGCGCTGCCTTTGGGTACGGGGAGCTTCTAGACGTGGGACTTTCCATTGCCGGCTTGTTAAACCTGGTGTCTACTGAAGGGAGAGAAGTGCTATAGAGTATCAGGCCCTAGGACATGACACAGGGGCTCAGCCCGGGAGAGGGAGGGCAAACACATTTGGGAGAATGAGTAAGGTCATAGGTAGGAATAGGCATTGAAGCAGGCTCAGAGACCAGGTTTCCTTACCTAGCAAGGCCTGACGGAGCTAGGCTAATGCTTCCGTTTGTCCCTTTATTAGTGTCTAGAGTATTAGAAAAGCGTATTTTTAAAATGTCATATATCTGTACTTATTTAGATCGTCTCCACTGTATCTACCCTCTCTCCACTGCCTCGTACCAAGTGCACAGTAAGTGATGATGCTGGTGCAAGACACCGTTTATGAACACAACTGCTATCCTCGTGTCTGCCTTGATAATAAAAAGCTTAGTTTTAATGAAACGGCAGCAGGCTCAGTTTCGGTAAGTACTTAGGATTGTCTGACTCAGTTATATAAGTCCATCCAGTGACTGCTGTAGAAGTGGCTGTGTGACCACTGTTCTGACCCCAGGAAGCATAGTGGCATTTTGCAGACTATGTAGTGACATGCAATGATCCCACACAGATGTCCATGAAACCTTTACTTCATCCGTAGCATGTTCTGATCGGCTCACTGTGGAATGGCTTACCTCGGGTAGTGTTTGCTGAGTGTAGTTAATCTACAATGCCTTGGGCTTTTGTCCATGTCTGACATAGAAGGTGGCAGAGAAGAGGCCGGAGAGGAAGTAAGAGGCAAACACTTTTAAAGGTGTGTTAAAAGTCTTGAAGGACTCTGGAAAAGAATATTAACGTGTTGTTATTAATGAGTACATAGTAGATGTTCTTAGCTTCCTGACCTTATTAAGGTAATTATTATCTACCTTCCCAAATTGGTAAGATTAGTAAGATCCATTTTTACCAATTCAACATTTGTGTATATAGATGCTATTTTTTTGTTTGTATATAGATTTTTTTTGTGTATATAGATGTTTTTTGTTTGTTTGTTTATTAATGTAGGATTAAAATCCAATAGCTTACTGCAATATATTCAGAATTCTCAACTTTTATAATGACACAAGGTTAGGAAACAGATGGATGAAATATGAAAGTTTTGAAGCAGAAAAAATTTTCATGTGTTTAATTTTAAGTGGAAAATTTAGAACAAGACGAGTGTCCCAGCCCCCGACTCTAGGAATAACCGTGTGGGAGCGTGCTTGTAACCATTAAAGAGAAAGACATGGAGATACTTTGGTGAGTTGAATACTTTTGGGTACAGAGGCAGAGGTGACTGTGTCTTTTCTGCAGTGGGCACTTCTTGGTAACGTAATAGCTCAGGAAGTGGAGGAGGTATGGGTCCTAGAACGGGGTACGGGCAGGGCTCATCCCTGAAACTCTTTGTCTGTGTTACGATCTGCAGAAGCAGACCCAGGGATGACTTTCATTGTTCAGACCCTGAGAGGTATCCCAGGAAACCTAGGTGATGGCTGGGTTGGGGGAGGCAGTCTACAAAGGAATATGTTAACACTCAAAACACAGTGTACAGCCAGGGATTAGCCCTACTAGGAAACACTGGGAGGCAATGTGAACCCATTCCCCAGACCTGATACCCTTCAGGATAAGCCCCTCAGGTAGAGGTTGCAGAATGCATCCAGAGGGTGTTAATTCTCCAGCACTTTCTATTAAATATACTACATGTGCACTGGCTCTGGTATTGGGGGCCAGCTACAGACCAACAGGTGCAGGTGCAGGTGCAGGTGCTGGTGCTGGTGCTGGTGCAGGTGCAGGTGCAGGTGCAGGTGCAGGTGCTGGTGCAGGTGCAGGTGCTGGTGCAGGTGCAGGTGCTGGTGCAGGTGCAGGTGTAGGTGCAGGTGCTGGTGCTGCTGCAGGTGCAGGTGCAGGTGCAAGTACAGGTACAGGTGCTGGTGCAGGTGCATTGATGAAGGCTCTAGTATGGGAGGAGATCTAAGGAAAGCAGTGCTCAGCAACATGCCCCACGTACCTTACCTGGCAAACCCAAATGCCAGTGGTGGTGTGTGCCTACAGAATGCCCAAGGAGAATACACGGGAAGTGAAAAGCTCTAGTACAGTACTTGACATAAAATAAACATTTGATAACCTTGTTATTGCTTCCATATTTGTTTTTGTTAAAGTAAAATTCACAATCAGCAGCAATACCAAGCCAAGTGTGGTGTCTTTTGCTCACAGCAGCGGAGAATAAACAGTGAGGGCTGCCTGTTATGGCCCTTCCGAGGCCCTGTTTGAAAGACTGAGTCAGGGTCTTTGAGGTCTCTGACTCTGAAGTATCCTGGTTATACAGATGTGCCTGCCACAGACATATTTGTGCTCAGAGCTGCTTGCCTCTGCTTCTTTGACTTGGGCTGCAGTTTTAGAAAGCCCAGCTCTGCATCCAGCACCTATTAGACCACCTCACAGCTTCTTTGAGGTTTTTTTTTTTTTAAGGCAGATTGGATATGCAGGGGTGCATAGTGTGAATAATGAAGATCTAGTTATTATATTCTAAGAGCTGTAGGAGCTGAGAAGAGACGGTAAGAAACTATAATAATTAAAATATGCACACCGAAGTAGAGATATTGGGTATTGTGAGTGGGCCTGGGGAGAGGTTTGAGAAAGATGTTTGAGGTGATTCCTGAAAGAGAAATATAAACAGAGTAGGCTGAGACAAAGGAGGGTTGGTATCCTGAGAGGCGCACAGAAGCTAAGCATCATGACTGAAGTCGGGCAGGGGTGCACGGGGTAGGGAACTAGAGGTGGGAGGGAGTGTAAGCTGGGTTTGATGGGAGGTCTGATGTGGTATGCTAACACTCTGGGACTTTCTGTACAGGCAGAGGAGCCTCCCAAACTTTTGGTCAGGAAAGGGACATGAGGAGATCTGGGATATGTGTGTGAGCTGGGGAAAGAGGAGAAAGGGTAGACAGAGAGAGATAGTGTGAGAGGTAGGTCGGTGAGTTAGAGGTTATTCCACCATGGAGGAGAGACAGAAGAATGACTGAATGGGGGCATCTGAGCAAATAGTTTAGTGATGTGTGTGTATGTGTGTGTGTGTATGTGTGTGTGTGTGATGTTTGTATGTGATTTGTATATGTATGTATGTGTGCATACAAGATATCATTTCTTAGCTTCTACCTTGTTTGTGGCAAGGTCTTGTGTTGTTTACTGCTGTGCACGCTAGGGTAGCTGGCCAATAGGCTTCCGGGGGTTCTCCAATCTCCACCTTTTGTCTTGCCATAGGAGAGATGAGATTACAGGTAGGCACTAGTATGACCCTTTTGAAAACTTTTATTTATTTATTTATTTATTTATTTATTTATTTATTTATTCTCTCTGTGTGTATATGTATCAGTGCAAGCCACAGTGTGTGATTGACAGTCAGAACAACTTGCAGGAGTAGACTCTCTCCTTCTACCATGTGAGTCCTGGAGACAAAAGTCAGGTCAGAGTTTGTAGCGAGTACCTCTACCTGTTTATGCATCCCACCATCCCCAGCGTCCAGCTTGATGTGGGTTCTGGAGGTCCAAACTCAGGTTCCTTTGCTTATGCTGTGGTACTTCACCCATGGAACCATCCCCCAGCTCCAAAATCAATAATTTCAGAGGACGGGATAAAGAGCTAGAACAGAAGGGGAGTTGGAGAAGCCTTTTCCTTGGGAGAGATTGAGGACCAGCATTTAAAGATTACCGACCAATCAGTTGCCTCCTCCCAGAGCTTAAGGATGTTGTCTCCTCAGCAACCTGAAGTGAATACAAGGTCAATTTTGGACCCTTTTGAAATCCACTGTCAGCTTATGTCTGGATTTGTTTCTAGAAGCTTCCATTCAAGTATATCAACATTGGTATCTCTATTGTAGGCGCTTGGAGAGAATATCTGATTCCATGGCTGCTTCTATTTCTTGCTGGAAAGAAGCTTTCTCCTGGATGGTGCATCAGAAAAAGCCTTTGGAAAACATGCCTTGGGATGAAAC
Source organism: Grammomys surdaster (assembly GCF_004785775.1). Lineage (NCBI taxonomy): Eukaryota > Metazoa > Chordata > Mammalia > Rodentia > Muridae > Grammomys > Grammomys surdaster. The sequence continues at coordinate 7,343,955 of NW_021604578.1, read as the reverse complement.
ATGCCATGAGCTGGGAGATGCACGGACATGCACCCAGAACGTGCTCTGAATCGAAGATGCAAGAAATGAGGCGGGCACATAATGGATAACTCATGGAACAAAGCATGCATGGGGATGAACACAGATGAGGAGGAACATGCATGGAGTAGAACATACATGGAATAAAACATACATGGAATGGAACATGCATGGACTGTAACATGCACTGGAATGAGAAAAATACCGTGGACTCATGTCAGCCATTTGCAAAAGTGAGACATGATTAGAAGAAACCTGTACTAAGTTCATCCTTCTGCTTAGATTGGGTCAAGATTCAGGTGCAGTATAAATACACAGGCCTTTAAGTCATAGGGGAGCCAGGCACTAGTAAGTTTCAAACTCCTGCAACTTACAAAGAGTGAAAGACGAGGTAAGTCGTTTCTTTTCGGCATGCACTCTATAGAACGCTAAGAACCCATCTGTAACCGTTTATGGCTAGAAGCACGCAGACACCAACTCTTGGAGTCATCTATGCAATGGATTCCAGAACAGCAACGTTGTACTCTACCCTTAGTGAATAATGAATTATTATACAGCAAAGGAAAGCTTGTTCCAAAGAACCACCCATTTGTGCTCAACGACAATAACTTTATTCTTGGATCCTAACCACCCCCAGTTTTCTTGGACTGTGCTTTTCCCCTCCAGATGTGCACAACATCTTACAAAGAAGTTTACAAAAAAAAAAAAAGTACGAGATGAAGGCTTGACACTTAAACGCTCTTTTGTCATACATGCTTGCTCATATTTGTAGCAGGGAGCATCTTAGTCATATTATATATCTTAATAACTGTGCCTTAGATGCAGAGTGTAATGCCGTCAAGGATTTCTGGGTCCTTAACCGCCTCCCCGAGTTCTTCTTTTCCTACTCTTCATAATGCTTGAGAGTCCCTTTAACTCTGTTTTCAAAACTGGGTTGATAGTTTGGTTGATAGAGTTATTCTCTTATAAGTCTGGAGACCCCAGTTCAATCCCCTAGAATCCACATTCGTTATCTGAGAGTGGTAGTGCTAGTTTGTAATCCCAGTGCTGACCTCACAGGCAGGCAGAACCCCGGGGTTTGTTGGTTAGCCAGACCATCCTATTTGTCAGGCTCCAGGCTGACGTGAGACCATATCTCAAAATAAAACAAGGGACTTGAGAAATGGTACTGACCTTAACCTCCAGCTTACACATGCACATAGACATGGGCATGTGCACACACACACACACACACAGACACAGAGACACAGACACACACACATAGACACAGAGACAGACAGACAGACAGACAGACACACACACACACACACACACACACACACAACCACCACTATCACCATCACTGCCAAAACAACTGGTATATTTGGGAGCAACCAGCAAAACAAGACAGTAAACATGATACACCCATACACATATACATACCTACACATATACACACACATATTCACACACTACCTTATTGAGATAGAACAAATATACAGTAGAATAAAAGCTCCAAATATGTGCTTGGAATCATAACATTGCTTTTATCTAGAGTGGGTTGCCTGAACCTTTTGGGGGTCCTATCTGCCCCTGAACCCTTACCTCCTCTGCTTATGATTTATTATTATTGTTGTTGTTGTTATTTCCCTTCATCAGCTGTATTCTTTGGAAGGAATAAAGCAGAGTCTTAGAAAGACAGAGTGGGTAGGTTTTAGGAGTATCTTGACTTTCCTATGTAACAATCCTTAGTTACCGCAAGCAAGCAAGGGTGTTGGATACACAGTCTTGTTTTTCTCTCTAGATCGGAAGGTCCCTATTCTCTTATTGTGATAAAATATCCTGTTAAACAGCAGCATAGGATGTGGAAGGGCTTATTTGTCTCAGAATTCTAGGTTACAGTCCACTACTGAGGGCAGTTAAGGCAGAAACTCAGGCTGCTAGTCATACCACATTCATAGCCAAGAGCAGAGAGAAACAATTGTGTACACGCCGCCTGCTGTACATGCTGTATTTCAGCTGGGCCAGTCTCCTCCACCCTTACAGCACGTTTTCCACATCTCCTGTCGACTAAGCTATCTCGACGGGCTCAAATTCAAACCACTCCTTGACTTTTCTACACAATTACATCCACTCCACAAAATGAGGAGGAAGCCATTAACACAGGTTGATCTGCACAACACTTTATATAGTCCTTCTGCTACCAGATGCTCAGTTTGAAAGGGACTTTTTATCAAAATGGGACTTTTTTTTTTTAAATTGGCGTTCATTAGATAGGATATCATTATATGCAAAACTCAAGTGTAATGGGCTAAATCATTCCCAGGGCTGGGGATGTCTCAGCAGATGGCTTGCTTCAAATGCATAAAGCCCTGAGTTTGATACCCAGGAATTAGAGTCTCCTGGGACATTCCTGTAATTCCAGCACTCAAGGAGGTGGAGGCAGGGGGATCAGAAGCCCAAAGTCATTTGAGGCTAGCCTATGAAACATAAGACCTTGTCTAAAAAATAAATAAATAAATAAACTGTAAACAAACAAAACCTCCAAAACCAGCTCTTTGAAATTGAAAAGAGCTTCTGGTTTATTAAGACAGACGAGCATGTCAGACAGGGGCCAACAGTTTCCAGGGTATCCAGTGGCTGGATTAAGATAGCCCACCCCCCAATCCCCAGTTTCCTCTGTTCCACCCAATTCCATAAAGGGGAATCACAGAACAGTTTAAACCTCTGAGTGGATTCACCCAATGTCTACACAGCCTGTGTCTTTTATCCCTGACCCCTACAAATTACCCTGCACTGTCTACCCACTCCCTCAAAGCTCCGCATGTAAATCCACACAACAGTGGCTTTTTCCATCAGCTGAATTGGAAGTGCAACTTAGAGAAAAAAAGGAAACCAGTTCCACACAGGTGTAATGTCCTGCCTCTCTGAAGATGGGCTGCCTGACAGCCTGGCTGCCTCCCTCCAACAGAACCCAGTTTTGCACAACAACGCCCCCCCACCCCCACCTCCCCCCGCCCCGGCTGCAATGTGAGGGTCTAGGCAATGCCACCGGTTTTCACACAGCCCAGTGTTAGGGTGCTGCAGCTACCCATTCAAAAGGTGACTGTCTCTCTGCTGTTGTAATTACAAAAGCTTAACTGCATGACCTAAAACCTCGCTGGGAAACTGTCTACGGACACAAAGGACACACAGACCCTATTGCTTCAGAACTCGGTCCTTTTTTTTTTTTTTTTGTAAAGGAGTTTTTTGTTTGTTTGTTTGTTGCCGAGTTTCTAGGATCGAAGAAAGAGCAGATCCAGGTTAGCAGTTGGCTTGGAGCATGCCCATTGGGAAAGCTGTCCCTGGAGATTCGCACACAAGTGCCTTACTGTTTAGCTTAGGAAAGGCAGGTAAAAATGACAGCGGTGTTCCTGCATGCATGGTTCGAGGCTGGAAAAGAGAAAGAACAGGAAAGAGCATGCCACCGGAGTCCCTTGAAGGAGGTGTCACCCTGTGTTCATTCTCGTCTGCTTGTTCACCACCCCCCTTGCTCTGAGGGCTGAATACTATAATCACTACGCAGAGAGTGTGGGGAGACTTTATTTTTAACGCTACCGCCAGCATCATCACAGCGTGTGAGATCCAATTTTACACTAAGCATCTGCTCAGCGTGTGGCCCTGCTGCCAGCCCAGCTGCTTTCTCCAAAGCCGAGCCCTGCTGAAATTTCATGTTTTACCCCAACAGAGTATGCGATAGGAAAAACGGAGGAGTTGAAACGTACACTCTCAGAAGCTGGCTTAACAAATGCATAACTTGTGGTCCGCTATTCACCAGGGAGCCGAGAATGAAGACTGCCTGGGAGCTGGGACACAGCTCCTAGAGACAGCTAAGTCTCTCCCCTCTTTCTAACTAACAGAAGCTGATTTCTGGGGCGGCCAGGCGATCAGCTCAAAGCTCACATTTCTCTTGAGCCGGGCGTGGCCCTGTGACCAGGCTCTGGCTGATTAGAGTGTTCTGTGAGACTTCCAGGAAGGCTTCTTAGACCGAGGGGGTTGGGGGTGGGCTGATGTTGTCTTCGCTGCCCAGTTTCTCTACACTGGCTGTAGAACAGATAGGAGGGCCGCACTTGGGGTAATCCTGCTGGTTTCTGAGGCAATTTTCAGATAAACTTTATGTCGAGCTTGTGGCACAGAGGTAGAAAGACCTTAGGCCTTACAAACCTTGCTGAGTCATGCAAAGCATCAAGTCTTGACCTGCCTACTTTAAGGTTTCCTCCCCTCCCTCTGTCCCTCCTCCCTCCCTCCGTGCCGTGCCTTCCTCCCCTCTTTCCTGTCTTCTTTCTTTCCTGAGAGAAAATACCTTTTATGGACAGAAAAGTCACTATGTTTTGATTCTATATCAGAGCAGTCATATACAATTTTCTAACCGTTGTACCAATCCGAGGTTTATCATTAACAGAGACTCTATTCTAGGTTTTTATAGACGGAGTGCAGGGAACAGTGCCTGGCATCTAGTAAGTGTGCATAAAGGCTGCCTAGTAATACTCTACGAGGGAATTACCATATTGACCAATCATCTCTGAGTTTACACTCTGAGGGAGAAATGATCAAATTTTAATGTGCCTCTGTGCTGAGTTTAAAAGACCTTTGTGTAGCCCAAGCCTGGCCGCCCTATTTGATCTGTGACATTTGAATATGCATTCAGTTGTGTCTCCATTTATTCCTTCAGGGGACATTTATTCAAGTATCTGTTATGTGTGGAGCACAGCTTACCAGGGTGGTAATGTCCTAAGAAACGAAAGGAGGACCCTGACTTTGAACTGACGGGGTTAGAAAGCATGTATAACAGCAGTACCAGCATCCTTCAAGCCCTTACTGTGTGGATCCGGTGTTTCCATTTATTGTTGGTAGCAATTCACTGAAACAGGTGTTTGTACAGTTTTCCTCGTTAACCTAGCATAGCTAGAGATGTAATAGGAAACCAGCAACTGCTGTAACGTTAAGAGTAAGTAAAGAAGCTGCAGTAAGGTGAGTTCAAAGCTCTTGACCTCAGGCAAGCAGAGCAGGTCATCATTTAGAAGCAGGACCCTGCCCTGTAGTATAGGGCAGCTCTCTGAGTGTGGTCCTGAGACCTGCAGCCGAGAATCATCTGGGGGAAACTGGAAAGGCAACCCCATTGGCCTTTTGAGGGTGGGGCCCTGGAGTCTGAATTTTAATATTCTTTCTAGGTAATTTTTACATCTATCATAGTTTAAAGACCAGTATGGCAGCTAATGAGTAAGTGAAATTTAGCACGAGGGATAAGCAGGCACAAACAGATTTAGAGCTCAACCGCAGACAAAATATGCGTGCACAAAGTTTCAGTTAATTTTCTACTCTTCAAGAAAGCCAGGAAACCAGATTTATTATGTCTCTTCGTTTGGAACTTATTTGAATATTTGCAGAAATCTCAATACATTTGAGAATGAGCTTTAGGGTTGTTTTCTCATATCCCAGGAATCTCTTGTGTGTGCCTTATTGCTGTTGAGAACTCACAGGCAAGCCAAGCAAATGAATTGGAGACTGCTAAAATGACACAAATAAAAACAAGTATGGGAAACTTGAAAACTGTTTTATAGTGACACACACTTATTTTATTTTGTTCATTTCTGAAGTGTGAAAACCGAGTATGTCTGAGTTATGGGTATGTAAGATGTGGAACCAACATCTTCCTCACCATCTCAGCATTTCCAGCTAGAGCTGCTGTATCTGCACAGAGTTCTCTTCTGCTCTAAATCCCATGTCTCATCCGCCCAGGTCTTTGTGCAGGCTGCCAGAAAGTCAGATTTTGAGAGGAAATCTTTTATCTTCAAATATAGAGACACAATTAAGCTAAAAAAAATTAAATAAACAGACAACATAAAACCTGCTTGCTAGGTGGGGTCCAGCCCGGGAGCCCTGCTGAGGAGGCTGGAAAGGCTGCCAAGAGCAAGTCTGATGCATGCAGGCAAGCAAGTCCCGTGGTCACAGAGAGGCTCCTCTGCTCTGTTCTGAGGAGGCTCCCGATGCTAAAGAGCAAGGAAAAAACAAAACAAAAACCATTGAGAAATGTCTAACCCCAGCTCACCTTTAAGTCATAACTCCAAGTGTAAATGGAGATTTTTGCCATCAGTTTTCTTTCTGTGGTTTCTACAATGAACTCAAAGCCAATCACAAACTCAAATGTCTGGATGACACTGAGGGATCACTATTGTGGACTTGCGTCAAAATTTCCAGTTCTCTTTCAATTATGTTAAATTGAGTGATATGCACTTCTAGTCTTCTTTCTTGAAAAAGCAATCTATTTTAACTTTCCTCTTCTATCTATCTATCTATCTATCTATCTATCCATCTATTATCTATCTATCTATCTATCTATCTATCCATGTCGAAAATAACACAGGCAAGTGCAACAAAGCAACAGAATGGCTTTCACATCCCCTTCCCTTGACCCACCGAAAGCAGGGGCATTATCTTCACAGGAGGCACCATGACTGAAAAAGGAGGTCATAGGAACCAGGGCCTGGTGTGGCGGCACTTACAGGGTCACCTCATGTAACCTTCATTGCCTCCCAAAGGTCCCATTTGATATTAGCATATGACTCTCAGATTAGGTTTCCAACATGAGTTCCAGGGCTAGTCCTCAGACTTCTAGGCTATGGGCTGTAAAGGAGGAGGGAGAAGTTGTCTGTTCTCAGAAAGTAGTTTTTTTCTTCTCAGACAGGTATGTAAGCCTGAGCTGGTTGTAAACTTAGAATGTACATGGCTTCAAACATGGGATCCTCCTGCCTCAGTGTTCCAAGTGCTGAGATTTCAGATGTATATTACCACCCCTGTCCTCCGCCAACTTCTCATCACATCCTGACCTTAAAAACTGGACCGTGGGCCAAGAGATCTGTGCTTAGCTCCGACACTGCCATGTACAACTCAGTGAGTTCTAGAACGTCTCTCCTCTCCAGGCCTCTATTTTTCTTTCTGACAATGAGGAAGTAAGACCAGCTTTTGCTTTACTAATTTGGATCTGTGCTTTTTGGAACACAGACAAGAGTATGCTATTCCTCACTGGCATTTTCCACACTGAAGATAATAAAATGCTAAGGACTTGACAGAAAACTGCAAAAGCAGAGTCCTAGGTTGTTTATAAAGGACAGGAGTACATCTGGAGGCTACTGTGTTGACACAGAGGGTACCAGTGAGCCCTGCTCAGAGAGCACCTTCTAGGAGGCTCTGCTTCTATGTCTTAAAAGTGGTCAACTAGCCACTTCCCTGTACTGTCTGTCACCTTGGTGGGGGATGGGGAATAGGATTTCAGTGTGTGTGTTGGGAGCCGACTCTTAGCCGAAAGTGGCTATCATCTTTACAGCCATCTCGAGCCATATACCCTGACAAGAGACTTGTTTCAACAGCCTGCAATAGCTGAGCGCACTCTGATAAACATCTTGTTACACTGTTTAGTGCCCCCAGCTGCCAGGTGCTCCTGGTATCCATGGCTACAAGGCACGTGACGTAGTGGCTTCAGTTGAGATTGTCCACGAGGGCAAGTCACGTGGTAAAGGGTATAAATACCCAGGATTTCCCTTCTATAGGGGAGTAGAAGAGTAGAAGAGTAGAGGAGTCGAGGAGGTAGAGGTAGAAAGTAGGAGGTAGTAAATAGTAGGAGGTAGTAGGAAGTAGGAAGTAGAGGAAGGAGAGAGAAAGTGAGAGGTGTCAGGAGACTGAAGGAGTGAGAATATAGTAAGAAGAGAAGAGAATAAAGAAGACTTGAAGAGACTCCACCGGACTCTGGCTTGTATCTATCTTTTGCGTCTCTCGCCCCTTTTTTCCCCTTCCTCCGTCCCCACTCTCTCTTGCTAGACCCTGACCTGCCGACCAGAGCAGCAGCACCGGCCGGCCTTTACAAAGTAGCAGAACCCGACGGCCGTTACAAAAGAAACGGCCGTTACAAAGTGGCGCCCAGACGTGGGGCAGCAAGAACCAGAGACCCAGTGAGGGACGTTACTGGAAGGAGGATTGACTGAAAATTCAGAGGTGAAATAGAGGTGATTGCCACAGAAAACTGCCGTGTGGAGACCAGTAAGTCATAGTAATAATGGGGCAAGAAATAAGTCAGCCTGAACTCAACTCTGTGGTTTTGTTCTGTTGCTTGCTGTTTACGTGTATCAATTGTCTGCTTTTGTTTCGCTGTTTAAATGTTGCCTTTCATGTCCAAAAGAAAAAGAAACACATAGAATCCAAAATAGGACCAAAGGTTGAAGTAATCAATTTGTCAGAGCCAGATTGTGCTGACCTAGAGGAAGAGGCAGCCAAATATTTTGATCCTGAATGGCCTTCTTCCCGAAGGCCCCCTCCCTATGCTCCTCCACCTCCAGACACTCCTGCTATGGAGATGGTGGTCGAAGATCACAGAAAGGAGTTGCAGGACAAAATTTCTTTTCTTAAACAACAAATTTCTCTCCTTAAACAACAAATAGAGTTAGAGGAAGAGTATCAGGACTTAATTAATCAGATACAAAAATTAAAGACAGGGAAGAGGTCTCGAGAGGGCAAGGAAAATTCCTCAGGTCCTCGAGTTCCTCAACCTGGAGTCCAAAGGCACCCCCTGTCCTCTGGTTTCAGTTCAGCCACAGATCAGCCAGAGGAGAGAGAGGTTAAGGTTTTCCCTGTATCAGAGACTAGAGATCCTCAAGGAGTTGTGTGGAGACATCACACAGGGTTTAACTTTCAAATTATTAAAGAATTAAAAAATTCAGTGTCACAATATGGTGCCACTGCTCCCTTTACTCTTGCAATCTTGGAATCTGTTGCAGAGGAGTGGCTGACTCCTGGTGATTGGGATACTCTAGTGAGAGCAGTTCTTAGCGGTGGTGACTATCTTATTTGGAAATCAGAGTATCATGAGAATTGTAAAGAGACAGCTAGGAGAAACATTCAGGCAGGTAATGGTTGGTCCTTTGATGCCTTAGTAGGAGAAGGGCAATTTGCTTCTAGTGATAACCAGATGCAATATGACCCAGGCTTATTCGCTCAAATTCAAAATGCGGCCATGAAGGCTTGGCGCAAACTCCCAGTAAAGGGAGACCCTGGTGCATCTTTGACCTCAGTCAGACAAGGACCTGATGAACGATTTTCTGATTTTGTTCATCGATTAATGACAACAGCAGGGAGGATTTTTGGTAATGTAGAGGCAGGTGCAGATTATGTGAAACAACTTGCATATGAAAATGCCAATTCTGCCTGCCAAGCAGCCATTAGACCCTACAGGAAAAAGACAGACCTTACTGGGTATATCAGACTCTGTTCTGATATAGGGCCCTCCTACCAACAGGGCTTAGCTATGGCAGCCGCCATGCAAGGACAATCAGTAAGAGACTTTTTGGCAAGTAGAGACAAAAAGGCCTGTTTTAAATGTGGCAAGCCTGGACACTTTTCAAAATATTGCAAAGCAGAAAATGAGTTAACCCAGAGACAGCCCAGAAAACAGCCTGGGCTATGCCCACGTTGCAAACGTGGAAGGCATTGGGCTAGTGAATGTAGGTCCAAGACAGATGCACAAGGAAACACCCTTTCCTATAATCAGGGAAACGGGAACAGGGGCCAGCCCCAGGCCCCGAACCAATACAAGCCAAAGCAGGCTTATGGGGCAGTCAGTTTCATACCGACAAACAACAACCCCTTTCAGAACTTAGTCGAGCAACACCAGGAAGTGCAGGACTGGACCTCAGTTCTGCCACCCACACAGTATTAACCCCAGAAATGGGACCTCAGGCCTTACCCACTGGAGTGTTTGGACCACTCTATCCAAATGTGTTTGGCCTGATAGTGGGAAGAAGCAGTGCTACTATGGAGGGACTACAAATTTTTCCTGGAGTTATAGACAATGATTATCAAGGTGAGATTAAGGTAATGGCCAAGGCAATACAGAATATAGTCACTATTCCTACAGGAAGGAGGATAGCTCAACTATTGTTACTTCCATTGATTCCTACTAATCACAAATCTTTAGATTCTGAAGGAAAATCTGCTGCAGATAGATTCTGGCATCCTAATACTAAAAAGAATTTTGCAACAGTCCTCTGGAAAGACCCATTAACTGGAACCTGGAATGGGCCAGATCCAGTGCTTATCTGGGGAAGAGGATCTGTCTGCATATATTCCCAAACGGCAGATGCCGCACGATGGCTGCCAGAGAGACTGATCAAACAAATAGACAATAATAACAAATCCAGGGAGGAGAAACCCCCTGAGAAGCGTATTTATACCACAGCAGACCCTTCCAGTTCCTTTGTCTGAGGTGAAACTGATAGGCATCTTACCTGAGAAAGGTATGGTGACACCTCCTTCCTTGGAGGATGTGCTCACACACCGAGGCTGTTGAGAACTTTGGGTGACAGAGGGTAGCGTGAGAGAGGACCAAAATAAATACAGATCTCCCTGGAAGAGTGGTATTTTTATAGAAACATGCGGTTTCATGGTCATGTCCTCGCCATAAAGAGCTCTCATACTCCCCCAGCTCTCCATATTGTGTCTGTCCTGTAATTTTCAATTTGTTCCCACCCCGCTTTCCACAGAACTATGTGTCCAGTGAGGGTCACGCTTCATTTCAGTTCATAAACTTTTAAGACGTCTTCCAGCCCAGTGGTTCTTTGGTTTTTTTGTTTGGTTGGGGCTTTTTTTTCCCCTAACAGATACAGATTTTAAAAGTTTGATGGCTATGTGTTTGCCTGATTTATGATTTAATTCTAGAAAGTGATACTGGTTTCTATCTGTCATTGGGGATGAGCTTCCCTTGGCAAATACATCTCTGGAAGTTAAAAATAAGTGGTTGGTTTGAATGAAAACCAAAACCAACCAAACAAACAAACAAATAAGCAAAAAAGTAATGAGTCGTACATATGTGCAACATAGAGTTGTACATTGTTTTGTTTGGGGGGTGGGTGGTAGGGGAAGGAGAGAGGAGGTTAAAAACCAACTCAGTGAAGGGAAAAGAAGGGAGTTTCATATCTGAAAGTAGGATCCACCTTGATCCAGAAGCATGAAGCAGAGAGCTAACTGGGAATTTCTTGAGCTTTTGAAGTCTCAAAGATCATGCCACCACTCCCCCTGCCCCCATGACATATCTCCTCCAACAAGGCCACACCTCCTAATCCTTCCCAAACAGTTTCACCCACTGGGGACCAAGAATTCAATATGGAGGCCATTCTCATTCAAATCACACAGTGTGAACACACACTGATTTGTGTTCAACAATGTAAAAGTTTAAAACAAACAAACAGACAAACAAACAAACAAACAAAAAACCCAAAACCAAACCAAACCAACCAAAACAAAAGTTTAGTTAGTTCTTTCTTTAGCTTTGATGTTTACCTCTGATAACTTTTCATTGCTGTTTCTCAGACATGATGGCAGTCCAGGGACTGGTGGGTGTGGGATGCAGGTGGTGGTGTTGCTCACCCCTGGATCATATCAAAGATCTCAGAATGGTTATCTCTAGTTGTATTATGAAAAGTCAAGGTTGGCTCAGATTTATGAGGGCACACTATCATAAAAGGCAAGCAAACAAGCAAGAACATTAAATCAACTTTGAGGCTCTTCTGTGTTAGGAAAGCTGTGATCTGCCTCTTGTGCATGCTTTAATGCCTTGGTAGTGGATGTCAGCTACCACCACTGTGAAAAGGGCACTCGACCTCAGTTTGTTCTTCATCACCAAATGAAAAGGCTAGGGGTTCAGTATCCAGAGTACTTTAGGCCTATGAAAACACAAAGCGTTTTAGTTTTATTTCAAATCTGTATTTTTAAAACCTTCCTCTTCTTTGGGATGTGTGGGGGTGTCTTGTGGAACAGGGCATTGCAACAAATTCCAGGCTGGCATGGAACTCACTATGTAGAACAGGGTAGTCTTGAACTTGAACCCATCCCACTGCCTATGCTTCCCAAGTGCTAGGACTACAGGCATGTGATACCACATTCTGCTGGAGAATTGCTTTTAAACTTCTTCTCTAAGGAGTTCCAGTGATGGAGAAATCATGGTAAGTCATTTCAACAGTTTGGCTCTCCCCATCCTCATCTCAGGAACTGGACTGCTAGGCTTGGCCAAGAATAAATGCAACTTGGGTTTCAAAACCTTGCCCGGGCAGCTTTTGCTTCTGTGGGCTTTGAAGACCAAGATGTGAAATGTAGCAAACCTCAGGCAGCATTTACCAACAATTGTTTTGGCATCTTAGGCAAGAAATTCCTCATGGCCAGGATTCCCAGAGCCTTCCCTTTCCTTGTCTGAGAGGCCGGAACCACACAGCCTCTGCAGCCCTCTTATCTGCCTAGACGGTCTTTGATCCACCCACCTTAAAGGGAACAGGAACGTGTTTGTTTTCAGGCACTGTTGCGCCCTACATGGAAACAGTTTAAGTTGTGTATTAGACACGGCAAATTAAAAACATCTAAAAATAACACCTTAGAATGGGTTGTTTATCATTTCTTTTGAATAAAATATGAATTCCGGTTGGAGGAAAAAAAAACTTGACAAAAATAATCTTGCTGAGGAAACTCCTCTTTAGGAAATTTGAGATTTTTCATGTCCTCTCCAATCTCTTCCTGTCCTTTTTGCTATCCTTTAAAACCATAAACATTATATTGGGATCAATTAGACCTATTAAAATCTTCTGGAAACAGTTCAATTCTTGTCATCTTAGAACTTGCAAATTGGCATTAGCTAGTTCAATATTGTAGTTTCTTAAGGCACACAGAGCTTTGGAGTCATCTGTAGGGAGAGATTAATTTCCATTTGTGCTGTAATCATGATAGAAAGCAAAATATACCCCCTAGGGAAGTTGTTATGTATCTAATCATCTCCCCTGGAATAGACAACATTAGTAAGAGAATGTAAACTTTTAGTCAGCTCATTGTTAATTTCTCAATATGCATATATGTAATGATCCATTCTTTTAAGAGAGAAACTGTCTGGACTTTTGGAACTTGTGGTGGTTTGAAAAGAGACTGGCCCTCCTTGGTTCATACGTGTGAAAGCTTGTTCCACAGTTGGTGGAACTGTTTGGGAAGGATGAGGGGGTGTGGCCTTGTTGGAGGAGGTGTGTCACTAGGGATGGGCTTTGAGGTTTCAGGAGTCCATACCATTTTCAGTTAGTTCTTTCTTTTTCTGACTCTAGTTGTTGTCTTAATATGGAAGCTCTTAGTTACTGCAACAGTGCCCTGTCTGGCAACCTGCTGGTCATGATTCACTCTGTGAAACTGTAAGCAAGCTCCCAATTAAATGATTTTTAAAAATAAGTTGCTTTGATCATGGTGTCTTTTCACAGCAATAGAAAAATAACATAGGTAGAGCTCAATTATACTGGAAATATTTTACTTAATAAGTAGACAGGAATGAAGAAATTGAGTTGAAATATTTTCTATCGTTTCTGAAAATGAATCTAAATTCCAGTTCAAATCAGGTGGGAAGCATACATTCTAGTTTCTAGACTCTAGAATCTCCATGAAGACTCTCATAGTCTAGCTTTGGAACTGGGGCATGAGCCCTTCTCTTCATGTGGGAACGTTAAAGAACCTCTCAAATCATTTTGATTAGATTGGAACCAAACGAAAGCCCAAGTTTTTGTAGTTCTTAAAAATGAGAATGTGAGGCCCAGAGGAAGGTGAGGAGACTAGAGCGTTTCTGGCTTGTGATGCTAGACACATCAATATGACAAGTCAAAAATAAGGTTTCCAATGTAGCTCTCTGGTTAAAGCTCTACACCAAAACGTTATTATTTCTATTGGGAAAGATGTTGGAAGTTGGATCACTGGATGAATTTTGGTGTTATTATTGAATTAAAATCTTTGCTTTCATCCATTTTTAGGTTTGTGTCCATACGCAGAGCCCTAACATGGCCAAAACAACAGCATATGATATGGTTTTATGGGGACTGAATGAGAAAATATGTGGTGTTCCTTTATTCCATGAAAATGGAGTACTTTTCTTCACTTTCCTTCCCGTTTCTGTGTACATTAACCTGTTCCTAATAGCTGAATGTTTACCAAGTGGCATTCCTAAGAAGATTTATACCTTAAAAGTATGGAAGATTTACTTATGTTGCCTTTGTATTTCCCTTTAATCAGATTAATAACAACAAAGACCGATTGGTGACTCTGGAGGAATTCCTGAGAGCTACAGAGAAGAAAGAATTCCTGGAGCTCGATAGCTGGGAGACACTGGATCAGCAACAGTTATTCACTGAGGAAGAGCTTAAAGGGTATGAAAGTATGATTGCTATGCAAGAGAACAAGCTTAAGAAGAGGGCAGACGAGCTGCAGAAGCAGAAGGAGGAGCTGCAGCGCCAGCACGACCACCTTGAGGCCCAGAAGCAGGAGTGTCAGCAGGCTGTACTGGAACTGAAGAAACTACAACAAGGCATTGCTCCATCAAGGCCAGCAGGAGAGCTGAAGTTTGAGCCACACACATAAAGTCCTGATGTCTGCCAGAACTTGGAAGAAAACCGTTGACTCAACATCTGTTTCATCTTTCAACATTCCTTCTTTTCTCTCCACTCAATAAATACTTTAAAGCACAATTGGAATAAAGGAAGAGACTTTTAAGTAGGAAAAAGAAAAGAAAATTTGCAAGTCACCTGCTAATAGAGGTCATTATCTCAGTGTCCTTAGTATAATAACTTCAGTAGCATTAAGAACCCGTATATTTCGTCATTCAGTGTACCTCTCCAGGTGCCTCAGGTGTCTTGTTTCATGAGTGTTCTTTTCAGCCTTATTCTTCTCTGCATGATCTGTTCGGCCTCTAATACATAAGCTTCCCACCTTGGGCTATTCCACCTGACTTTAGCCCCTCCCCACGCCATAGCCAAGTGACTTCTTGTTCTCAAACATTTTCTTATTGTCTGAAACAATTCAGATATGTAGGTTACCTCTAAAAACACTCGTATACAATTATTTTTTAAAGAAAAAAAACAACAACACTGTTTCCTTTCAGTTCTTCTTCATGTTTTAGTTTTTTTTAAAAAAATACATTCTGGGACAGAAAAGTGGTTCAGTGGTTAAGAGCATTCACTGCTCTTCCAGAGGACCCTGACTTGATTTCCAGCACCCACACGGCAGCTCGCAACCATCTATAACTCCTGTCCTAGGGGGTTTGATTCTTTAGACACTGTATGCACATGCTGCTCAGACTTGCATTCAGGCAAAACACTCACACATGCAAAATAAAAATAAATAAGCCTTTGAAAATCTGCCTTCTGTAAATAACCACAGCAAAGACACAGAATCATGTGGTATATGAGAAAAGTGCAGAGAGAAGCAGCTTTCTGCCCAGCTCTGATGATCTTCCTCCTCTGCCCGGGTATTTTCATCAGAAGCTCTGTTTCATGACCTGTAAGATGAGACCATTGGAGAGATAATTCCTGAGGTCCCTTCTAGTTTTAAGGATATCCTGTGAATTAGTATCTCCACAAGAGAGAAATAGTCTTCCAATACCGGTTAGCTAGGGAGTACAGCTGACCACAGATGGATGTTCAGATTATCCCCTCAGTTCCTTGTTGCAGAGAATGAGCATAGCCTAACCCACAGAAGCATGGGCGGGCACATTTCTGCTGGTGGGTAGACACCCTTTCTTCTGCCTTCTCTAGTCCTTGGGCCGGTTGATCTTCAGTTGCTCTTAGATGGCTCCATTGTGTGTTCTTGGTTGGCCTCTCCTTGGGTTTGTGAGACAGCTGGAGGTGGGATGGGGTTTAAGTATTCAACTTCTGTCCTGAAGAAGACTAGATATATATGTGTTAGAAGCAGACCATAGATTTCTCTCTGTAGTGAGGAAAACCAGGAGCAGTCTCACCAGGAAAACTGATCCAACCAATGGGTTTGTTAGCCTCCCAAGAGGTGGGGTCGGGGGGGTGCCCAGGGAATTCAGAAACAGGCATGTATAGAGAAATGCTCTTATTTGTCCCTTGCTAGACTTGTTTTTTAGAGTATGGAGAAGGCACACCAACCTCCTTGATGACAGCAGTCTGAAGAGCTGGGATAGAATATACTGTGTTAAAAGGTTAATGTGGTGCCTCGCTGTGTGTTGAGCACTCAAGGCACTGCTAATGGGAACTTTCCGGGGAGAAGGGTGGGTGTTATTAACAGGAAAATATGTATGAGGATCCCTGAATGAAGGCTTTATGTGACAGAGTTGGAAGATTATAGGACCCCGGCTGTTGGGGGAGGGCAGAGAATGGCACTGGGAGGCAGAGAGGGAGAGAAGGAGAGGGGTAGAAATCCTTTGTGGCCTGCCTGTTTGAAGGGTCTAGAAGGAAGGTTTGGGGAACACTTTGCAAAATAAGAGATGGAAGAGAGCCAGCAGCCTGAAACTCTAAGTAGAAAATACTAGAGATAGTGGTTTGTGTTTTTTTTTTTTTTTAAAGTAAGTTTTGAAGGTGAGGTCCCTCTGGGAGGGAAATATGGAGAAATAACTGTCTTTGAACTTGGGCCACGCTGATCCAGTGATCCAAGCTGGGTTACCTGATCTTTTGCAGCTAAGGGCCCTGGCTGCTCAGTCTGTACAGGGCTTGGAAAACGACATTGCTTTTTACAAAACAGCCAGGACAGAGTGTCTCTGGCCCTAGTGCCTTAGGTTCTTAGACGTGTGCTGCACACCCAGCTGGCTCTGTCAGCTAACTGTCCCTCTCCAGGCCATGTTTCCCTTAGATGTGTCGACCTGGGCCTCCATCTTAGACTAATCCGGCCGACATCTGACTGGGTGACAGATGCTGTGCACATTTCCTCACTTACCCCTCAGAATGATCCTCTGAGTGTGAAAATACTATTCCCATTCCATAAATGTGGAAACTGAGGCCTAGAGACTAGATTTTTTTCTCTTCTTACCCCCCACCCCCAGAATGACCCAGAGCCAGGGTTTAATCTAAGCGATTTACTGCTGTGTACCCAGTCTACCACACTAGTACTCGATCCTGTACCTGCTTCTCCATAATTCTTACCTGTCTGTCACTCTGATTAAAACTATCTCAGGATGGGCCTCCAGTGTGTTCTACTTTCAGGCTGGCCATTAGATGCCTTCAGAACGGTCTGCCCTCTTCACTTTGCTGATGCTCATGGGTCTGCCTGGTTCCTGGGTCTTGCTTCTTGTATTTCGTGGACCTGTTGCTTATGGAGGACCGTGGCACTCTCCTGAGATTTCCTTTAGCACTACAGGTTGCCCCGGGTTCTACAGAAGAGTGGGGCTCTATGGGCATTGTGGCTACCAACAGACAGGAAGTGAATTTTGGGCAGACAAGGTATGCATGGAGAATTAATACTGACTGGTGTGGGATCAGGCCCTTCATAGTCGCAGAAAGAGATGAGTCTCTAGGGTTGACTTTTCAGATGAGGCCAGGAGTGACCTTTCCCCCTTTTGTGTGTCAGGCTCCCTTCTCCTTGCTGTATCCTGGAAGATTCTATAGCAATTTGTCTTTTTTTCCCCTCAGACAGGTTTTATGTAGCCCAGGCTGACCTCAAACTCACTATGTAGCTAAGAATGACCTTAATCTTGAACTTCTGACCCTTATGCGTCCATCTCTCCAGTTCTGGAATTACAGGTGTGCTTTATCAGGTTATATGGTGCTAGAGATCAAACCAGGCCTTTGTGCATCTTAGGCAAGTAAGTATTCTCCTAAATGAGTGACATTTCTAGCCCCTTTGTCTTGAACATAGTCTATGGTATCCTTTACCAGGCTAGATTCTGTGCTCTGACACTTTGTTTCTGGGCAGAGGATCTTAAGCTCTCACTATCCATCACAAGTATGTGTCAAATTTCTAAGAGCTGCTGACCCTTCTAGCCCATCCTCAGAAGGGACTCTATGGCCTGAGGTAACAGCCAGGCACCCACAGTTTTATCAAAAAGTGATCTAAGTTCTTCTGATACACAGCTGTGGCTGTGACTAACCACTCATGAGCTGAAGGGTGGGGGTGGTCCTGAGCTGAGGGCATTGACAGTGAGTAGGAACAGAGCAGGAGGCCCAGTAGCCTATTCTTAGATGAGATAGTCAGTCAAGTAAAGACACAGGAGTCATGAGTGTGCTATCCAGGGTACCTAGGAGAAGATAGCAGCACAGGGAAAGCTGGACATGTGCTTATCATAAAAGGGTTCTCTGCAAGAAAGGTAAGGCACACCAGGGTGGACATGTAGGTTGGTTGGTTTGTACAATGTCACCAGGCTCTAGGCTATAGAGGCAGTCTACCTCCTTAGTACCTTGTTTTGGTTTGAGGTGAAGGACTATTTGACCTGTGGGATGTCCAGGTCAATTGGAGGAGGTATGGTTCTGGATTTGGTAGGCTCTTGTTGTACCTTTTGCCATCTTAAGAATGGGCCAGTCTCTCCATGGCCAGAAAATAAGATGCTACAGAGGCAGATACAGTGTTTACATCAGAGAAAGGAGTCTTTCATGTCACTTTGCATGTTAAAGTGCATCAATAAAGAATTTAAATCTGATTGGAGAAGAGCTGGAGAGTTGTCACTGACCTAGAGGAACCAGAATATGTACTGAAAGGTACTGTGGGTCAGGGCTGTCTAGAGAGAAGCGTGGATCCAAGAGGTTTTCCTGGGTCACAGGACACTCTTCGGGATAGCCCCAACAGTGGCAGGTGTGGAGTAGAGCTGGCCTGAGCCTAGGAGACAAGCTCTGTATGCTGAAAACGGGGCAATGCAGCTCTTCGGAGCTCAGGAGATTGTGAGTGAGTCTCAGGCATCGAGCACCCAGCTTCTTACACTGTTGGTGTTTGTTTGCTTTGATTTGTTCCTATGCCCCAACTCTGCCCTCTTGTAACAAGAAAGTATATAGCTTCCTCCTCCTCCTCCTCCCCCTCCTCCCCCTCTTCTTCTTCTTCTTCTTCTTCTTCTTCTTCTTCTTCTTCTTCTTCTTCTTGTTCTACAGAAGTCCACCATTTAGAGACATTGGGACTTTTAATAGAGATTTTAGAATTTTAGACCTTGGATATCTTAGAGAGATTTGGGATATTTTAGAGAGGCTTTGGATCTGTTTAAGAAATGTTGACCTTTTAAAGAGATTTTGAATGTTTTAAAGAGACTCAACTTTTAAAGCATTTGAATTTTTAAGGATTGTAGAGTTTTAAAAGTTTGAATATTTTATATTGTAGTATTATATGAGACTTGGGAGACAAGAAAGGAAAGGATATGGTTGACAGGAGTCAATTGTCCTGGTCAGATTTTTTTTTATCAACTTGACACAAGATAGAATCATTTGGGTAGAAGAAACTCCAAGAGAAAATGTCCCAAACAGATTGGTCTGTGGGCAAGCTTCTTGTCTTAATTAGTGATTGGTGTGGGAGGGCCCAGCCCATTGTAGGTGGTGCCATCCTTGGGCAGGTAGTCTTGGGTTGGATAAAAAAAAATCATTCTGAGCAAGCCTTAAGAAGCAAGCCAGTAAGCAGCACTCCTCCATGGCCTCTACATCAGCTCTTGCCTCCATGTTTCTGCCCTGCTTGACTTCTACCTTGACTTCCTTCTAGAGGGACTGTTACCTGGAAGTATAATACACCTGCTCCTCCTCAAGTTGATTGTGGTCATGATGTTCTATAACAATAGAAACCCTAACTAAGGTACCCATTGAGCCATCTTCCTAGATGCACTCCTAGATAATTTGATATAGAATCATGCCAACCTTTTGTGTAGACCAGGAAGTAGAATGGGTCTTAAGAAGACAGTTATTTCTTTGCAACTGTAGCTAGAAATGTGAACCTAGCAGTGCACATCCCAGAACCTTTAAGTAGAAGAGCGGTCCCAATTTTTTCACATTCTACGTAACAGTGATAAGACTCCTGGAATACATGCCTTGATGAAATTCACTCTGGGTTAAATAAGTAGAATATTATTGAAAATCTGTATGTGGTATATAAAACGAGCGACCTAGGCAATCTATCATCATTCATCAGGCCATAAAGTTAGATGATTTAGTTTGTTTTCCCAAATCAAGATGAAGATCTCAGGTACAAGATATTTGTGCCGTTTATTTTGGAGCTAAATACCCAGAAGCATGACTGATGGAATGGGATATATGGCTGGGAAAGAGAAGTAGCCCGTATTGCAGTAGTTTGTTATCTGGTTGATGCTATTAGCAACAGACTCTGGGCTTAGCAGAGCCTTAGAGAAACATATATGATACCTTCAGAGTTGTCTATTGTCAGATGATGGTTGGACATTTCTTTATCTAACATTCCCCCTTCGATAGAAGACTTTCAAAGTGCCTAGAACATGTGCTGTCTGGGCTCCTATACATTTAAAATTGTCATGGAGGCAGGAAAGTATAAAATCAACCTGTGGTGCCCAGAACGGCCTGCTAAAACAGTGGCTGAGATCAGAAGGCTGTAAGACGATGTGATAGGGATCGATTGTGTCCCCTTAGAGTCAACAGGGAAGTCACCAAGGACCCGTTAGATTCCTTGTCTTCATAATTTACATAACAGAGGCAATCGGGTGTCTGGTGGCCTGTGTCAAGTGAGTCAGATCTGAATTCTGACTATAGTACATTTCCCCACCATATGTTTTAGCAAGATACTTATCTTAGTCCATATGGGATGCTGAAACACAATACCTTATGTTACATAATATATAGACAATGGACATGTATTGTCTCCATCTCTGGAAGGTAGAAAGTCACAGATGGCTGTACCAGCAGATTTGGTATCTTGTGAGGGTTGGTTCCTTCAGTTGGAAAGGGAAAGGAGTGTGCCCTAGAGTTTCTTCTTTTCTTTCCCTTCTTTACCTTTTCCCTCTCCTCATTCATATCCTCCATGCTTTCACTATATAGCCCTGGAAAGCCTTAAACTCACTATGCAGTTCAAGATATCTCAAGTTTTCGATGGGATTTCTACCTCAGTCCCAGTGCTGGAATTACCATCATGACCCACTGTGCCTGGCTTCCTCAGGCTGATTTTCTGATGCAACTAATCCCCTTCATGAGGGTTGTGCTCTCAGCAGTCAATCACCCCTTTAACAGCCCCACCTCTCAATCTGTCACAGTGAGTGTTAGGTTCAAACATTTGCATTTTGAGGAGATATCATCTTTTAGGAAACTACAATACTTAACTACACTAAGCCTCAATTTTGCCACCTGTGGTGTTACTAAAAGCTTCTTGAAGATATTGGGATGGGCTGTACCAACCAGGCAGAGCGCTCAGTGCTGTGGCAGTGATAATACACTAGCAGATTTGGCTTCCCCAGAGTAATATACCAGAGGAACATTTGGGTAACCACTGCTGTCTAAAGAGTTTGGTCAAAGTCTCAAATGAGCTCAGGCTAATATGTCAGTGTTGGAAGGCATGAGTGGCCTTCCCTGGTGACATGGAAGTAACATTTTTTTTTCTACACTCAAGTATGATTTTGGTAGATTGTAGAAAATGGACAAAGGGTGTTTATTAAATTTCATTCTTACCTTTCTCAGGAGCCTGTTTGTTTGAGTTTGTTGTTGATGACCTTCCTTCTAGAGATCATGTCCCTATGTGTTCTAAAGAACTGCCCTGAGGTAGGGCATTAGGCTCCTCGTCTAACTTCTTGAGTCATCCTGGCTATGGATGAGTATCTGTAGCTTGAGGAGAGGCTATTGGAATAATCATAGGTTAGAAATAAATCAAGGTATTTCTAATAACTTTTGTCATGTTTATTATAGAATAGCCATTTCCCTACAGCTTGTTGGACAGGGTACTGAACCCAGAAGATCTGATTAGGGAATGAACAACTTGACTTTTTTTTTTTTTTTTTTAAGGAATGTCACTAATATCTTTTGGAAACATCAGGAATGTGATTGCAAGAAGTCAGTGATGGACATGAAGAGTCAAGATGTAATTCTAAGTCTAGAGTTCAGCCATTTTCCTACAACAAGAGTTTGCATAGTGGAAAAAAAATGGATGTTTTAGTAACTGAACAGTAGGTTTGTATTATACAACCCTGTGATTGTAGTAAACTGATGAGGAATTGGACCCCTGAGAGGAGTTAGGGGCCCACAAAGCCCAGGTAGATGGTGTTAAAAGTTTGCTTAGTGAGCTACTCTGAAGTTTGGCTTATGTCCCTTCACTATTGGTAAAGCATGGATGTTCAATAATCAGAATTCCCTGATAAAGGGCAAAAAGGATGAATCAGACTATGTGACTACCAAGTATATCCATTGTCAACTCGGATCAATGGCCATACATACATTTGGGATCTGATGACAATACATTATTACAAGATTTCTATGTTGTCGGTTATCAAGCCTGATATTCTAATTTTAGCACCAATCTTTCCATGGTGACTAAAACAATTAGTTCAATGTTTCAATTCTAGATAAAACAGGTTACTTTTCAGAGTTTGGTGTCACATTGTAATACAAGAGTGATAAAGATTGATACCGTGGGATGCTTCATGATCGGAGTTCCAAATTGGTGTGAGAACATCTGTCTACTGCCTGTGTTTGCTCTGCAGATTTTACCCTTGCCCAGCAGAAACAGTGATTGTGTCCTTTGTTATCTCCCTGTGATGCTGAAGTTCAATGGTGACTTGACCTGGATTCTGGTTTTGAAAGTGATCGTTTTCCATTAAGTAGACATTCACTGGCCTGAGGGTATTTTTAGTGTCTACTGTTTTCCTGGAACAAAACAGAAAAGGAGACTACACTGAAGTAACAAACTCATTTGTTGTGGCTGCTCTGATGGGATTTATTTTGGGTAGGGAAATTATGGAGGAAGGGCAGTATGGAGCACAGTAGGTCTGAGCACCTATTATGAGCATTGTGATAGGAAGTGGATAAGGAAGTATAACAAAAGTTTCTGTTTTGCTTGGCTGTGCTGTTCTTAAGTCAACTTGACACACAAACTAGAGTTATCTGAAAGGAGGGAGCCTTAATTGAGATAAGATGCAGCTGTAAGATTTTTTTTTAAATTAGTGATTGATGGGGAGGGTCTAGCCCATTGTGGATGGGGCCATCCCTGGGTTGGCAGTTCTGAATTCTATAAGAAAGGAGGTTTAGCAAGCCAGGGGAAGCGAGCCAGTAAGCATCATCCCTTCAGGGCCTCTGCTTCTAGGATCCTGACCTATCCTATTCTGACTTCCTTCAGTGATGAAGAGTGATCTGGAAGTGTAAGCCACAGAAATCCTTTCCTCTCCGACTTACTTTTTGGTCATGGTGCTTCATCCCAGCAATAGAAACTATAACTTAGACAATGCCCTTAGAGTCTGGTTGGTGAAGCACTGTATGCATGTCAGAAGCAGTAGGTCTCTATGAACTGTTCTGTGAATAGGGTCTGAGTGAATGATGCATACATAGGGTCCTAGAACATCAAGGTCAGGAGCGTCTCACGGGAGCTGCAGGGTTTAAGTAGCCCTATGAAGAACAAGTAGACTACAAGAAGACCAGAGAGAGCATTGTCTTTAAAACATAGAAATCTAACCAAATGAATTCATCCTGTTAGAAGTGGCCAGCAGGAAACAAGTCTAATCTTCGTGCATGCATACCACATACAGAGGCACTTACAAATTATACATGCACATATTTATGTATATCCATAGGCAATTATTCCAGGATGAGAAATTTAAGTTCTCACAGGATAAAGGTAGAAACAGGGTTGTTTTCTGTTATTGTGGTTGTTGTTTTTCCAAGAGGAAAATAGTCCCCCACCTCCTTTGCTTTACCACACAGCTGAGGATTCAGGTTTCTTTGGAGATTTTTGTTTTCACTGTCCCACATACAGGGTGGGAAATTGGAACTATTGCTGTGCACTTGACCGAAGGATCCTCCCTTTCCAGAGGCTAGTTCTTCAAGAAATGATGCTATTTCTTTCTTACTCTTGGATTTAAAACTACACACAGATGGTGTCTTGGAGAGTGATAGCAAGCTTATCTGAAGAGAAGCTGTCCGTGAGGCTAACACCAAATCATCTCTGTGTCTCAGCTAGGGTTTCACTGCTGTGAACAGACACCATGACCAAGACAACTCTTACAAGGGCAACATTTAATTGGGGCTGCTTACATGTTCAGAGGTTCAGTCCATTATCATCAAGGCGGGAGAATGGCAGCATCCAGGGTGGCATGGTGGAGGAGGAGCTGAGAGTTCTACACCTTCATCTGAAGGCTGCTAGGAGAAGACTGGCTTCCAGGCAGCTAGAATGAGGGTCTTAAAGCCTATGCCCACAGTGACACACTTCCTCTAACAAGGGCACACCTACTCCAACAAGGCAATACTTCCTAATAGTGCTACTCCCTGGGCCAAACATATTCAAACCACTATACCCTGTTTTGGGTTTTCATACATAGCATGCTTTAGTTGCTTATAGCTGTGTTTGTTGTTCTCTTCTGAATTTCCCCTCTGCTAGGTGATGGGGACTACCTCCAGTTTTGTCTTTCCTTTGGTAATCTAATTTTCAGGAGACCTATCTCAGAATTCCCATTTGCTTCAGTTTTCTACCTTTATCCTGTGAGAACTGAAATTTCTCATCCTGGAATAATTGCCTATGGATATTATATATATATATGTATATGTATAATTTGCAAGTGCATATGTATGTGGCATGCATGCATGTGTGTATGCATGTTCGCATGTATGTGGGCACATTTTTTTTTTTCCTGAGGTCCACGTACTCATTAGCACTGGGAAGTTGGCTAGGTTTCTAGGACCAGGCATGATTTCCCTCCTGTTGAGAGGTCCTTAATTCCAATGTGACAGCTGTTGGTTGCCAGTGACACATGATTACTACTTATTGTGCCTTTGTGCATATCTTGCCGTGCTGGTCACTCACTGTCATGATTCGGAGATGTGGCAGCTGGGTAGGACCGTTTAATTGCTTCCTTCCCTTGGCAGCTTGCACAATATTTTCTGGAACTATGGAGGCTACACTGCAGGAAAGAGGCCTTCAGGTCAGATACAGCTCAAATCACTTGAGCTCTAAATCCCAAATATATGGTGTCTTCAGCAATAGGGGCCTCCCCCCAATCCTGAGAGACAATGATGGGTTATAGCAAAAATCTATAGGTTTTAGGAGTTACTTGGACTACCCTAGCCAACCATTTGAAAGGAGCTTCCTTATGCCTTGAATTGGGAATTTATCAACCTAAATGGTTAACTTCCTTTAAGATCACACATGCATGTACACATACACATACACACACACACACACACACACACACACACACACACACACACACACACACACACACGGATTGTGTGTAATATTAGTTAAGTGGAAAATGATGGCTCCTTGAAGTTTTATCAAGCAACAATGGTGTTATTGGTCCCTTGACCTTATTCTTTGGTATTGTCCTCCCTCTCCCCTTTCTCCCTCTCTCCTTCTCTCCCTCTCTCCTTCTCTCCTACCTTTTCTCCCATCTCCCCTCCCTCCCTTCCTCCTCTGTCAGTTGCTCTGACTGGCAGGACATGAGCTGGGCTTGATAGTCCCTGCAGTGGCCAGCGGACTGACAGCTGTTTTAAGTCCCACTTGAACTCTCTTGCTGGATAACTGCCTATAACAAACAACTTACACTTGCCAGGTCCTTTAGATTTTTACTGTTACTCTTTCATTTATTTCTCTAGGTTTTATCTTTTCAGTTATGGGTTTCTTGTTTTTATTCCATTCCCTTTATGTAAGACTGCCACTTACTTGGAGAAACAGGTAAGGCACTCCTGGGTATTATTCTCATCCCACGGGATGCCTTTCCAAATGGTTATATGGGAATCATTTACTCTTCTACTGTTGCAATGCTGGGGATCAAATTTAGGACCTTCCGCATATGTGAAATTTCTTAACGTAATTTTATTTTCTGAATAATGTCTGGCTCTGTGTTTCTCAGCAACTGACTTCTTTTTTAAAGAAGATAAAATATTTTAGAAACTTGATTATAATAATGACATAAGTTAGACATCCCAAGGGAGAGAGTTCACAAAGAGACATCTCCAGTGGCGGAAGGGCAAGTCTATAACTGACCCTCGTGCTTTGTTCTCTTGATGGGACGGTTGATTTAAAAATGTACACAAAGCTTAGTGACTATTACAGAATACGATAGGCTTTAGGGTGTAAATGAGATAGTATATCCTGTCTACATGGTATTGGCAAGCCAGGTGGAACGCATCAGAGAGGCTACCGCTGGGGATGTGCATTCACATGTTAGATGTAGGTGTTGCCTGAGGTCTGTCTGGTGAGCCTAGGTCAAGACTCCAAGTGCAGAACAGAGTTAGAAAAACCTGGCGAAGAGGTGGGTTTTACTGAAGGAGAGAGGTTCAGGGACAAGTGAGACAGTTTGCACACAGCACAGAAAAGCCTAACGGGACAATTGGAGATTCCAGAATTTAAAGTTCCTAAAAAGGTCACTGTGGAAGAAAGCCAACTCCTTTACTATTTCTTCCAAAGTAGAAGAGTCCTTACCATGAGGAGAGGGATGGCAGATCTCGGAAGGTCAGGGGCCAGTTGGTCAGGTACCAGCAGACTGAACTCTTGCGGGCATGGCAATACCAACAGAACTTCTATTTGGTGTGATGTCTCCAAGCTCCAGTGCCTAAGTACAAGACAGCCACTCCCCTGAGCCACAGATGCCATCTGGGCACAGGACAGATGGGCAACCCTCCTAATCTCCCTGCCTTCCAGCGCCTTGTAATTAATATAAAAAAGTTGGATTGAAACAGTACTTTTTTTCAGACTTTTTTTGTGGGGGAGTGACTTTTGGCTTTGTTGTTGTTGCTTAGTTTTGAAACGGTGAAATAAAAGGTCATGTATTTACATGGAAAAAAAAAAAGATGAGAACCAAAATTGCCAAGACCCTGGAAGATCCCTCTATTTCATGAGCCAGAATCCAAATGGTAACTTCTTTATCCTCCACCCTCCAATAGCTTCAGACTCTGTGGTAATTGTTTCCTTGACTTTCTTAGGGTTTTACTATTAATATGGGCGTTTCTAAACAACGATTGCTGCTTACTCCCCTCTTGCTATGCCATTTTCTGTGTTTTCTCGTATTTTCTTTTTCATTCTACATGGTGTTTGCACACTAAAACTCTGGATTGATAATTTCCTTGTTGTATGGTTCTCTGTTGTGTGATTTTGCCACAGTGCAGTTTGTTGATCCACTGTGCCCTTAGCAGACATTTAGGTCACTTCTGATTTGGAGCCATTATAGACCAGTATTTTCACTAAGCATTCATAGCCATACATGCTGGGGCATATGTGTACAGTTACTGGGGGATTAAAAGCTAGGAACAGAATCACTTAGGTTCACTCCTTACTGGTTCCCAAGTGGAACGCCCGTTTTCTTCTATAAACAATACTACACACGAGAGGCCAGGAGCGATGGCAGCTAAGTTGCAGTGTTTGGAGAGAAGTGGTCTTTGCATCTTCCTTATGTTGTATGTACTCTAGTGCTTTGTTCTCATCCATATGTATCCCGTTTTCTGGAGTCTATGTGATTTTATGCTGCATTGTAAAACTGGATTTCAGTGATTTCCCGTTCCAAAGTGCAGAAGAGATCTTGGCCTCCTGGCTCTCAAGCAACCTCTTTGCTGAGGTTTTTAATAGAACAACTCAAGCTTGTGCTTTAAGCCAGATAGTTTCTTATGGATATTTTCATTACATAATGAAGTAAAGGATTAAAAAAAATGGACAAGCTATTCCCTCAGAGGCCTGTCTGTCCTTTTTATGATTCTGAATTAGCTTGACTTGGGTCTTGGTTGAAAGCAGGGGAATTATATAAGAGGATAGTTGAAAGTGATCAGATTAAAATATCTGACTGGCTTATGCTGGAGAGGACAAATCAGAACCTGGAGTGCTGTGTGAGGCATATGGTGGATATCCATCTAGTGGGTGACACGCTTGGATGTCAACCGTCTATCTCATAGGCATGAGACCATAGTGAAGAGGTTCAGAGGCTACTCATGCTGTTAGGAGTTCTCTCTGCCAAAGTGGCAA
The DNA here is from genome assembly GCF_004785775.1 of Grammomys surdaster. Taxonomy (NCBI): domain Eukaryota; kingdom Metazoa; phylum Chordata; class Mammalia; order Rodentia; family Muridae; genus Grammomys; species Grammomys surdaster. Next base: position 7,316,052 of record NW_021604578.1, on the reverse strand, counting down.
AATGTCAAAATGGAGACTTTCCACAATGTTGCCCTTTGCCAGAAGCGAAGACTGAAGCAAATGAGAACTGGAATAGCCTGGGCAGCCGGCAGGCCAATGCATGTAATGCATATCATTAAAGATAGTTAGCACAAAGAAATGGTTGTTATTATGCTTCGTCCAAGTTGGGCTTAGTAGCTAATTAAGTATAAGCGCCTTCTTTTTCCCCCATGGCCATATGCAGTTTTTGAATTCTTCCACCACTAACTGTTTTAAAGAAAAAGTTAAATGCAGAATGCATTGAGTTTGGTAGAGAGTTTAAAGGTCTGCATTTTCCCACCAAAGCTATTTACTATCAGCTGTGGAGTGGGTGTGTGTGTGTAGGGGGGAGGGCTGTGACCTCCCTTATTTTTACAACCATTGCCATGATTTCATGGTACTGGCAGCAGTCACCCAAAGGGAAGAAGTAGACTTTATTACAGTAATTATATGCCAGAGTGTGGGTATTAAAACAGAAATACTTTTCTACTGATAATTAAATGTCAAAGGAAAAATGACTTTGCCCAACCAGCAAACTCTTCAATGTGTTTTTAATACACTAATGGCCTCTGTGAAGACAAGGTTGTATCCATAGGTTAGAGGTTCAGATTTTGCGTGGCCTTCTGGCTTTAGTTTCAGGATGGTGAATAGAGCAGTTGGGGAGGAGGGGTGTGTCAGAACAAGTTAGGTTGATGTCCTTCTTCCCCTAGAATGTAAAGTCAGATATGTATTTACTTGAAAAGATGTGGCCATTGGATCTGCAGATGGGTTGTAACCTCCACTGAATCACACTGGTGTTTCCATGTTTCTGTGGTGCCAGGAATCAGCCTCAGGGCCTTGTGCATGCTAGGAAAGCATGATCCCATGAAGCCAAATCCCCAGACCGTACTGGACCTCTTTATCACTTTTCTCTAATATGTTTTGATGCATTTGTGAATGCTGGAAGAAAAAAATATGACTGGAAGTTCATCCACAAATATGGTGTTTTTCTGACTTATTTAAAAACTGTAAAATCCTAAACAAGATAAAGAAGGGCTGGATAAGTACCAGAAGATGTAATTTTTAAAAATAGTCATATGCTGAAAAATATGAGCTCGTGGCTACTAAGTTATACTCATCATGCATTAATTATAGATCAATACATGTCTGAGATGGTAAATATGATCTGTATGTCAAAAGACTGCATCAGGCCGCATTTGATTCACTCTGCAATTGCATTTGATTCAAGCACCAAAGCAACTTGTGAGCTTCTTTGACCCCCCTCATATAGCTAAAAGGTATAATTCTTTTTAATCTTATTTGAAGTGGGCACTTAGTTCATTCTCTGATGTGCTGATTAGCCTGAGTGGATAAATGGAATATCTGTAGGAAGTCAGTAGCAGTCAGAGCAGATTTGAGAGCTCAGTCGCCATCAAGTGAGAATCTAGATATAACACCCTTCTTGAATTTTTGGCCAGTTGTTAAGCCATGCAGACTATTTGAAAGTGATCTTGGATTTTTCTATTATACCCGTGCTGGATCCTGATACAAATGCTTGAGGTTGATTTTCAGTTTGAGTTTCAGCCTGTATTGTTTTCTTTTTGGTCACATGGAAGGATCTGGGTTCAGTATGTCTAGAGGTTAAGTTGCTGGTGGATTCTGGAGTGGGAGATACCTGCAGGAAGCCTTGATCTGGGAAGCACTGGTCACCCCAATTCACAACAGCCTGGGGTGCTTGCTGCTGCCGACAGCTTCCTTGCTGGAAGTCCAGACTGGTCCTCAGAACATGACACTGATTCCTCTTCTGTGTTTCTTCTGTTCTCTGCAGTGGGTTTGTCTTCAACAATGAGCTATTCATGGGCACTAAGTGAGCAACCCAAGACAGAGAAGACGGCTGCAGACCCTGCGGGCATTTGGCCATGCTCCAGTCCAGATATTCTTGGGAATGTGGAATTATTTGAATCAAAGGGAAATAAATCTTTTGCAAATGTTAATACAAATGGCTGTGGGAAGGGTTTGGTGGTAAAAGAGTAGCTGAAAATTCTTGGTGCCTACTGAGTTATTTTTTTGGCAGGGAATACTAGGTTGCTATGGGAATGATAAAGACACGATAATAGACATATTTTAATGGTTCTTCTTACAGTGTTGTACTGTGTCCTCTTTAACTGCACTGGGATGATAAAGCGTGCTCTTTGAATCATCTGACTACTCTTATCTTGTGTTTAGTTTCTTACTCGATTGCATTTGAACTTGAAAGCATAACTCTGAGTCTGTTCCTGGATCCAGCTGTTGCTTATTTTTTTTTGCACTAGCACATTCAAAGTTTTCATTGCCAACTGTAAGCTTCCCTTTTCATAAGTTAAGTTGGAAGGGGTGTACCCTGGGAGATCTCAAAGTCTATATACTGTTCTAATATAATAGAAAGGGGAAACTGTATAGTATGTGCCAAAGGCCAGTTGTTTCGGGCTATCTTTCCTTTGCCACACTTAGATATGTCACTGTGGGGAAGTCACTAAACTATGTCTCTGTATTTGTAAAATAGAGATAATTACATAACTACTGTGGTGGTGTGAGCTCCTTAGACCATGTACATAAAATTCTAACAATGTGGTAACATGTACCTGTCTCTCAAAAAACCTTAAACTACATCTACCATATGACCCAGCTATAATACTCCTTTACTCAAAGTCAACATAGCAAAGATGCTTACACACCAGTGTTTGCTGAAGCACTATCTACAGCAGTTAAGCTAACAGAGGAACAGATAAAGAAAATGTGGTCTATTTCTCAACAAGAGGAAAATCATGTCGGGCACTGGAAATGTAGCCAACTATTCAAGGCTGGTGAAGTCATGGATCTTGGAGAAGAACGTACAAGTCCTACTTTACTAAACTAGCATCAGTCCTAACTGCCTTCTAAAAGGAAAAAAAAAGGAAATAAAACATGTTCTCTATACACGCTAGAGATTGGTTAACCATAAAAATGAATGAAGTTACATGGTGTGCAGGAAATGAATGAGCCTGGAGACAATCAGATTAAGTGAATTGAGAAAAACACCAAATTTTCTCCCACTCATGGGCCCTAGATTTTGTATAGCTACATGACATTATGTATGTACGTATGACCCAAAAGTAGAAGTGAAAGTATCTAGGGGAACGAGGGGAAATAATGTGAGAGAGGGAGAAGATGCAGAGAGGAGGAGACATTACAGAAATATGTTTAATGTATAATATATACTTGTATGAAGATGTTCTCACATAGCACAGTACCATATATAATGAATATATACAATGAAAATTGAACAACAGATATACCTATTACTCTAGGCAGGCTGAACCATAGGGGGAAAAAGCAAAGTTAGCCTCCCGTGTCTTCTTTGTTCCATTATAGTTCAGCCTGCCTTTGGAATCATCAGTGTGGGTCATGACCTACTGAGAATTCTGACCTCCAACCTTCATCTTCCACTCTGGGATCTTCATCTACCATTTTGCCTTTTCCTCTTCATCCTAATGACCCCTCTCACTATTATCTGCATGTTAGTTAATAATGCCAATATTTATGCCTCCAGGCTGGAGATAAATCTCCTTTGTGTATTCTACTGCAATCTTGAGACACACCTCTAAGAGGACGCATTTGCTAATGATGTTGATCAATTTTATTTCGGATATCTAAGAGGCACATTTAAGACTAAACTCATGATCATAATCCCCTGAAATCAAAATCCTCCTCCCCTGGCCTTTATCGTTCTCGAAAACGGCGATTCAACCCAAGATGCCTTGACCTCATCTTTGATTCTTTTTCTCATACCCCACACCCAACCCAATGGAAGGAAAGTCCAGTTGGTCCTAGCTTAAGGAATCTAATAGCTTCTTACCAGCTCTGCTGATACCGTCACAGTCCAAGACACTTCCCTTCCAACTACCATCATCACCATCATTATATGACTACAACAGGTCAACAATCTGCTTCAGTGGCATCTCAATGCAAAGGTCCAAGTCAGTGGTTCTCAACCTGTGGCTCACGACCCCCGCAGCAACTCTCCATCTCCACAAATATTTCCATTACAATTAATAACAGTAACAAAGCTACAGTCATGAAGAAACAACTGGATAATTTTATGGTCTGTGTTCACCACAACACGAGGAACTGTATTAAAGGGTCACAGCATTACAAAGGTTGAGAACCACCGGTTTAAGTGGAAAACAGTTGGATTCTCTTTTATTCCATACCTTCCAATTCCAAGAAACTGAATGAGTTGTTCCTTGTGTTGTCCCAAGACTATGCTACCTCTGCTTTGCTCAAACTTTGGAAACAGCTACCTCCTGATCTGTACAGAGCTGTTCCCTCCTTTCTTGCCACCTGTTAATTAGTAAGGCCATCTTCTGCACACTGCACAGTGGCCACCTTTCTCCTCTCCAGCCTGGAGCCTACTCTCTCATCTCCCCATTTGTGCTGTCTCTGTGGCACCTGTCAACATCTGACATATGTCTTTACATGTCTGAAGTCTGTCTTTTTCTTCAATACCAGATTTAAGAAGGCAAGAACTTTCTTCTTGGCTGTAGTTCCAGCACCTAGAAAATTCTAGGCACATGCTGGCATTTAATTATTTGTCCATCGATTAAATAAATGAAGCAAATGGTTATGAAAAGTTGCCTTTAAGAACAGGAGATTGAAATAACCCTTTTAAGCCTGAATGGGATTTTATTTTTATTGAAATCTTTCAGTATCCTAATTTAGTGTTTATCTAAATTTATTTACACAGTTGAACATGGGATGATGCTGGGTTGATAATTAATTTGCCCTTCAAGGCTGGTGAGACAGAGAAATATTTAAAACTGCTTGGCTATAACATGGCTGTTTGAGTGCATGCTCTACTGAGCTCTACTGCTGAGTTACTT